>NC_088867.1:24128811-24461605 GCF_032884065.1 Artemia franciscana | reverse complement strand
TATTAAAACTTAAAACGAACAGAAATTATTCCTTATATCAAGAGGGGTGTCTCTCCCTTGACCACCCCTCTTAGCTCTAAAGTCCAATGACTTTGCGCTAATGAATAATTCTTTAAAAATACTTCTTATTCAAGTAAAAAAATAAAAATAAAAACAGTTTAATTCTAGGACAAAGCTTATGATCAATCTGGATACTGGGATCCTAGGAACAATAACCAAATACAGTTGTTACAATTTTTGTCAGATAACTTGCACTGCAGAACATTTAATGTTTCGCAAGTTGTCATAGGTGTTAAATATTCCTCGATTTTGAGTACTTCTCTGTTTGGTTTACTCCTACACAAAGAGCTATTGTTTGTTTCAAAAAGTCACTAAATTGGAGTGACTATCTTTATAAAGCATTACTAAATGGTGAACTATTCAAAATTGTCTAATGAATGCAGTGGACAGCAATAAAATATAGTTACATCAGTAGTATGGGGTCTATCTGTCCGAAGACAGCCACCTCTTTCGATCCCTGGTACCGGCATTTTTTTTTAAATTCTTCATATTCCTTCAATTAGTACTAGAACACACATTATGTATTACTCCAAGCATACACATATCCCATCATTCCCAGCGCTTAGTACACCCATCATTCCGAACGCACAGTACGCCCATCATTCCTACGACACATATGGCGTTATCACAATCTTCAGGACTATAAGAAAATTCCTGGAAATGCACCACAGCTGTTATTTTTTGGTGAAACGGGTCTTTAGATACAAGCTGCCAGGCACACGTTACCCATCACGTGATCATTGATATAGGAGTTTGATGGTGCGTTACTTAGCTTCTATGTTTCTCATAGACATTTGATTAGTTTACATTGTTTGAAGTCGGATAAAAAGTTCCATATTTTAAAAATGAGTGGTTTTACACTATTGCATCTTGAATGAGTTAAAAGTCAAGATGTAAAACCAAGAGCTCCCAATGTAGCAGTTGAAATTAAAAAGGATCGTCGACTAACATTTGAGTGGGTTGATATGTTTGGTAGATATATTATGTCCTTTAGTAAATTTAAGTTGGAAGAAAGATTATGTTTTGCATCAAAAGTGAATAGAATGTAAATATCCAAACTACAACATGGATTGAATACAATCATGAAGCACATTGAGAACAATGAATTGACTCATTTCATTGAAAAAAGAGTGAAAATATACATGTCTGACGATAAAGGACTTTCATAATGATTTTTTTTGGTTAGATATTTTAGTTGATCTTTTACTCCTCTCTCTAGGGAACCAATTGGCTTTGAGAGTGTGCACAAAGTAGAAACTTGCAATTGTTGAGAACAAAAAATTCTTTTTTTTCTGTTTTGAAAAACAGAAAATTTTACGGAATCTTGTAACATTGGAAGAGTGTTTGAATTAAAATGATCAATTTGAGACGTTAACCGTGCAAAAGAAAATATTCTCTGAAAAAATACTTGACATTATAATCAAAAATGATTCTTAAACTTTGGACTATTGTTTCAGGCTTTTATGTTGTGGGCCAAATGCATTTACTCAGGTAATTGACGTACTAATTGATATAAAAATTATATTGTGGATTTGCTTTTGAGCACTACCTAGAAACATTCAAGTTACAATTATGATTTTTTTGAGTCTCCGTTTTTTTAGGAATAGTCGACAATTTAAAAATCCTACCCTCCCTCTCTATCTCTAGAAATAAAAAGAGCATTCCTATTGTTCGCAAGTCAGTTTCTGTTTGATGGTATGAGAGTCAACACAAGGAAAAATGGTCTACACATGCCCACTATGTTAATATACATTGGTTATCTGGTCGTCATGTGAAAAATGTACTAAAGTTGATGAGTATATCAAAAAGTATAGATTATGCAATCCATGTAAATTGCATATAGGATGTGCTGTACAAATTAAGGATTGTAATTCCTGTGTTGAAGATTTTTGTGACTCACGCCCTAGAGGATACCTTTGTTCCAATTGTCACTATAATAAGTGTGATCAATGGGAAAATACCTGCCCTAGTATGATTGAAAGAAAACCTTAAAGTGATTTCTGTTTATTTCTAAGGGACTGGTATCGTCGTGGATTTAGATGGTTTTTACGTTAGCGTTGTGAGGACAATGGTAATTATGATACTAACCCTACCAATTTTTATTTGGCTGTTACAGAAGTTGATTCGTCTTATGAAAATATCGTGTGTGCTTTACTTCAAATAAGTAAATTGAAACATGTATCTTTTAAAATAAGAGTATCATTGACTCCACAAAGAGCTATAATAAAAATGAAGTTTCATAGTATTGTGGAAAATGCGACCCTGACTTTGCACACCAGGAATACCAAGATCAGTGCAAGTTGGATCCAATGATCTGTCACCACTAGATGTTGTCAACGACCACCTAAATGACGAAGAAGAAAAATCTAAAAGAATGAAGACAAAAGTCTTTTTTACTGTACAAATATGTTTTATTAATAAGCAAATTTACGAACATTATTAAAGCATTTATTCTTTGGGCACTGAAGTCACTATTATACAGGTAGGGCAGGATACTTACTACTATAAGGTCATTCAAACGAGGATTGTCTGCAGATATATTGAGAAATTTATTACAAGTATAGTCACCACGTCGAAAAAGGAAATATAATAATGCATAAAAAATATAGCTTTCGTTTGATAAATCTTGTACTCATTTCCAATTTTGAATAATTGATTCCCCATTTATTTCAAGTAAGTTTTTGATGTGAGTTGTAAAATGCATACGGTAGACCAACTAAATACAAAACTATATATTTTTAGTGCTTGAAAGATAAATAGACAATGCCCCGTATTCAAAGTGGATGGACTACTATTAAAAATAGTAATGGTATTGTTAGCACTATGAATATGTTAAAGAAAATCCGATGGTATGTAATAGGATTTGTATTTGGACATGTGCAGATCCAAGTTAAATACATCGGTTATTTGATTTGTGTTCATGAGGCCATGTCTAATAGAACACTACCGTGTGGATAATTTCCCAAAAGGTTTAAAATTGATCTAGTGAGATTCATGCTACACTCACTGTCAATGGTTTGGCAAAGGTGCACTCTAAATATACAGTGCCCGTTCGGACAATACTCAAATCTTGAACATCAGACAAGTCCAAAGAATGATACCGTAACTTTTTGCGAACATGAAATTGTTTATTCCATTTATAAGTAGTGGCTAATCTTGATCCAAGGCTTGCATTGTCAATTCATATAGGTCCTATAGAATTTATCAAAAGATAAATTACAGAGAGGAATTTCATTTACTTTGCATATAAGAGAGGACAGTCCTAACACTTTGAATTTGTGTGGAGAACTTGTCCATGATCCTCTGGCACTGGCCCTTTTTACAAATGCCAAAGCAATTTTTGAAGGAATTCAACCATTGATAAATGAAGAATTACTGTAGGTACTTGACCCAATGACAATATGCCTTTGATTAATGATTGTGTTAGGAGTGAGTGTTTTGGTTTTACTTCAACTGGCTATTAATTTTTCAAATGTCAAAGCAACAGAACTCATAACCTGTTGTTTTAGTTCATGAAGTATTGCCGAGGTGAGATTGACATTAGCATCAGGTGATGCATCAAGAGTTTTTTTCAAAAGAAAATTGGACGGAGACATTTGTAGCTTTATGTGAATTTTAACATTGGGAGACATCCATTGAGGCATATTAAACACTTCATGATTTAGTTTACCAGCTAAATTAGACTCATTTCTCACTACCCGAGAGAGTTAACCATCAGTATCAACATTCGATCTATAATCCTGGCCTATCACCAGACCTTATAATTTCATACATGGTATTGGACTCTCACCAACTAGTTCAAACTAGTTCTCACCAACATTCCATTTATGTAGAGACATGTTTTCCGTAAACAAATTGTGTAGGATATACATTCCTTCGGATAATGCATCAGCAACGGTGGGAGTTTGATTGTCAGACATTTTCCTCACTACGACTTTTAAATCAATAAATGTGGATGATAAATCTATGAAGCTGTCTTCCATGGAATAAGTTTGAAGATGTATGTCTTCAGAGAGTGAGTGCTTGTTGTGGGTGGAATTATTCAATGTAACCATGTTTTTCACTGACATCTATACTTTCCGCATTGAAAAGACTTATAAATGAGATAACTGTGGGATAAGATTCCTTGTGGGGTAGAAATGACATTTCAGTCTAGGAAAGGAGCATTTTTTCGATCTAGTTTTTTTTTCTTCGTTGCTTTTTCTTCTTCGACAAAAGTGATGCCTTTTGTTTCTGACCTGAGTAGAGACAAATGAGGGATGAGGTGTTTTCGGACCTTTTTAAACCTTTTCCACTTTGTTGTAGTTTTAATCCCTCACCAAGGGATCATGCGCTGGACCTGAGATTTTGTGAGACACTTGCCTTAAATTCTTTACCAGCCCCCTAATAGTGTAGTCTAGAGGTTGAAAAAATCTGTGGTAACTTGAGCAATATATTTTTTAGCCACGAGAAGTGCAGAGAAAACACCTGATCAAGCCAACTGCCAAGACCACCTATGTAATAGTCTGTTCCATGACCTAATGGTCGTAGTCTAAAAGTAGTAACATAGCAGTCAATATCAGGAAATATAAATGTATTTTTCTATTAGCCATCTCGTTGTTGAATGGGTCGAAAATGACAAATAATCACAGCCAAATCTTTTATTATTGCTAAACGATAATCTAATTCACTTCTTAATGTTAACTGATAGAGTTTCAAATATGAAGTGTTTACAAGAACATACTGAAGATGCTTTAGAATGAAGTGATGAACATGTTCGTGAGTGGTTTATTGTTCAAATATATGCCAGAGAGGGCATTTGAGCTACCGATTCGTGATAGCTCCACAAATGATGTGTAAATAAATATACAGCTGTGCGAGGAGAAACTAGTTGCATAGTCTGCATGATCCTTGCCATCGAGATTTTCTGCTTTAATAATACGATTTTTAAAACCGAGAATCTCGTATAAATCCTCATTGATGAAAATTATTTCGTTCTCAAATGAATTTTTAATGTAAGTCCTCCTCTGTTCTGTAGAATAATTGAATGTGAAACCACCCTCTTTTTTATTCGAAATTTTTTGTTGATAACTAGACAAAGATCATTCATATTGTTTTATTTCTTTTAGAGTATGGTGGCAAAGGGGTGATAATTAGTCACATTTGTCACCAAGCCTTCATAGGAGAAATCAGAGGGTCTTACTTTAATCACATACAGCGTCCCCTTTCCCAGAACGTCATATTTAATTTTGAGAACCCAAAAGACAAGAGCAACTTCATACTTTCCCTCGTCAAAATTTGATGGTGGGGGAGAGTTTTGTCCAAAAGTCAATTGTTTTATCCAAGTCATCGTGGAGGGGATCAGAGACATTGGATATAAAAATAACATATAAATCATTGGGCATTGTGTATGTCTTCAGCAGAAATTCAAGAATCAAAATCAGAGTTGAATCTTAACCAGCAAACAAGCAACTGTCTCTTGCCCTTATGAGTATGATCCTTTAAAATCTTTTCAATCTGATATATTCCAGTGTTTTGAACATTTTGCAATTCATAATAATAAAAACCACAAAGAATCTCATCTTCTTTCATGTCACGTGGACGATGCGTTATGGGTGTAGTGTCTAAAATTCTAGAAAATCTAAAAAGTTCAGTGAGTCATAAGTAGTTCCCCTTCTCAAAAACATTGTATGTATGTATGTATTTATTTATAACCCATCATACAAAATAATGAAGTGATGGAGTACATTGAAAAAAAGGAAAAAAAGAAGAAAGAAACAACATATCGTAATTACATTCTAAAATACAAACAAAAAAAATTCCACGTCAAAAAACAACATGTTGCCATTCATGGCCGGTTTGCTTATTGCACATGTGTGCATGCAGCTCAGCTACCATAGCATATGGGTCAGACAGCTATATTTTTTCATAAAATAGGAGTTGCGGGTCCACGGAGGAACTCGCAACAGAAACTTAGCAAATTTGAAAAAATTTGAAGAGATTCACTAAATACAGGGTAAAACGGTACTAAATAAAAATATGTGGCAGGACGACACTATTGTAAATCTTCGCAAGATGAGCTCTATTCAAATGAAACTAAGAACTAACAATTGTACCATATGCACGACGGATTTTCGTTTTCATACTTTCTAGTATCAATAGCCTAGTTTTCTTCAGTTTTTTCCAACAGGAAGGCCAAAATATTTCAACTTAACACAAGGCTTTACTTCTGTACCATTCAGATCTATAGATATATCATCTGATCTAGTCGCATTTATTTCATTAAAAATCAAAACATCACATTTTTTAGCATTTAGGGAAAGTCCAATATCACTGTAGTTTTTACATGAGCTGGAAGCGTTGCATTGTTATAAGCCGTGGGAGAAGTAACCACACCCTGCTTAACCCGACATGAATTGGTATATCATCAGTCAGCAAATTGCTTCCAGGTATACGTATTTTTGCTCTCATATTGCGTTACATGTACAAAAGAGGTCTAACTAAGTCTAGCGATACAACATAGTTCAAAAGCTCATTCATTGCTTGGAGATGCAAGAACGAATCAAATGCTTTACTGACATTGTGTGTTCCAAGCGCTAGAGTAGCACTGGATTTATCTGCATCGATCAACAAATTGCACAGACATTTTAGAGCATGGAAACAACCAAGCTTAGGTTGAAAGCCAAACTGGTGAGGAGGCATGTAACAGATAGAACGTAGTTTATCAATTATAAGTAATTCAAACATCTTCGCAAAAACGCTTGAAACAGTTATAGGTCGATAAGATGAGCATTCAGACGGATCCTTCCCTTTTTTTAGAATCGGTGAAATAATAAGACCAAAACAAAAAGAATCTGGAACTATACCGCAGCAAAAAACCACTTGGTACAACAAAAAAAGATGCCACATAACCTTATCAGACCCATTTCGTAAACGAAGGGCACATATGTCATCATAACCCATGGACTGTCTTTTGTTAAGCTTTCGTATAACATCACGTAATTTACTAGAACTTACTACAAAGGTATTCGGTCCAGGAGTACGTAAGCGATTATTTAAATCCGTTTCAAATTTCTTGGGAATGTTAACGTCAGGCTCGGTGAACTGACTTTTGAAATATGAATGTCGCTGGTACTCACTAATGTAATTTTGCTTTCCCGAGTTTAATTATTTGCCAAACGAGTTTTCCATAATTTATTAGGGTCATTCGCGATCGATTCTGCAATTGCAACACTTTGGCCAACCCGGTGAGCTTTGAGCTCCTTCTGAAAGTGGCGCTTAGTAAGTAACCGTAAAGTATTTACAATTTTTCTATTACGTTTATAGGTTTATCAGAATCATTCCACAGACGTAACCAAAATTTCGAGGACTGACAAGCAGATTTGAGGCTCTCGCTGCTGGACCATACATTCTGTTCCAGATCTACACGTTCTCACTGGTACAGCAAATTTCTCGGCATTTTTTGGAGCGTGGGAAATCTGGGCACAATAAAAATTCAGTTCAATACGAATGTCAGACTTGTTCATCCCAGGTTGCCGTTGGAGCAGTTGAAACGAGATTCAGATTTTATCTAGCATGAAGTCACACTCACCTTGGAAGATACCCTTATCAATCTTGTCCCAAGATTTAACGCGTAAAAATTTTGATTTCCTTCTGACAAATTCAGAAGAGGGAGTATCTCGGACGGAGATCTACAGGAACAAAGGGATACGGTTACTATATTCACCTTCCAAACCGACTTTCACAATAAGATCTGGATTGGGAGGATGGAGAAAGAATACATGGTCAAAATTAGAAGTGTTTCCAGCAGTTGGAATAAACGAATAATTTCGGTGTTTCGGTACAATCGTGTAACCTAGTTGTTCGATTTATTCAAACCGTATCACTAGCACTGAATTGCTTCTTTTTCACTTTCGTCCCCCTTAATTGGATTATTGTTTAAGCAAAGTTTCAACTGTATTGTTTTATCCACGATGAACGTCCATAGTGCTAGAGTTGGACAGGAATTGATGAGTACGTTGATAATAAATCAACAAGATATAATCCTAATCATGAATAAAAGCAGCAGTATTTTTCAATGTATAATATCTTGAAAATAAAATCTAATAGCTCATATAAATTGCTCGGACACTTCTGACTTTATCGAATTATGACTATGATAGAGCATTGTGTTTATTTTCTAATAGAACCTTCTTTACCGTCTAATTGGAGGGCTCTGTGTATCTTTGTTACCTTAAAACCACTGGCTAGCATCCATCTGAAAAGAATATGATGTAAAACGACATTCTCTTTTGGATTAAGGTCGGCAATAAGTTTATGTTTTAAAGGTGTCCATTGCAAACCCTAATCCTCTGTCAAAGAAATATTATATCTTAGTCACCGGTCTTTTTATGCATGGAAAAACAAAATCCTTTATCGAGACATTAAGTTCTACTGGTATTTCCCCATTAATTGCAAAAACCAGCCTTGTGGTCAGTTCTCCTCAAAAGTGGAAATGTCAGGGAAATTTGGAGCACAATTATTGTTAAGCATTTGTAATTACCGAACGGTGAATAGTGGGGAGACATTGCTGACGGATAAAGGGAGTTCACATCCAGAAAAATTGCATCTGACTTTTCACCGGTGTCTAGACAATTTGGGTCAATTTCAAGGATACTATCTCCGTGGAAAAGATACTATCCCTCATTGATATCTCTGCAAATAGATGCTGATCCACATCAGTGATCAAACATATTTTCTCTTTACTGATTTGACGAATTAAATGCATCACGGCATTCATCAGTCACCAGATGAGGAGTGGAAAAATAATAACCCAAATCAAACTCAATTTCATCATAGATTTTAACCGTGGTTTTACACACAGTATCCAGCAATATCAACGCATTACTTCCTAGGTACATTTTACAATAATCCTCCCATTTTTTACACCCTCCCTTAGCCCAAACTCTATTTGGGAATTCACAGTCGGCAGCAGTGCATTGATCATTAAGTGATTCATAAAGCGATTCGATGGTCATAACTGATCCTCACGAAGCCTCGACGTGGAGTTGTAGTACTCAAAAGAATATATGCCCTTAAAGATTAATAAATCATACATTTCACCGTCTTGAAAGAGCTGTTTAAGGAGGGGGACACTATTAAAATTGTCGCTTTTCTGAACTTGAATTTAAGACCAGCAGTTTCTCAGATGATTTGGGTATGATATTATACGAAAAAGAACCATCTACCCATATACCATCTACAGCTTAACCTCGTTGCAAACGTGCCAACACCGGCATTAAGAAATTCAAATTATAGCTAGAAATGTCCATATAAGCAGGTAGAAAATATTGTTGTGTAACATGGTCGTGGAGTCACATCCCTCCTCCTCTCCCATTATCCTCAACCAATTTCTACTTACATATCAAACACAATTTTTTTATTTCTGATGGCCAACTCATCGTCTGGTGACAGCGTCAGTGGATAGGATATATTTTGCAGCTCTGAAATTGACTTATTTGCTGTTTTAATAAGTGCTTTCAAGGCTGCGACCATAAATTCCTCACCACCCAATGTTTAAAAAATATCTACTAATTGCACGGTATTACGTGAGTCTGTTTGTGTGGGCATAAGAGCAAGCAATGGAATATGTTTTTACCGTGATTTAAATTTGACAAATCGTACACATCTATGAGTTTGGCTTCAAATTCTAAGATCACTTTGTTTCTGTAGCAGTGAATTCTGAAAGTTCTTAAATCGTAAGACGGCCTTGTCACCACTAACCGTTTCCACACATTGATATCAATGATGCTTGCCGTGCCTCATTTGATGTTTCAACTTTAATTTGGTATGAAATCTAGAAAGACACGTTGGACAATGGTAAAATACCCCCCTTTGATTATAATTCTCCTCGCATACCACCCGACTAATATCTGGTATTCGTAAAAAATATCCAGTTGAATTAGGTTCACTTGCAGGCTCATAAAGAAGCTATATCCAGTGTTTAGCCGGTGCAATGGATTGAACAGTCACTGAATATATTACCCCCTTTTTGTTACTGAGCTCATCCTCTTCAAATTCTGTATCATGTTGCAAAACAGTAACACGAATCTTTAAATATTTATTGGGCCGCTGAAAAATATTCATCTCTTTCTGTTTTATTGGATATTAACCATTTAAACAATTGAAATCTAGTTTAGGGATTTTGGGGTGAATTAACTGCAAAACCGTCCAAACGTCTCTTACTAGCATCCTCTTGCAGGAGTTCGTCAGGTGCCACGAGGAATGCATATTTGAAAGACTGAAGACCTGTATCGAAACGCAAGTGTTGTGCATCTTGAAACCCCTTTAAATCTTCATTATATTTTATAAAATTTGTCTTTCCCCTCCCACCTCTTAAAATAAAATTCTTTTTAAATTTACGAACATTAACATCTAAACTTTCGATAAAACCAGCGCCCCATTACCACTCTCACTATAATTATCCAATTTTGTAACACTACTATCTCCCAAATCCATAAATATACCCTCAAAATTATGCAAGTCCAGATGAAGTGGTAGCTTTTCAGTTTGCACATAACGCGGATACACCTCATCCGCCTTTTAATCTAAGTAAGTAATTATTTGTGCGTCCAAAGAAATCTAAGTTCAAATAACTCTACGTTCAAGAGAATTCTAAATCTGGAAAAATTTTATGTCCCCGATAACACTAGATTCCCCGAAAAAAAAATTAGTCCCTCCAAAAAAGTCCTATGTTTGAAAATAATTTTAAGTACCCCCCTCCAAAAAAAATCGAAGTAAAAAAGAAAAACATGTCCCTTCAACATTATTTTTATAATAGAAAAAATTGTGATTGACATATTTAGAACAGATTCATTTTGTATTTTCAAATTTCACATGTGGTTTTTGCTATAAGTATATTTAATGCGATTTTAAGATTTTAAGGAAAAAGATGAAATAATTTCAGCTTCAAAATTCAAAGAAACAACCTAAGTAAAAAACGTCACTAATACCATTATTTTTCTAATAGAAAAATTACGAGTGACATATTTATATCATCCAAATTATGTATTTTTTGAATATCACAATTGATTTTTTATAAGTGTACTTAATGCGATTTTAGGATACGCAATACAAGTTGAAAAAATTTCAGTCAAAAAAAGGTTACCCTCTAAAATTTGACCCCCCTCTCCTTCCGATGGGTTTGGAACCCTGTCATGTTCATTGCGATGCTATGTCTATCCATTTCTCGGTCACAACCAGAAAAAATGTTTAGAGGGGAGATGAACCCTGTCGTACTCATAATACATATTCTACTAATAATCATGTTGAGGCTTGGGTTTAAAAATAATCCTTGAACTGAATTCAAAAGTTTAAAAATAACTAGTAGAGAGAGATTTTTGTAAAAATAATGATTATATATGATGTTTAGACACATAAAATTCAGTAAATGCTCTTTTTTAGATTTGATGTTGCTCTTTACCTTCCCCTGAAGGTCCAAGCTCAAAATATTCCACAGATTGAATTCAATAGCTCAAGAATAGCTAGTATTGAGGGTTAATTCTAAAACTCTAGAGTATATACATGCAATTCAGTAACTAAATGGACTGTATGTGTTGTTTGATAAAACGAAACTGTAGAAGAAATAATCCCCATTCGCTAATCATGCAACAATAATATATAGATCACTAACCTCTTTTGTCAGGTTTGTATCCTCACATCTATATCTATCTATATTAATATATCTATATTAACATATATATCTATATTAACATATATATATTAACTATACATCTATATTAGAGTACTTGTTAAGATTCTTTTATTAGACATCCTTTTCGATTACTCTCGATCAGCTAATGAAAATAACTTTGACGATCATTCTTTTATATGCAAACACTTGTCTGAGATATATTATACAATGGGAGCAGAATATTTTTCTGAGATATCTTACACAATGGGAGTAGTGACCGCTTGTCTTCATGGCAATGGTTCAGAAATAATAGCTGGCATGCATTCCCAAGTATTTTGTTATCGCCCGGAAATTGTGATAACGCCAAATTTGTATGTGTCCACTTTTATCCATTGAAGAGTTTCGTCGAGAAAATAAGCAACTATTGTTTTCAGAAAATGTTAAGACTTTCATAAAAGTTTTTAGCTGGATACGAGGGACTAGAAACTCCAACAGGATATTGGGATATGTGTCCGTTCGGAATGATGGGATATATGTGTGACTAATGTAATGGTATACGTTTTTGCTTGGATTCGTAAGAATTCCAACGCCCACCAAGGTGGGCGATACCTTTTTTCCTAGGAATTTTGGACAAGACTACATCTGAAACATGCAGAAGCAATTATGAAATTATTCTTGTAGAAGACTTCAATATTGACCAGTTAAAAACTCCATTTACAGATGGATTTTTATCCTCTGCTTTGTCATTTAATATGTTCCTCTGCATCACCATTCCTACTGGAGTTACTGACACATGTGTACCATTAATCGACAATATTTTTGCTACTTTAATGCCTAATTCGAGCTTTGTTGTCATGTCTGACCACTTTCCATGTATTATAAATTATTCAATCTCTGTTTTACCTTCAGTTCCTTTCACCTATTGTAATTCACCAGTACGTTACCAATAGATCAACTTGAACAGTTTAAATTTTGATTGTCTGATGCCTCCTGGGAGTTTATAGTTAATTCAAGTCGGTCTGTTGATAGTCTTTTCAATCAATTCTATGATCTGGTCAAAGAGACCTTTGTCGATAGCTGCTACGTAGCCTCAGCTACCAAAATATCCAAGCGTTCAGTTCCTCATGCCTTTCGGATAACTGCAGCTCTTCTTGAGAGTACAAAAAGAAAAACTTATTTGTGAAAAAAACATTCAAGTCCTTTAACTCTCATCCCCATATTGGAAAGCATAAAAAATATGGAAATTTACTGAATTCCTTAATTCGTAGAGCCGAGTATATTTATTACTCCCAGATGTTCTCCAAGCTCAGCAAGAATAAGAAAAAAAAACAGGCAACTTATAAATACAGTTCTTCATCCCAATTCCAAAGGAAATAACTTTCCAAATAAATTGATTTCTAAGGGGAAGTAGTAATAACTAATAGTAAGGCCATAATGTATGAATTTGTTCTTAATTGGCATCCATAGGAAAATCAATTTCTTAAGATATTTTAGTTAGTGCTTCTTCTACCAGTGACTTAAAGTACCTCGGTCCTTCTTGTGAAAAATCAATGGCCTTGGATCCTGTTTCCGAGTTTGAAGTCCAGAGAATTGTCTCTGAGTTAATTGGATCTTCCTCTTGTGGACCTGATCAAATTCCTGCCAAGGCTTCAAAGTTTATTAAATAAAAAACACAAGTTTTTTTTAACTGAAAGTAAGGAGCGACATTAAAACTTAAAACGAACAGAAATTACCCCATATATGAGAGGGGCTGTTCCCTCTTCAACGCCCTGCTCTTTGCGCTAAAGTTAGAATCTTTCTCTCAACTCTACTTTTTAAAACAGTATAAACTTTAGCGTAAAGAGCAGGATGTTGAAGGGGCAACAGCCCTTTCATATACGGGGTAATTTCTGTTCGTCTTAAGTTTTAATATCGCTCCTTACTTCCAGTTAAAAAGACTTGTTTTTTTATTTAATTTCTGAAGGTTTTTTAGTTAATCCATGATTTGATTTCAGCTCTTCGCAGATGAATAATTAAAGCGAAATTTTTTTATTTATTTATTTGGCTAAATGGCTTTCCCATAGTTTTGATCGAATGATTATGAGAAAGAAAGAGGGGGAAGGAGGCCCAGTTGCCCTCCAATTTTTGGGTACTTAAAAAGGCAACTAGAACTTTTAGTTTGTTAAGAACGTTTTATAAATTTGTATCGGCCTAGATTTCGTTTCAGTGTGTACCTTACTACTGAAGTTGTCAACCCCTTGAAACTTTCAAACTGGTATACCTCATTAAGGAATTTTTGTACCAAAAAATGGGTGTCATATACTTTGATCAGCTCATCAAGGCAAAGTAGAACTTTTAGTTTTTTACGAACGTTTTCATTAGTAAAAGATATACGTAACTTATGAATTAGCTTACGTAACAAACTTCTATATTCGTAAGTTTTTATTACGTATATGAGAGGGTTCGCCCACTCGTTAATACCTCGCTCTTTACACTAAAGCTTAAATTTTTCCCCCTGACTCACAAAGGCCGTCGAATAAATAGTTGATATTACTAAAAATACTTTAGCGTAAAGAGTGAGGTATTAGGAGGAGGTGAACCCCTTATATGCGTAATATTTTCTGTTCGTTTTAAGTTTAATGCTACTCCTAACTTTCAGTTGAAAAAAACTTTTTCATATTTATTTTTTCATTGTTTTTTAAATAATGTTAGCAAATTCTGCGCCCTCTTCATGGAAATCTTCTTCCCCCATGACAAACCCCTCCATGGAAAGTTTCCCCCACATAACCACTCTTCTCAACCCCTTCTACCAACCAAAAAATCCCCCCGAAAACGTCTGTACACTTCCCAATAACCATTACTATATACACACACTGGTCAAAGTTGTAACTTGCAGCCCCTCCCACGGGGACTGTGGTGGAGTAAGTCGTCCCCAAAGACGTAGTTATAAGGTTTTTTGACTATTCTGAATAAAATGGCTATCTCAGAATTTTGATCTGACGACTTTGGGAAAAAATGAGCGTGGGAGGGGGCCTAGGTGCCCTCCAATTTTTTTTGGTCACTTTAAAAGGCCACTAGAACTTTTCATTTCCGTTCGAATAAGCCTTAATTCTAGGACCACTGGGTCGCTACGATCACCCCTGGGAGAAAGAAAAAAAAACAAACAAACAAATAAACATGCATCTGTGATTTGTCTTCTGGCAAAAAATACAAAAATTCACATTTTTGTAGATAAGAGCTTAGAACTTGTACAGTGGGGTTCTCTGATACGCTAAATCTGAAGGTGTGATTTTCGTTAAGATTCTATGACTTTTAGGGGGTGTTTCTCCCTATCTTCTAAAGAGGGCAAATTTTTTAGTCTCGCAACTTTTGATGGGTAAGACTAAACCTGATGAAACTTATGTATTTAAAATCAACATTAAAATGCAATTCTTTTGATGTAACTATTGGTATCAAAATTTCGTTTATTAGAGTTTTGGTTACTATTGAGCCGGGTCGCTCCTTACTACAGTTCGTTACCATGAACTGTTTGATATTACCCTCTATTCTATTTCCTCTCACAATTCTTGCTAACTTATTATTTTTGAATGGAACTTTTGCTAGTGAACTTTTGGTTAAAAAGTTTTTTCAGCTGAAAGTAAGGATCAACATTAAAACTTAAAACGAATAGAAATTATTACGTGTATCAAGGAGATTACCCTGTCCTCTACATCTCGCTCTTTACGCTAGAGTTCTTTAGTACTTTGGAAAAAGCTTCCTATTATTCTAATCAAATGATCCTTGTGTTTCAGGAGTCGTTCTTAAAGAATTAGGCCACAATTCAAACTTTAGCGTAAAGAGCGAGGTGTTGAAGACGAGGAAACCCCCCTTAATGCACGTTCGTTTTGAACATAATTTATGTTCGTTTTAACGTTTAATGTTGCTCTTTAATTTCAGTTGAAAAATTTGTTTTTCATTTATTTTCTGACCGTTTTTAAAGAATTCCAGGAAATATGGCCCCACCACCGCGGGTAAATCCCCCTCCCCAAGTAAATATCCTCTAGACAATTTAACCCCGGAGAAAACTTACCCCGGACAATTTCCCTTAACAACTCCATGCGTAAAATCGAGACGGAAATTATAAAGCAAGACAGTTAAGAAGAATTTTGTATTGGAGTTCTGGCATTTCTCCCAGTATATAATTTCCCCTGCCAAGTTCACTTCTTTGAAAGTTCCCTCCTCATAGAAAATTCCCCTCATGGGAAACCCTGCAGCAAAAATTCCCCCCACCAGAAAATGTACACATACTTCACAATAACAAATACAATATGCAAAAACGGGCTTATGACTTAAAAACCTTCTCCCCGGGTGTGTGGGGGGGGGGAGTGTCATTATAGTGTCATGTCATATTTTTTTTTCCAGATCAGGTTTTCTTGTCCTTTGGTTCAAACTATTTTTACCATCCATGGTGATATAACTCGTCCCCCTGATAGACAGGTTAGATTCCCTGGTACTTTATTGGATGAAAATCTGTCATTCAAACATCACTGCGCTCTCGTGAAACTTAAGCTCTCGAGAAACCTAGGAGATCTTCGGAAGCTTCGTCATTGTTTCCCTCGTTCAATAATAAAGATCCTCTTTCACTCTCTCATTCAACCTTACATGTAGCCTACAACTGTCCAACAGTATGGCTATCAATATTTTCTTCTTTTACCTTCCCTGTTTTCAAAATATATAACAGAGAAATTAAATTAGCGTCTCAGCCTTAACGTGAATTTATTGAATGGTCCACATACATCTTCCTTTCCTCTTGTTTCATTTTGAATATTTTCATGGGTTTCTCCTTAACTTCTTCAACTTCTTCAAACATCTTTTGAATTTTTAACTATGAAAGGAATCTAGTGTTTCTTTTTCTTTCAGAAATGACATGGATATTGTCATTCATAAAACCAAAACCATAAGATCAGACTTTAATCCAGTTTTATGTTGTGCATCCATATGGAATTCCCTACCAGTTAAAATTTGGCTATGCCATTCATATGGACAATTTAAACAGAGCTAACTGACCACCTCTTATGCCTAGAGAGTTGGTTCTCTCCTCCCTTCTTTTTTTCCCTGTCTTTCCTTTTGAATTTGTTTAAAACATTTATTTTGATTGGCATTGTAGTTTTTGTTGTTGTTGATTTTTTTTTCTTTTGTTTTTACTTTTTCGTCTTTTTTCTTCTTCTTGTCCTTACGTTTCATTTTAGTGCTATTATCTAATGTTATCTTTAGTCTCCCATTCTCACAGGCCAAAGAAACCTTTGTGGGGGTATAAAGTTCTTTCTGTGTTTCTTTTGAACTAATAAATTGATTGATTGATTGAAAGTTACTTGGATTTTAATAACCTTTCTTAAATAATTGTGGCAAAAATTAAAACTTTAGCGCAAGGGGTGAGGGATGAGGAAGGGACAGCCCCCTCATAAACATAATGATTTCTGCTCATTTTAAGTTTAAATATTTCTTTTTACTGTCAGCTGAAAAGCTTGTTTTAATTGTATTTAATTTCTGATCGTTTTTAAATCATGCCAAGAAATCTGTTTTACCCCCCCCCCCCCACTCCGTGTACAATTTTCCCTGAAAAATTTGCCCGAAAATGTTCCTCCCTTTGGAAGAGTCTCTCCGCAGAAATACCCATCCCCAAGAAAAAATTATGTATATTTCTCAGAAACAAATACTATATGCGATCAGCGGGCAAATTATAAAGCCTACAGCATTCCTCAAGAACTATGAGGAGTCATGTCAGCCCCAAAGGCATAGCTGTTGGACCTTCAAACTATGCTGAGTCCAAAGGTTATCTATAAATCTTGATTGGATGTTTTTTGGGAAAAGGGGTGTGGGATGGGGCCTAGTTGGCCTTTAACCTTTTTTGTTACGTCAATAGGGCACTAGAACTTTTCTTTCCCGACCAAACGATCCCTCTGCTGATATTTTAAAGTTGTTTTAGCATTTTGGCCCTATCTACAGGCGATTCTGTCTGTATAGAAATACTTATCTCTACAGTTCTTCAAATATTAGTTTGAAAGAAGCTTTTTGGCCCTTTTTTCATCCATTTGGTCCAAAAAAGTTTTATATTAGATTTCCCTTAGCCCAAGGACTTGCGGCTGTAATATTAAAATCAACCAAGAATTAAAATTTGTTTGACCCATTTCTGAGCCCCCCAACGAGTTCTTCTCCGAAAACTGGGCCGTCTTAGCATCATTTTCGGAAGGAAAACCTTACTCCCATACCAAAAATTTAGGGCCAAAGTGACCCAAAGACCTACATTGCAACATGTTCATAAAAAGAATTTCCTTGTTTTGAACCTGCTTTAACGATAATCAATGTTTTATTTTTTCTTATTTGGGGTCAACGGCCGAAGGGACTTCCGATATAAGTTTCAAACCAAAAAAAGAAATTTTTTACTATCTACTTAGCATACATATATAAGTGAACTATCTTTATAAGTGAGCAATAGTTGTATGTGTATTTATGTATTTTTTCTCAAAAATGTCAGGATTTTTTTTTTTCAGACAAATTGGCATAGTGGGATTTTCTGGCCTAAAAAAATGATCTGTATTGGTCAGTAGTTTGAGAAAATTAGTTAAGAGCCCTTATTTAAAAAAAAAAAGATTCGTGTGAGTGACATCATTTTTGTAGCTGCCCTTATTGGTCTAACCTTACATGATGGTCCAGCTTGTAGATTTGTTCAGGTGGCTTTTTCTTCCAACGAATTATCATTTATAACACTTTTAAATTTCCAACTTCTGGGTCTGCCTTTAGATAAGTTTTTCATACTGATATGTCTTTATATATCCTGTATTTTCAAAGATATTTGATTATAGAATCAAATCCGATTTCTAGCTCTGATTGTCTACTAAGTTCAAACTTTTTTTAAGGTTTTTGAATTGTTGGTTTTATTTTTTAAGGTTTTTGAATTGTTGTGATCTTTTCTTAAAATATATACAAATATTGTGCTCTTTAAGCAATTTATGTTTTTTCATAAGAGGTCTTTTGAAAGTTGTTTTATTATTCAAGGAAGTCCGTTTTCTAACACCAATTTTCCACTAAGCTTCAAACTGTCGGTTGGCTTAAAAAAAAAGTTTATTGGCCCTTTTGATGGTATTATTTTCAGGCAAACTACTTTTTTAGGGATTTGGGATTCTTTTGGCCAAAGGGCTTCAGAGAGGCCTATAAGGCTTTCAAGCCAACCAGATCAAAAATTAACCCATTTTTAGGGGGTCTGTTTCCCAATGTATTTTTGTACATATCCCAAGAATAACGCTTGTCAGTTTCGATCCGTTCATGTTGGAAAAAATTTCCCTTCTACCATCGCAAAACCAATCTTTTCCTGGTTTTCTTGTGCATTGGTGTTCCTCTTGACCCGAAGACTTAAGAATACAATTTTTGAGCCGATCAGAAAAAACGATTTTGGACCCCTAACAAGGTCCTTAACACCCATCTTCCTCGTCAAAAATTTTTTGGTGTCCTTAGCCAAGGCAAGGATTTCGAAAGTTTTAACCCAAGCGGAAAAATATCTTTCTGACAATTTTCTAGACCCATGTTTGGGGTCTGTAATTTGGGAGGGGTGTTCCCTTTGACGGGCTCCATTTTCATTGGTGAACAAATTTTGTTTTAGATTTTTTCTTGTGCACCGGTGTGTCCATAGTTGTGCATCGGTGTAAGACTTAACGAAGTTTCAAGGCGATAAAAAACTCTTTTGTCCCTTTCTAGGCCCCTATTTTCGTGAAACCAATTCATTTCCCTTTTATATCGGGATCGTTTTACCCTAGTGACTTAAGGATATATGTTTCGAGCCAATTTTAAAAAGAATAAGTCCCTTTTTTGAAGGAGCAAATAATTTTTATTATGGTGCATTAGGTTCCTCTAACCCCAGGGTCTTACAGCTGTAAGTTTCAAAACGAGAAGAAACAAAAGAATGTTTGACCATTTTCTAGACCCCCTAATTCCATTCCCCTTTCCAGTAAAATGTGTCATAAATTTCACTTTCCTATCAAATAAGCTTCCTCTCAGGTTTCTACGACCGCCCTTTCAAAACAAAGTAACAGGGGGGGATTTATGAGAACACGTTGAAAATACACGGTTCTTTACTAAGGCAAAACTAAAGTTTTATCCCTGATCGTCCAAGAGGGGTTATCTGGATGTTTCACACCAGACATGAATACAAGTCTTTTTTTTTATTTTACAGTACAAAGAATCGATTTTACAGCACAAAATCAGAAGTGCCCAGAAATTCGGAAAAAATAGGATTTCAGGGGGGGCAGGTATCTACTCCGAAAATAAAAGTCAAAGGACAGTAAGGGGCTATAGTCTATTGTATACTGAAACAGTATTTTAATTACCTACAGCATTAAAGGACGTAGACAAATATTCCAAGTATTTCCTGCTAAAGTTGGTTTGGCTTCCTTTTTGTCTTGCCCTGTTGATGCTAAACTTGAAAATGTTTTTTTTTGTAGTCAATGTACAGCCAGGGTTTTCATTTGGTACATACCATAGGTTCGAAGGACTTATAATTAAACACTAAACACTACAATTAGAAAGGGTTATGCTTGTTTTCCAAGTTACACTCCTTACTAGCGGCATCCCGGTGAGAAAAATGTTTTTCGCCTGAAGATCTACGCTGATCACCTAATTTGACTTTGGGCTATCATTTTATCCAAACTAAGCGATACTTAAATTGGCTTAAGAGCGATAAATTAACAACAACATGCCTATTTAATTAGCCGATACTTGTCTGGGGAATAAGAACGGGCAACTTCTTTATTCCCTTACAAAAGACGAATCATTATATTATTTCTTAGTGCTAGTTCCTAATATAATAAAGTGACAGATATAAACAATGAAGTATCAGATTTATTAAGGATAGTTCAGATAGAAATGTTCATTCCCTTTGTTACAGAAAATTATTTTGAAATACTTTGAAAAGGACTAATTTTTAAAAGAAGATTACATCATTAGCATCACAGCAAGTACCCTAGCAAGTATCCCTATATATATATATATATATATATATATATATATATATATATATATATATATATATATATATATATATATATATATATATATATATATATATATACATATATAGCAAGCTACCCCAGAAGTTGCCAATCTCAGGAATCCCTGAAAAACCAAACCTTTATATTTCAAATTCTGGATTTCATTCTGAACACAAACTGGTCTCTGTCCGTTACCTCAGCAGCGTTGCTGAGTCGCACCTATGCCCAAATCTATTCCTTGGTATGATGTATCCTAATTATTGGACCTCCTTAAAATTTTGATGTGCTTAGAGGTAGTGGTGCAGCTTGCCTTTTTGAGTTTGGAAAGGGAGATATAAAGATTGTGCTGACAAAATTGTCCAATTTGCCGACAAATACGGACACATAAGCTAAACTAGATCTACGTTGCATGGGGAACGTAAGGTGTTGCGGCAACCTTTGTTCAGCTTCGCCGAGTAATGTGTTGCGAGAGCAACACTTTGACTTTGTTTCCTCGCTTCGACTAAACGCTGAAGTTGTTAATCTGTAAGGATCTTAAAATAAATACTAGGCACACCAACTCGCAAAATTTGCAAACCCCTCATTGCAACTAGCAAAAGTTGCAAACCCTTCATCGCTGAATATAATTGTAGCCTAATAGCTGATTATTGCTTACAAGTCCCTTACATGTCTTACCACTGAAGCCAAATTGATCTTACCATCAAATACACTGAAAACAAATAATAGATACACCAACTAGCAAAAGTTGCGAACCCTCATTGCCGAAGATGTTTTTGAGCTAACAGCTGACTGTTGCTTAAAACTCCTCTATATGCCTCAAAATTGGTATCGGCCTATTTTTGGTTTCAGCGTGTACCTTACTACTGAAGTTATCACGCCCTTTAAACTTTCAAACTGGTATATCTCATGAAGGAATTTTCCTGTTAAAAAATGCATGACATATACTTTGATCAGCTCGTCAAGAGCTATCGACTGCCGTCGAAAAAAAAATCTATCTGCCTTAGTTCAAAAGTTGACTTTTTTGCCACAGGCCAAGTTTCTATCGTCATCACTTAGAAAGGAGCAAAGGATAAAAGGAGCAAAGGTTTCAATGTGTACCTTACTACTGAAATTGTCAACCCCTTTCAACTTTCAAACTGATATATCTCATGAAGAAATTTTTCTACCAATAAATGCTCAGCTCATCAAGAGCTATCAATTGCAATTGAAAAAAAAGGCCTGTCTGCCGTGGTTCAAAAGTTGACTTTTTTTTTACCGTAGGCCAAGTTTCTAACATCATCACATAGAAAGGATCAAAGGATAAACTCTAATTTCTCTAGCAATGATAGAACTTTTAAGGTTTAAGAGGCACATTTGATACCATTTTTCTACCGCAATCCCAAGTGTGAAAAACCGAATGATAAACTCAGCTGAAATCAGGAACAGAAATGGTAGAAAAAATAGATTTTTGGCCCCAGCAAGAATTCTAAGAAGCTTTCCAAAATGCAAAGTCATATTCATGAATCCGGCCTAGGGTCTACACTTTCCGTAAAAACCGCAAAGGTTAGACCATTACCACTTTCTTGGAATAAGCTGAAATCGGGGTACTAGGAAAAAAAACACGACAAAACCAAAGTGTTGCTCTCACAACACAATTAAACTAAAGACATAGGCTAAATTCTAATGTGTCGGAGCAGTATGCCAACACTTTGGAACTTTGGATGTTTAGCCTATTGTATGAATTTATTTCTTCTTATTTTGGACTTTGGCATCACGATTTACTTCTCTGCGAATTTTTTTTTGACAACATTCTACAAATTAAGCAAACAGTTCGTAGTTTGGCTTAATGACTCTTTATGCTGATTCAAAATATATAAAATTCACTAATTTAATTTTACTTGTCAAAAGGTACAACCCTGAGAAAATCTGCCCGATTTTAGAAAATTGCAAATCACCCCTAGGAAGAGGAAATTACACCATCAAGTTTCGTATATCTGAAAGCCTTGCTATAGAGGTTTCAAGCTCCTATCTGGAAAAATGTAAAATATCGTGCAAAGAAAATGCGTGTTTGTTTGTTTTTCTGTTTTCTTTTTGTTTCGTTTATTTTTCCGTTTTCTTTAGTTTTGTTTTTTCCCAGGGGTGAACGTATCGAAGCAATGGTCCTAAAAGGTCCTGCTGGATTGTTCACAATGAATAAGAACTCCGATCAAAATTTGTAGGTAGGCATTTGACTCAGTATAGTTGAAAGGTCTAATAACTATGTCACTGGGGATGACCTGACCCCCCACAGACTCTGTGAAAAGGGTTAGTGGGCTTTCAGTGAGGATAAGTGGTCCGAGGAGAATTCCCCAGGAAGGAGGGGGTAATTCAGGCAGGGTTGAATTTCCTGTGGAAATTTTTTTTATGGGAGAGGGATTATCCCCGGGAAATTTTTCACGGAAAGAGGTGGGGGATTTCCCGATATGATTTGAAAAACGACCTGAAATTAAACAAAAATAAAGTTTTTTACAACTGAAAGTAAGGAGCAACATTAAAACTTAAGACAAACAGAAATTAGACCTACGTTGCCCGGGCAACGTGAAGTGTTGCGGCAACCTTTGTCCGGATTCGCCGACTAAAGTGTTGCGAGAGCAACACTGGTTTTGTTTCTTCGCTATCGATCAGTAATCACCTGATCAAAGGCTATTCCTCAGCGTTAAAAAACAGCAACAAAATAGTATCGAAAGAAGGGTCTAAATTGACTTTGCAGCCAGTTGAACTTTATCCTTTTCAATCGTAAACATCGAGACGGATGAAAACTTGGAACAATGTCTTATATAATCTAGTTGGTATTATAAAGCTATCCGTAGCTTTTCAGGATTAAAATACCATAGGTGACACTAATTATTACGAAACTATCTCACTGTTTTACGTTATCGTTTGTACCCGTTGCGTAAACACTAAATTCTGTCAGATTTAAAGAGATCGAATACAAT
Organism: Artemia franciscana; assembly: GCF_032884065.1. Taxonomy (NCBI): domain Eukaryota; kingdom Metazoa; phylum Arthropoda; class Branchiopoda; order Anostraca; family Artemiidae; genus Artemia; species Artemia franciscana. Next base: position 24,437,942 of record NC_088867.1, on the reverse strand, counting down.
GTGCACAAATTTGCACAAATTTCTAGCCCAAAGTGAATAAATTCTTACTTACAAGTCCCTCTCCCGTGATAGATATCAGGTTCACCGGAAACAAATAAATGGGTACACCAACTAGCAAAAGTTGCAAACTCCTCATCGCTGAAGATGATTGTAGCCCAATAGTCGATTATTACTTACAAATCCCTTTACATGTCTTACCACTGGAACCAAATTGGCTTAACCATCAAATACACCGGAAACAAATAATAGATACACCAACTAACAAAAGTGGCAAACCTCTCATTGCCAAAGATGATTATGGGTTAGCAGCCGTTTCTCTCTCAAAGTGAACCAATTCTTACTTATAAGTCCCTCTCCCGTGATAGGCTTGATGCCTACCTAACTACCTAACAGCTAACAGCCGATTACTACCTAACAGCCGACTGTTGCTTACAAGTCCTCTATATGTCTCACAATTTGTAACAGCCTAGATTTCGTTTCAGTGTGTACCTTACTACTGAAGTTGTCAACCCCTTGAAACTTTCAAACTGGTATACTTCATGAAGGATTTTTTGTACCAAAACATGGATGTCATATACATCCATGTATATGACATAAAGTTGGATATACATTCACCGGAAACAAATAAAGGGGTACACCAACTAGCATAGTTGCAAACTCCTCATCGCTGAAGTTGACTGTAGCCTAACAGCAGATTATTATTTACAAGTCCCCTACATGTCTTACCACTGCAACCAAATTGGCTTTACCATCAAATACACTGGAAACAAATAATAGATACACCAACTAGCAAAAGTTGCTAACCCTCATTGCCGAAGATGATTACTACCTAACAGCCGACTGTTGCTTACAAGTCCTCTATATGTCTCACAATTTGTATCAGCCTAGATTTCGTTTCAGTGTGTACCTTACTACTGAAGTTGTCAACCCCTTGAAACTTTCAAACTGGTATACTTCATGAAGGAATTTTTGTACCAAAAAATGGATGTCATATACATCCATGTATATGACATAAAGTTGGATATACATCCAACTTTCTAACGTCACCACTTAGAAAGGAGCAAAGGATAAGCTCCAATTTCTTTAGCAATGAGAGAACTTTTAAAGTTTATTAGGCACATCTGATACCATTTCTCTACCGCAATCCCAAGTCCAAAAAACCGAATGATAAACTCAGCTGAAATCACGAAGAGAAATGGGTAGAAACAATAGATGGCAACACTTTCGGACCCGTGGGAAAATGCCGCATTTTTGCTTCTGTAAATTTTTCTATTTATCACTCAAAGAAGATATATTGGCTGTGGGGCCGGGTAACTGCCGCACATATTTAACACTTATAGATTTTAGTCCATCTTCAATTTGAAAGTGGTGCCTGCCTGCTTGCCTGCTAGAACGGAGCTTTCCACTCGAAAGCAGAAACATGGTTTGACGAAACGAAATCTTGGCTGCACAACTTCAGATACTCCTCTCTGACATAGGCTATATAACTCCACTTCACTTCGCCCACCATAGGCTCTGGCTCGTGGACAATCAAAAACCATCCTTTTTGGCCCCAGGCAAGAGTTCTACGGAGCTTTCCAAAATGTAAAGTCATATTAATCAATCCGGCCTGAGGTCCACACTTTCCGTAAAAACCGCACAGGTTAAAACCCTTACCAGTTTCCAGGAATAAGCTGAGATCGGCGGCATAGGAAAAAAAAGGGACAAAACCAAAGTGTTGCTCTCGCAACACAATTATTACGTATATGACGGGAGTTGCTCTTCCTCAACCCCTTCGGTCATTACGGTAAAGTTTGACTTTTAGGACGAATCCCATAAGAAAGACTCCAGAAACACGAGGGTCATCATTAAGAAACTTTAGCGTAATGAACGATGGTTGGGAAAGGGGCTGCCACATAATACACGGAAAACTTATTTCCTCGCTTTAATTTTAATGTTGCCACCTTAGTGTCAGCTGAAAAAAGAATTTTTTTTCATTTAAAATTCTTACAAGACTGAGGCATAACAGTATACTTCACATGCAGAAGGATGTGTCACTGTATTAACAAAAAGTAATGAACGCGTAAAATCTAATGGGATAAAAGCCAACATTCAACTTGCTTTTTTTTTATTTAATGTGTTTTGAAATTAAATAACACATTCTTACCGTAAGGGAAATCAATGAAAGTATGTATTGTTTTATTGGTTTTCTTTTTAGAACCTGATGTCAACGATTGCTAGAAGAGATATACTTAAGTGTGTCAAAAACAAATAGCAATTTGTTTTGAACTTGCAAAAACTCTGTAAGCAACTTTCTATCAAATTCTAAAAAGAGATATTGAATCATTGCATATTTGGGTTGACTGTCATTTCTTTTGCATCCAAAAATGTTACGATTTACAGGACTTGACATCTATCAAATTTCAGAGTCACGCATCAGCTTAGCCATTAACTTTTCCACTTGCTTGAGTAGATTAAATGGAAACTGGAGAAAAGCGGTAAAGCAAATGTTAAAATAACCACACAACAACGAGTTTCAATCATATTATTGAAACAGTATGGTTGGATTTATGAAATGAATTATTTTCTACTTACTAGCTAAAACCTTTTGTCCTTTTCAGGTTTTGTCATTATGTGTACTTTTCTTTATTGTTAGAGAATTATTTAGGAAAGTCAAAATTTAATTGTCAATCTAGTACTTAGACACTGCAAATCTAAAGAATCACAAAATCAGGGTTAGTAAAATATACATTTTAATCTTCCTTTGTGATCTGTCTAAATAGTTGGGGTGTCATAAATTTAAATTTTAAAAATAAGACACCTAGATTTTAGACATCCCGAAATGGTGAGATAAATATCTGTAACAAGGTTTAATCTCAATATGGTGACTAACGTCTTGCTCAACACAAGATGGCACTTCCAATGTTTTGGTTCCCATGCCGTTCGGTATTTCTATTCTCCCTGAAAGCTAAATTTTAAATTGTTCAAATTTGTAAAAAGCATCAATATATACTATAAAAGCTGAAATGATACTAGTATCATAGAACTGGGATAGTTTCTTGATCAAGAAGACTTGAAACTAATTAACCCAGGTGAGACATAAGCAAGGCAACAGAAAAGAAAATTCTCTAAGGTCTCCCACCTTAAGTTTATCGAATTGTGGTCCTATACTTATTATTATTTTATACTCCCTCACACTGTGGATCTTATTCCATAATTTTAAATTAGGCTATAGAAATTTTAGTAAACAGTTATAATCAAAATTTGTGAGAGCAATGGAAACGAGAAATATCTTGATGCTGGGGTTCTGTTTTCTTTTCATGCAAAATAATTTAAAAGGCTGATATAATTCTAGTAATACCTTACGGTATTTGAGACAGTTAAGACACAAAAGCAAAATGAGTTTCTGTAAAACTATTGAAATCAATATTCTCTAGTCTTTGACAAAAAAAAAAGATCAAAGGATTCTAAAACAATTTCGTTATTTCAGTAATTCAAACATTTTTCCTGGCTATATTCGATTTATCTCTCAAATCCTGCAAATAAAGTGAAACTCACCGATCCCTCAGCTTTGTTTCCCTCTCTTGTACCAGACTTAGCTGACATCTTGTCTTTTCCAATTCGATCCGAAGCTTCTCAATCTCGGTGTGGAAGTTCGCAATAGTTGCGCTTTGGTCTGAAGAATTTGACGGTATTTGGATTATGACAGAATCTCTCTGCTGACATCGTTCGCATTTCGTCATAAATCCTAAAGAAAAGTGATAAAATATGGCAAGATTGAAATGACAGAAATATTACTTTGATAATTATGATGAAGAAGTTACTTGTGTAATGAAATAAAGAAAAAATAAATTGATGCCTTCTTTTTTCCGAAGGCATCCCATGTGTGAGGAAAATTAACAGTATTTGGAAATTCATAGAACTTACAAAACGCCTTGAATATTCTGCAAGTATTTCAAGGAGTATACAACCTTTTCTTACTAAGACGCAAGCACAATGTTATCTTGTCATTGACATAGTAACCGAAGAATCAGCCTTCTGTAGAAGAGCCCTGGAAAGTATTGCAGAAACTGTAATAGATGATTCAAAGTTTCCAAGTGACACATATAATAGTGATTATGGGACTGGAATCAAACTTGGTGAAAGTGCAATGCAAGTTGTAGCTGCTAATCCCAAAGAATATTCAATTGATTCCAATATATCCTTATTTAAGATGACAAGACCGTAGCCCTTTCTCTGCAGAAAAATCGAGCAAGGACATGCAACATCATAACCAGGCTTTCCTGAAATTCCTCTGGCACATCTAATTATTAGATATTAGAAAACTTTGAGAGAGTTTCATTCCATCAAGATTGTCGGTGAATAGTTGACAGAAAAAAAATGGGATTTGGCTAACCCTTCCGGGTTCCGTTGTTAAAACACCCCCCTTTTAACAACCCCCTATCCTCCTCCACCGCATAATTTAGATCAATTATGTGCTTTGAAAAGGTGTAAATATAACCTTAACTATTACTTCTGATCATGTACAGCTGAGACCCAATAGCTCTTTTGGTAAATATCATGAAAATTGAAATTTGGATAACTCTCGCCCCCCCCCCTCCCTCTGACACACACATATAGGTCATATTGGTCCTAGTCCCTTGAAAAGAAGAGCTAGGGCATAAGCTATTAAGCTTTCAGCAATTTTGATCTTCAAAATCGAAAATCTTTTCTCGTTAATTTCCTGATGAAACTAAGGAAAGACAATTAAGAATTTCCCGAGACTAAGGAAAAACAATTATCTAGTAATTGATCAAATGTAACAATTTTTCATTAAACCAAAATACATACATCCTAAGTTCTTCAGTCCTTGATAAACTTCAATTGATAAACTTAACTTTGCTACTAATAAAATTTAATCATATAATTAATCTTAAACAATCGAATGTTGGACAACATGGCATGCCATCCATTTTGTTAAGAGATAAAAGTCCCTTTTTTCCTACATATAAATTTACTTCAACAAAAATTTATTGATATTTCAGGATCAAATCTGACCAGATCTGACCGACGGATTTTTGTGTGTGCATGACAATAAAAACTAATAATCGGCTTTGTCCATCGCATGTTTTTTAAATAAAGTGAATTTGAATTTGAATCTGAATTTGATCAAAAAATGCTTTGGCTTATAGCAGCACTTTCCAAACTGGGAGCCGCACCTCCCCAGAGAGGCATGGACCAGTCATTGGGGAGGCATGAGTATTAGCCAGGATGGACAAAAAATCAAATGAAATTGGAACTGCATAGTCACGCGAAAGATCTTAACCCTTTTGGGACTGCGGTATTTACTGGCCCAGGCTCAACAAATGCTTGATTTGTGATATCAAGATAGAATTAGCAAGATACTGTAGATTCTGCTAGATACTCCATTCAGGGTTGAAAAAATAGACGATTGACAATTAGAAAATTTAGACGATAGATAATACAATCTTTGTGATTAATTAGTTTCTCAGATACGCACTTCAAAATTCGCCTAACAAGTAGAAGAAGGAACTGATATAGCTACAACCGCATTATTTAATAGGATATCTTCGATACATTGAAAATGAAAATACAACCGAAGATTTTTTTTTTGCGAACTTTTTCCTGGAAAAGCCACATTCCGTGAAACTTTTATGTAATTGAAATTTATTTCTAATGAGAAAGGTATATTGTAGAATGATTGCGTTTGGATTCATACAGGTAGTGCAAAATCGATGTTAGGACAGAAAACTGGCATTCTAGCACTGGTTGAAATCAAAATACCCGATGTTCTCGTGATGCACTGCATGCTCTACAGAGCAGCTCTTGCATCAAAAAAATAAATAAATGAAAATTAGGAACTTAATTGTTTTTACAAAAGTAACGAAAATTACAAACTATATAAAAAGCAGTTCATTATAAGTTATACTGTTTACAAAGCCGTGTGACGATATGGGAGCTACTTAATACCACACTTTTGTACTACTGTGAAGTATGATGGTTATCTAGTGCTAAAGTTATTATGAGCATACATGAACTCAAAGTGGACATTGCAATTGTAATAAAAGAAATTCAAAATGAAGACGCAAACATTTTGAGGGATGGTAACTGTGACTATTATACTGGTCTATTTGATGGAAATTTTTGGACAATGGAGTGTTTTGAATAAGATAATGTAAGGACCAAAAATACATTTATTGACTCAAAAAGCTAATGAAATGTATTCATAAGAATTAGAGCTTTGGAGGACAAATTGGATAAAAATGAGTTTGAAATGTTTCCACATCTAAATTTATGTGCCCAATATTTATTTATTTATTTATTTTCTTCATTTCCCTCAAAAAATGAGGAGTACGCTGCAATATAATATAAAGAAAAGACAAATGATAACACTTACAATGAAAACCTATCAAATATTGATCAACACTTAAAAAGAGAAGAAAAAAAGATACAAAAACACTTGCTAAATAGTTTAGCCTATAAATCATCAAGAGCCAGAACTCTTACTAAAAAACGGAAATAAATTGTGGCCTAAAAGGTTAATTTTCGCCTTATCTTCAAATGTTTTATATTTTTTCTTTATACAGACTACAGGATCCTTCACTTTAAGCTTTAAAACAATGTCAGTGTTACTAAAGGAAAGGGGGAAACCAAGTAAAATTTTACAAAATTTAAAAAAAGAAACTTTAATGGGCGAAAGATCAGAAGGTCTGAAATTACGGAAGAGGAGGGACGGGAATAATATGTGAGGCAGAGCAACAGCGCTATACATACGACCAAGGACGTCCCGACGGTAAAGACCCCGAAAACGAATTAAAAGACCAAATGCCTTGCGTAGTTTCATCTGAACATGCTTAACCAGGACTGATTTAAAATCTCTTTTCAAAGCATGCATAAGGTAATCTCAAATAAGTGACTATTGGCGACGACTGAAAAATAACATCATTGCCGCAATCGAGAGTCGCCCTGACATTATCTCTAAACAATTTACAAGAAAAAATTTACATTTTTCAAAACTGATAGAAAGGTCCAAACCTTTTAAACAATTAATTGAAATATTAAAATTAGAAACAAGACTAGACTTGGACCGGCTTAGAAGGATATTGTCATCAGCATATGCAATGTAAGACATATTTCGAGATAATGAAACGAAAGAGCAGGAAAGAAAATTAAGAGTAGTAGCTAAACATGAATTGAATATATAAGGAGAAATAATTCCTCCTTGTCTAATTCCTCCTTGTCTAATTCCTCTACCCACTTAAATTAATTTGGAATGAGATGAAGACGAACTCGGACAAATACGGATCTTTAATCCAGAATACCAAGAGCGAAGGACTCGAATGACAGCTAGGGGCAATCCAACATGGATTAAAGTGAGCAGTGCAGATGCATGAGAAATGTTATCAAAGGCCCCTTTGATATCAATCAAGAGGGCGTATAGCGGTTGACCAGAGATTCTCGCTTCTTCAATAAATTTGCTGAAAGATGCATGGACGTGGTCACATCCCAAACCTCTCTTGAAACCAACTTGATTAGAACCAGCGTCAAGAATTTCAAGAAGATCCTTCAAACACAACTCAAACACTTTCCCAATCATAGAACCCCTAGTAATTGGCCTCCAGGAACTAAAAGATGACAAGTCTTTTTTCCCGCTCTTAGGAATAGGCGTAACTATGCCAATATAGAATGACGATGGTGCTAAACCAGTAATAAGTAAAAGGTTGAAAAATGCCAGTAGAGTAATAAGAAAAGAAGAAGGAGCAAGTTTAAGGTGATTAGCAAATACGCCATCATGATCCTTAGCCGACTGCGCCTTTAATGTTTTGATTGATCTACGTGATCCTCAGAAATCCTGTAATCAGTTGAAAATTCTTCAACCTTTCATCTAATTGCAAACACAACACTGTTAAAATCGTGCGAAGTCGACAACTTAGAAAAATAATTTTCCCATTCTTTTAGCAATGGTGTGGAATTAGTATCAGGCATGTTAGTCCGCCTATTGCCTCGGAGAACATTCCAAAGGAGATTCTTGTCCTTGTCGTTATCAATGTTTGAAGAAGCTTCTTCTATGATCAGGTTATTATGACGACGGAGCTCCGCTTGGAACTCGGCCTTTTTCTTTTTCATTAGCAAAAAAGCTGGATGCGAGTCTCTAGGCTTACCAAGCGCCCGCCATTCCCAATACGCTTGTTTTGCCGCCTTATTAGAATTTACCAAAAAAGGATTGAGGCTCCAAAAAGGTTTCTGCGCACCCAATCCTATCCTATTAGTAGGAAAAACTGCCGCAGCACCATACTTTAAGCAATGGATTTATACAAAATAAAGACATTTGATAGTCAAAGAGAGATTACTGTCCATTGAATCCAAACTATCAGGAACAAAAACTTTATCAATTAAAGTCCCAACTCTTTCTTGGTAAAGCGGTTTAAAATTTGGATTCCAATCAACCCGATCAAAAAATTTAGGAAGCTTATTACCAGAAAAACGAACTGGGGAAGGACGAGAAGGCAAAGGGGGTAAAAGGAACTGCAGCGACATGTGGTCACTAACGGGGAAATCTTCGATTACAATAACCACAGGCAAAGGATCACTTGGGTTAGAAGAAAAAACTTGATCAATATTAGTTGTACTACCACTCCAATGAATATAAGTAAAATCCTGGGACTTCGGTAAAACAAAATAATTAGGAAGACAAGATGATAAAATTGTACCATTATATTTCATTTGCTATATTTGGATCACAGTTAAAATCACCTAAATTATAAGTACGCAAATTTGACTGTAAACTAGAGACAAAACGACTAAGATTATACAGCATTGAGTAAACGCATCAAGAGAAATATCATCATGGTAATCAGTCGGAAAATAACAATTAATTAAAACTACGTTTGAAAAACTACAAGCTAAAAAGTTTGTATCAATTGCTAGAATAGTTGCATTAAGAGACTTGGGTAAAATAGTAGCTAAACCACCGGAGGGACGCCCACCAGTCAGTGTAGCGGGAACAGCAAAAATATCATGCTAAATAGACAAACTAGAAAGCAGATTCAACGAATGATCAAGGAGGTGGTGTTCCTGAAGACATAATAACGATGATTTTTCATTCAAAAAACTAAGAAGTACAGGTAATTTCCCTAACACACCATTTGAATTAAAGGACGTAACACGAAGTAATACATTCATTTACAAAACTTCTTTAAAATCGGACACCTAAAGCTGTAAACTGGATGATCATTCGAGCCACAACTGGCGCATTTAACTGGCGCTTGACATGGGGAGTCTTTAGTCGAAATGTGATTACCGATACATCGGGCACATTTGAAACATTCAGATTCATGGATTTTGAACATGGTTAAAACTTTGACATTTAAAACAACACCTAGGCTGAATACGATCACGTTCCACTCGGAAAAGCTCATAACCAAATTTGATGCCATGTGTGATGTAAAAATGCAGGTATTCTTCTGTTTGAAAAATAACTCTTACAGTTTGCGATTTTCCTAGCCGATTAAAATCGATTATACCCGGAAAGTCCAATGCTTAGGTACTAACATCAAAATCAATGTCCACACTCCTGATAATTCCAAAAAATCGCCGAGGCTTGGAAGTTATTATGCTTTCAGGAAAATTAACCTTTAGATCACAACTGAGCTTCGATGCATCTTGACATGGTACCGATACCATAACACTATTCTTAGTCACTTTAACATAACGAATATTTGTACACCCTGTCTTATCAAATTCTTTCTTGCGGCAGACAGGATCCTTCAGTAGGAGAGTGGGTGGGTTTTTTATCACTATGGTCTTAAATGGGACAGTCTTTAGTGGGAGAGGCGGCCATTCATGGTGGGGCACAGTGGACTGAGATCAAGGTCATTGCCAGGCTTTATTTTTTTCTCCAAATTAGATTCGATAAGCTCAATAGAAGACAGTGTTTTTTCAAGCTTTCGGGAATAGTCATAAACAAGTTTATCAAGCCGGACGCTGATGTCAGGCTTTAATACTGGACTTTCATTAAGGCTCCGTGGGACGATTACAGGCCATATGAACTGTTTCGAATCAAGTTCTATGATAACACGCATTATGTCCGAGGCAGTAGTCTTTTCAGCTGTTTTTCCTCTCCTTTCTTGCAATCTACCAGCTTTACGACACAGACATGCGAGCAGCGTTTTTGCTACATTCAACTCCTCTAAACGACAGAATCCTGCCATTGCGTTAGATATTTCATCAACACTCATTCCGGCTTTCAACGAATCAAGAGCGAAGAATAATATCGAATTAACTACGACATGCAAAATTCCTGTCTCTGACACAAAAGTCTTATTAAAATCGCATGCATCTCAGTTGGGTAAATGCCTGCACACTGTGGGTGAAACATCTCGAGACATTTTGTGCATTGCAGGGTGATCCCCTTGCCACATAAATTTTGACATTTCTCACTCCTTAGGTCTGGGGTTAAATAAGCAAGGCCAAAAAAAAATATCACCTTTAGCGCTCCATTAAGCTTATCTATATATACATATATAAAAATAAGTTGTTTGTGTACTGACGTCATGTTTGTCGACTGTCGACTGACGTCATGTTTGTCGAGTCGACTGACGTCATGTTTGTCGACTGACGTCATGTTTGTCGACTGACGTCATTGTAAGGATTGAGCATTATGCTGTCATGAAGTTGTTTGTCGACTGACGAAATTACAGACCGGGACACCGGGACACAAATGACGACCGGGACACAGGGAATATAAATGACGACCGGGACACTCAAAGAGAAATTACAGACTGGGACACCGGGACACAAATAACGACCGGGATACAGGGAATATAAATGACGACCGGGACACAGGGAATGTTCGATTAGCAATCACCATCAACAAAGCTCAAGGGCAATCATTAGAATAATGAGGTATAGATCTGAATGCGGATTTTTTTTTCCATGGACAATTATAGGCTGCATGTTCAAGAGTCGGTAAACCTGACAATCTATTTATATACACAGACAATGAGACAGCGAAGAATGTTGTATATTCGCAAGTTTTACGTAGTTAAAAACATATATATATCTATCTATATTCACAGGTGGGACACAGGGACACAACTACAATGGCGCGTAACTAATATGGCGCGTAGCGACTTACGCGCGCGGGGGGGGGCTTGGGGGGTGCGCGAAGCGCCCCCACCAACTAGGTTTTGGGGTGGCGCGAAGCGCCACCCCATCAGCTAGTAATGCAATAAAATCCTTCAGGTTAAACTCACAACACAGTACGTCTATGCGGTACAGACACTCTCATCTTCAAAGCCAAAGGGGTGTGTGACTATCCCCCGTTAACAGAATATAGTCGAGCGAAAAACGAATTTATTCAATTCAGATCAAATACACTAAACCGCTCATATAGTTAAATAAATTTAGTCACACTAAAGCAGACTGGTTTTACTCACAGTTCATAAATATCTAGTTCAAACCAAATCCTTTTACTTTGAACTCTGAATCAATATAATCCAGTTATTTGAGATGTTCTCACCTTGAAAGCTAGTTCAGTACTGATATATTACATACAAGGTAACAAAAATCCATGTGTTGAACACTGGAATGGTTTGATTATTCATTTATTGAATTATTTTTATGATCTCAATTTTAAAGAATTTTTGTGGATACAGAATGTATTCATCGACAAAGAAAATGATGAATTTGAATTAACAAGTAATTAGAAACAAAACTTGATTTAATTATCTTGTGATACTTCTTTAGGAAAAAATTTTCAGCATTCATCTCTGATTCAATTTTGGCTATATATTAAGAGCAAATATTTTATTTTGTCAAATAAAGATTTAAAAGTATTGCTGTCGTTCGAAAAATCTTGTTTATATACAGCAGGATTTTCTGCATTGGGTGAAGTTAAATCGTAATATTGTGTTTCTTTGGTTGCAGAAAAGGAGCTTTGTTATTATCTCATAATTGACACCGGAATTTGACAAACTTTGTGCTATTAGGCAAGCATATCCTTCTCTTAAAAAAAAATAATAGTATAAATTGGTTTTTCATTTTCTTTGTTTGTAAGTTTGTTTTAAATAAATTTCCTAGAACTAAAAATTTGCATATCCAGCATTCATTCCGTTCAGAGCTAGTGCGCGCTGGTGGATGCTATTGCATATTTAGGATATTTGTTAGCCTTTTTGATCTGTTTGAATACTTGCCAGTAAGTCTCTGTTTAATGGATTTTTCATTCGTTTATTAGCCAATCTAGGGGAGATTATTGAATATTCTTATGATGTCTCTCACGAAGTCGTACTTTGATCAGAAACACACTGAGCTTATGACGAAGATTCTTAGCCTGGAAAAGGGAATTGAGGCTTTGCGGACTGAGAATTGGGAGCTTAAAGAAGAAAATGCGGTCTTCAAAGCCGAAGTAATAACTCTGAAACAGTCTTGTCTTCAATTTGAACTTGTTTCAAAAAGGCAGAACATTCTGCTTCACGGCATACCGAATGTTCAAGGTAGTAACTCGGAAAATGCTGCTTGTGAGTTTCTCGCTGAAATAGGAGTCAATAACGTGAATTCAATGCCCTTCGTCAAGTGCTATCGTTTGAATGGAAATAAACCATCAGGCTCTAATACCAGGGCAATGTCTAGGACTACAGCAAAAGCCGGGCCAGTTTTTGTGACTTTGGCTAATTTAGCAGATAAAGACACTATTATGAAATACTATGAAAACTGAAAAAAGTATCACTTTTGTTCTCCCGCGTGAATTGGCAACACCGTAGAAAAGAACTCCTATCTTTCGGCTATAATCTGCGTACATCATCTGATACTTCAACAAAAGTTGCTGAAACCTGATTAATGACGAAAGGGATTAGTGTATGGATTGAAGCGAAAAAGTCTTCAAAGAGTAAGATTTGGTTGCAAATTGAGGACTCGTGTTTCGATCCCTTTAAACTATCTAGTTATACATCCTCTGTGGTTCCCTCCCCCGCTGTGTCAGTAAGAGGTGATGAGTAATGTGTGTGATTCGTTTATTTTTTTAGTGATTTACTTGATGTTTGTTAGTTGTTTTTTTTTTCGTAAGTTATGATGTATAAACTTTTCTTCTGGATTGGGAGATTCAGTTATCTTTTCGTTGTTTTTCATCTTCTATACAAGCTTTTCTCTTATCCAAGTTCTCTGTTTTTGACCTTTATTTTATCTGTTTCAGTTTCTTTTTTCTCAAAAAATTTGTTCATATTTTGGTTTGCCTAGTTGCTGTCCACAAGTCATTGTTATGAACATACAAAGCTGGGTGGTGAGTGGCGCGTGATGGATCATAGTTTTTATGTATTTTGAATCTGTCTTACCAAGCTGAATGGTGAGTGGCGCGTGATGGATCATAGTTTTTATGTAGTTTGGGTGACATATCCTCCTTAAGTGATCAACTATTTCATCTTCAAGATAACCCTTAGTTTGATAAATAATTCAGTAGGTCAGTCTAATAAATCACCATCAAATCCCCATTTTTCAGTTAGTAGTAAGTATGTATCAGATTTAGATCGAGTATCTAAACGAGATGGTAGATTCTCTGTACTTCAGCTTAATGTTAAGGGTCTTCGTTCTTCGTTTGATGAGTTGAAAAAAATAGTGCGTAGTGGGCACCCTGATTTTATTGGTCTTTGTGAGATTTTCCTTGATTCGAAAAACGAATAACTATTGCATCTTCCTGGGTACAAGATGGAATCGAAGTAGGATGGCTTTAAGGTGGCCTTGCTGTTTATATTTCGGAATATCTTCCGTACTCTGTTAGACTGACTTTAGTTACTTTCTGTTAGTTTTACTTTCTATTTTGCTAATATCAGCAAAACTACAGCCTCTTCTGCAAGTCCTTCTTCTTCTCTATCTGATTGTAGGTCTTATCTTGGACCACCTTTTCCTAAATCAATGGCATTGGAACCTATCTCTGAAGCTGAAATAGCCAGAATTATCAATGGTTTGAATGGTTCTTCATCCTCTGGCCCAGACCGTATGCCGACTAAGGTTGTCAACTTCATTCTTCCTGTCATCGTGTCTGCCCTCACGAGACTCGTCAATCTTTCTTTTGAAAATAGATTAATGCGACTATTGCCAGCAGTTGTGATAGGAAAACCCACGTTGTACTACCGTTAATGGCAGTAGTAGTCATCGTAGGTGTAGTCACGGTAATAGCAATTAGATGTGAGTGGTCGTGTAGTAGCGAGACGAGTTAATGTATACGCAGCCATGGTAGCTATAGTCGAAGCAGGAGTAGTCGTGGCAGGAGCAGATGTGATTTTAGCAGTAATAGCTGTCCAGGTAGAGTAATGCTGAAATTAGGAATATTCAATGTGGTAGTAATGCAGTGATTCGGAGTAGTCGGTCGTAACCATGTAGAAGCTATAGCAGAATTAGTAGCACTAGACGTGTTCTACATTGTTAAGATGTTATTTATGTAGACAAGATGACTTCTATACGATACATTTCCTAAAATTCCACAGCATAACTTAGTTTATCAAAGCCAATAATTTGTCAGTGGAATTACAACTGATGACAAATGTTTGATAGTTCAGCATCATTCCTTAATAGTTCTTGAATGATCATTAAATAAAAAACAAGTTTTTTCCAATCGAAAGTAAGGAGCAACATTAAAACTCAAAAGGAACAGTAACTATTCCATATATTGGGAGGTGGCTGCCCCTTCCTCAACATTCGCTCTTTGCACTAGAGTTTTAAAGCTCTTTAAAAATACTTCTCATTCAAATTCAACGGCCCTCGTGTTTGAAAAATCTTTCTTAAAGAACTATGACAAAAAGTCAAACTTCTGCGTAAAGAGCTAGCGCTGAGAAAGGGATAGTCCCCTCTATTATGAAATAGTTTCTGTCCTATTTAAATATCAGATATTGGGAAATGTACAGATTTCTTTTTTGAGGGGGGGAGGGTGGTATTTTTCTACAGGGGAGAGGGGAGCAAAGTTTTGGGGAAAATTTACAAGGAGAAATTTGACATGCAGGGTGGGGGAGAAGGAGATTTCTTAGCATGACTTGAAAAAAGGTCAGAAATTATATAAAAAAAATGTTTATCCCAAGTAGGGAACAATAATTAAAACTCATTCAGTATGTGAGAAAACGACCGCTTCTTCAGACCCCGCTCTTTATACAAAAGTTCGACTTCTTGTCACAATTCTTTAAGAAAGACTGCTCAAACACAAGAGCCGTTGAATTTGAGTGAGATGTGTTAATAAGAAGACCTTTGAGACTTTAGTGTAAAGAGTAAGGAGGGTTGAGGAAAGGGTATCCCACCAAATACATAGAATAAATTCAGTTCATTTTAAGCTTTGATGTTGCTCCTTACTTTCAGTCCAAAAACCTTATTTTGTTGTATTAATACTGGATAAAAACCGATGCTTTTTTTGTATAGCCCGTTCTTTTTTCTAGCGAAATGTGTTTATGAAATTTTAATTTAAACTGGTCATTAAATTGTGAAAAAGATACTGCCGAAAGAAGGAACATATACCTGTACTCTAGTATTGTTGTTTTTAATCATGATATCTTACAGAAAAGGGACACAAGTGAACTACTTATACTACAATCAGCATTGTAACTTCAGCGCGTCTGCTCAATTTTGGATTGTAAGCACTACCTATCTACTTGAAAATATTTAAAAGTGCACAAATCTTCCTAAGACTTTTGTGACTGAGGAAAATTGCCTTAAAATGTAAAAAATCAGCTAGCCAAATATCCTTGGTCGTCTCCAATAACCTTAGGGTTCGTGTACGCCATGTGGTGTGTGCCACACCTGATGAAAGAAACGGTATTTGAAGATTTACACCAGGTGAGAGAGGCTGTATAAGCCCCTCAGTCTAAGTGTATAAAATTGGGCAATCATATTATTCCCCAAAACATGGTTGATATAAACTATTTATAAACTTAATCTTTGTTAATGTACTCCATTAGTTTTGATACTTTAAGAAACCTTGGTATTTCTTTGTCGCATCCATCTGGGGTCAAGCAAAAAGCAGGTTGTCCCGAACTGGGGTTGAGAGAGGTCATAGGAAGACATTGGAGAATATTATAATTGTACGGTAGGGAAGAAAGGATGAAGCTTTGTGCAAATTTTGGTAGAGGAGAAGTGTATTTGGCTGCCAGTGCGTGTATCGCAGCAGCCAGTCCCAAGCCCGGAAAAAGGAGGAGGGTCGGGCAACAGACTTGTAATCCGTTCCTGGGAGCCAGGGAACAACCCCGTGGAAAAAAAATTCCTGCTGAACTGAAACGTTAAAGAAGAGCCTTGGATCCAAAACTCTATTGACGACGACAACCATATGCCCCTGGGCACATTTTTGAAAGCGAATAATAACCTAAAATTTGGATTCTGGAATGTTTGCACAATGTCGCAACTGTCGAAGACTGAACAAATACTCCATGAGATGAAAAAGTACCAGTTAGATATCTTCGCATTATATGAAGTAAGTTGGACTGAATCTGGACAGAAACAATTCGACAATCAATGCACTATTCTTTACAGCGGCCCTAAAATTAGGCACTAAATAGGATTTGCACTCATGATGACGAGGGAAACCTCAAGATCTTTCTTAAAATGGAACCCTATATCGTCAAGAATACTCTTTGCAAGTTTCTCTGGTCGCCAAGTGAAATTCTCCGTAGTAGTTTGCTAGGCTCCCACAAACGTCACAGAAATCGAGTGTAAAGAAGAATTCTACCAAAATCTACAGCCAGTAGTAAATAGCATTCCAAAACATGATATAACAAGTATTCTCAGAGATCTTAGTACCGTCATTGGAAATGATGAATCGTATTGTCTGCAGGCACCTGATCGACACGGCATGGGTGTGCAAAACAAAAACGAAACGATGATGATTGACTTCACAAATGACCTATTGATAGGTCATCACTCACTTTCCTAACAGAGACGTTCACAAGTATACATAGACCTCCCAAAGAAACCAAAACGACCACTGCCTTGTAAGCCGCAAGTTCCGCACAAGTATACAAGATGCGGGAGCATACAGAGACGCCAACGTTGGATCAGACCACAACCTACTAATCATCAAATTCTTCCTTAAACTCAGGGGGGTCGAGAAAAAGGTTTCAAATCCAAAACCTCAATACAATTTGGGAAAGCTCCAAAAACAAACGATTAGGCAAAAATCCGTCATGGAACTCAGTAATAAGTTCGAAGTACTCGCTTACGAAGCCGAAGACGATCAAGAAGTGATATGGGGACAAATAAAGAACATCTATAACGAATCAGTACAAAAGCCCCTCGGGTACAGCAAGAAACCTAAGGACCAGTGGCTACTGGACTGCACCTGGAATCTGATAGAAGAAAGGAAAATCACCAAGATACAGCTCCTTTCATCCGACACGAACCAGATATACAGAAACAGAACTTACAGACTAATCAAAAAAGTGACGGTCCGGTGAAGGATTGTGATGAATGGCGTGCTGATAACCGGGTCTGAAGAGAAGAAGGAGATATGGGTGAAAAACTTCGACACAATCCAAAACAGGCCACGCCAAGAAGAGCCAATTTCTATCCCCGAAACCTCAGGAATACTGCTAGATATCACCACCGAGCCTCCTACCGAAGATGAAATACTGAAGGCAGTCAAAAAGTTGAACAATAGGAGGTCACCAGGAGACGACCGCATCACAGCAAAAATGTTGAAATGCTCTATAACCACCCTTGTCTTCTATTGGAAAGACTTCTCAAAATCATGTGGTCAACAGCCAAAGTTCCCTCAGATTGGTACCACAGCACGCTCGTAGAGCTGTTGAAGAAGGGTGACGCCACCCTATGCAATAACTGGCGCAGTATTAGCCTACTTTCCATCCCTGGTAGACAACTGTCCCACATTATTATATCCCATATTCAATGCCACGTAGACAAATATATTCGCGACGAATAACATGACTTTCCCCCAAACCACTCCTGTACCGACTTGATTTTCACCTTGAGAATGCTCACAGAGGAGAGCTGTGAATGGCGCAACAAGTTAAATATGATCTTCATAGATTTTGAAAAAGCCTTTGACTATTAGGATCACCGGTCACTTCGGAATCTTATCCGTCATTACCGTATCCCTGACATCAGAGTTAAACTCAAGGTGGCCATGTACGAGGATACAACTAGCTGTGTAAGTATTTCAGAGGGGAAATCATGTAAATTCCCAATCCTCTCCAGGGTGAAACAAGGCTGTGTCCTATCACCACTACTGTTTGCATTAGTCATTGATTACATATTGCGGAGTATCGAGTCAACTGAGCTACGCCTAAATGATTGTCTGCTCAGCGACGTAGATTTTTCTTCTAACATTGTAATACTCGAAACCTACAAAACACGACTTTAGGAATTACTCTCAAATATTCAACCAAAATCAGGTGGATTCGGGCTTAATGTTAATGCCAGTAACACCAAAGGAATGGCGACCAGCGACTCACCTGGGGAAATAAAATGCGGTGACAACTATTTAGAACAGGTAGTCAACTTCACATACCTGGGCAGCACCATCGAAATACAGGATCCACAGCTAAAAAAGTCATTGCCCGAATTGGTCAGGCTAATAGCACCTTCAACAGGCTTAATAAAGCATGGAGATCAAGTACTTTCTCTCTCTGGCTCAAACTCCGCCTGTTCAACAACAACATCCGCCTGTCCTCCAAAACGCATCGGAAACTTCGCATCTCAACCAAAACCAATAGAGGAGAATCAAGTCCTTTGAGAACGCTAGTCTTTGGAAACTGCTTGGTATTCACTAGACCCAGAAAGTCGCAAACACACACATAAGGGACATCACGGGAATGCCGTCTTTCACCGAAACCATACGAAGACGCAGATCGAGCTACCTAGGTCACGTACTACGCATGGACGACACCAGAATCCCCAAGCAAGAATTCTGTTGGCTACCCGAAGGCACCCACTGCAAAATACAGCCCAAAAATACACTCCATCGTACCTTCAACAGCGACATGCGCCAACTTTCTGCCTCCCTACAACCAGAGTGGGAAGACATTGTCGCTGCCACCAGTTAAAAAGACGATTGGAGGAACTTCTTAGACGCCTTGGGTGCCTCTGGAGTCACAGGAAGATCTAAGGTATAAGTTAACGTTAGTAGTAGTGGTAGTAATAAGTAACTCCATTCAACAGTCTGATATTGACTATTATTTTTAATCAAAGAGAAAAGTAAGAAGAGATACAGAAAAAAGAGTAGGAATATCAACGTTTCATCTTCGGTAGGAGGTTTGGTGGTGATATTTAGCAGTTACCTCGCTTTGTTTTACATTTGGAAGTGTTAACTTTACCCCGAAAATATTTTCAATGGAACAGGAAAGATTTTTTTATAAGGGGTGGAGGGTGGATTAAGAAATGAAATAGTTGAACATATAGGCTTTTAAAAGTTAGGCATCCTTATATAGGAGGAGGGGGTCGTAAATTAAATCTAACAGAATTTAATCCAATTTATTAGGCTCATTAGCCACCTCAGGTACAAGTCAACAACTAGTAAGTGACTTACCATTTGCAATATCGCTTCTTGTCCGTTGTCCTTTAATGTCTTCTGAGCAACTGCTGGACGAAGAAACAGAAGAAGAATCCTTCTCAGGTTGTACGTTCGAGCTTGTAGGATCAGAAACATTCAAAATAAGTGAATTTCGAGCCCCTATTCGGTCCAAGTTACGAACTGCAAATAAATTTTAATCATCAACTACAGGTAGAAGAAAAGAAAGAAGGCGCTTGCACAAGAAGTTTCTGAGTGACAGATTCTGCGAGAATTAAAGGAAATGAGGGGTTTAGTAAAAAAAGTTACAGTGTGAATTAAGGGATGTGAAAAGGACCCCATTGATGAAACAGCCAATGATCTGAAAGAAGATGCCAGGCAACATAATAGTAAAATATTGATGCGGTACGTGAAGATATTGAGAGGAAGTAGTCAGTCGCAGATTTTTACCAGTTAAATATAAGAGCCTCAGTTGGTAATAAAATATTAAAGATAGACGGGCACTACATTTTAAGGATGTTTTAAACCATTTGATATAGACAAAAAATAGAAATTTTCTCGGCAATTCAGAAAGAGGGAAGATTTTTTTTTCAATGAGGATTTAGAGATAATATAATAAGGATTGAAGAATGATAAGGCCTCAGGTGCTTTCAACGTGACTAATGAGTTTTTGAAACACCCCATTGTAAAGTTTGAGACAAAATACTGAAAATTCTGATAATTTCGAAAAAATGGGAAATCCCTATGTTCATTAGCCCCCATTTAGTGATACATCTACAACTATACATTACTGTAAATCTACAATAAAAACTTTAAACTATCTAATTGAATAAAGCTTTCAAATGATTTAATACAATAATGATTGGTCTGATCTTAAGTTTATATACTGTCTATCTAGCCGTAATCAGGTTAGTTTTTTTTTTATTATAGTTTCTGAGAGCTAAAAATGTCAGACGTAACCGTTTGATGTTTTCTTTTCAGTTCAAATTCTTATTTGACTCCATCGATCGTTTAGTTTTTGCCATAAAAAATATTTGACAGATTGCTCAATACTGGAGAAGCAATATCCATAAGTATAAAGATTTATCAGTATCTGCAGCTATGACTGCAGCCCAGTAAAGAGTGGACCATGGCCCATAGTAAACGAATATATAAAATAGAAAATTTTTTGAGTGACCAACAAGTCCACCAGAGTGACTATCTAGTAAAAAAAGAATCCCACAAATGCTTATTCAGAATCAAAAAGTTTTATTCAGGCTCAAACAAATCAATTTTTTGTAACGAAGAAAATAATTTTTTAATATTTTCAAAAAACAGCCTGAAACCCCCAAAAGAAGATGTAAAGCCAAAATAAAAATACAACACTTAAATTAACATGGTTAGTAGTCTTTAACTCCGGTTTTAAATCCTCCCTCCAGCTTAAAAAAAATGGAAACAGATTTTCTGCATGTTAAGCAGTGATGTGTCTCCTTTCTGTTTTACCGATCGGACGATCTTATCAAATAAGTGGTTGTGGAACATTGGGAGAGGGCTAATTTGAGCTGAAATCAAAGTGCGTAGTCTTTTTTTTTATTTTTCTAAATCCTGCCTCCTCTTCTCTCTCTGGCATTATCTTTCAAACTTTTCAAACAGATGTATAGAATTAAACTTGAAATGTCACCCACTTTCATTTCTACTCCGGATATTATCATGCCATTTTTTAATTAACGAAAGTTATCAGAATAAGATAGCCATTTTCTTTCATTTTGTGCCGCTAGACATCGGTTTTACTAAAATAGGATGGAAATGTCAAAAAAAGCAAAATTCTTAAGTAACCAACCAATTTGTCATGGACTAAAACCCTCAACTGGGGGCATACACTTTTCATTTCCAGAACAGAAAAAAATCGCCTTTAGCATCAGTAGTAGAACTGTTTCTACTTTTTTGCTTTTTGTTCCCCAGGGGTTCTCTTATGAGATCAGAGGTTATAGTGATTATAATAGGGCTTAATATAATGGATATGAAAAGTGATGTTGTCTTTCCTAAGCCAAGAAGTTGTCTTTTCCGCGCAGCAACAAAGTGCAATTCCCTGCCACAGAACAATTATTTTGGTCAAAGGAGGCCAAATATTAGCGACTGAAAATTTTATGATAGCCACTCGATGAAAAACTATTTAATAACTGTAAGTAAAACCCAAAACCTCCACTCAGAAATAATCGTGTTTTCCTTTGGGATTTTTTTCCAAAAATTCACCTCCTGTGCTGGTTTTATGCAACCTCAGCCTGCACTTCAGCTCTCTGAATAAGTCTCCTGACCTCACCCTTTGAAGGGCGCTAAAATATGATTGTTACTCTAATTAGCCATGGCTCATACGTCTTTCATCACTTCTACCAAGTTGATAATTCAAAAATAACTTTTCTTTCAAATACAGAAGCGAGTTCAGTTAGGTAGAACATTATGTCCTATCTTAGCCAAAACTAACATTGATAACTTATTTTTTATAGAGATATTTTATCAGGTTTATTCTGTATATTAAAACACGAGCAAAAAGTAATCTAAAATACAAAAAAAAAAAATTCGAGTGGAAGTAGAGAGTGAAGCTGAAACTTAAAACGAACACAAATTATTGTTTCGCAACCAATGCAACATATGTCAATAAAGCGAACTAAATTAAATGATTCGTGGCAATTCCTTGTAATTGTAAAATTTTGAAAACCTATGCTTAACTGAAAACGCAAAAGCAAATGTCATGCTAAAGAAAAGGGCTGGTAGGAACAGAAAAATCCTCAAGCAGCCTCCAGAAAATATAAGACTAGTCTATAAGAGGTCTAAATATTTTTTTCCCTTCATGATATCTATATCTTTTAGCATACAATTTAACTTCTTAAAAAAATTCAAGTCAAAAAAAAGTTTTATTTTTGTTATTGAAAAGTGACAAAAGTGATTGAAAAGGACATACTGATTTATAAAATCGTTCTTATCAGCCGTATTACCAAAAGCTATTGAATCAAATCTTAAATAACAGAAAAACATTTATTACAATTCGAAGTCATGAACTAACAGACCATAATATAAACTGCAAAATTCCTGTTATTTGTATCTATAGTATGAATAATTCTAAGCAAACATGCGAGTTTAAAGTCAAGATACGAATTAAGCCGCAATAAACTATGCAAATTCGAATCACATAACAACATCCTAAGATACTTCTTTCTACCGTACGAAGCATCTTAAAACGCTTCATGTTTCTAATCTACAAAAATTCCCTATTATTTTGTGCTCTCATTAAAGCGCTAATTTTTTCAAAATTCAGCAAATTTAGAAAAACATCACAAGTTAGTTTATTAGTGCTGATTTAGTAGATATATGTTACATAGGGTGCGAACAAATAACGAAACGACCTTCTATTCTCCAAAATTCATTGATTAGAAACAATCTCTATTCCTTTTAACTTTCTTTTTCTACTCTGCAAAGTGAATTTATTGAAAAACCTCTACCTTACCATTTTTAAATTTCTCTGGAACTAAGTATCCTAAATGGAAGAAACTTCCATACTTTTTCATTATGTTTTGGGTAACTACTAGGAAACGCAATTCTACTGCGAGAGTTGTATTTCAAACTTTTAAGGGGCGGATTTAGGTATTTAGAAAACTAATTACGGAAAAGCATAATTTCTTTTTCGTCTCCAAATTAATTAAGGAGTGAAAAAAAGTAAGTATCTTAGTTCTGTCATTTGGGGGCCTAAGGTAACTCTGAATTTGACGGGGGAGGGGATCCCTAGCTACTGCCACGACAGAATCTGTAAGAACGAATTTCAAGACTTTAGACAAACTTGGTTGGAATTAAGAGCTTGTTTAAGAGTTATCCTTTTTCCGAGTAATCAAAACCTGATACGAACTTTTAGGGCAGGCAGAGGGAGGAGATATTTAATATTGTCACTAGGAAATATAGCAAAGAGGTATTCATTCTCCTTCAAACTTGGTCTGATTTAAATGAAACTCTCTTTGTTACGTCTTTAATGAGTCTATGCCCATTTGACCATTGTGGGGGAAGACTATCCCTTATTCCTTGCCATCCATCAGAGCAGGGGGTCAATTTACTGTTGAACTTGGTGAGAAGAAAAAGTAAATATCGTAATTATGCCTATTGGAAACCAGAACGCAATTTGAACTCTGTGTAGGGGGGGGGAGGGATTCCTTTAATGCAATTCGTCGGAACAATAGTACGAAAGGTTTGTCAGATCTTAGCAAAAACTTATGCGAAGCAAAATTTAATCTTTTCTTTCTGCTTTTTTTTTATTGGAGGATTATTTTGAAGTCTGTAGGGGAGGGGAATCATAGCTCTATTTTGTGAAAAACCAAACATTTCGTGGTAAGGAACTATAAGCAATAAGCGACTAAGCATAATAGTGACCAAAACTCTAAAACCAGAATTTTGATAACAATCGATATATCAAAACAATTGGATTTTTCTGCTTATTCACAAAACATAAGATCCATTAAGTTTATTGTTACCTATTAGAAGCTACAAACCCGAGAAAGTTAGCGTGATTTAGGATAAAGGGGGGAGACACTCCCAGAAATTCAAGAAATCTTAAAGAAAATCACACCATCAAATTCAGTGTATAAGAGAATCCTACTGTAGAGGTTTCAAGCTCCAATGCATTTTCAAACTCAAATTCACTTTATTTTGCCTTAATATTCTTGTCAATTACAAAAATAACAGAGGAGGTCAAAAACAATTTAAAAACACGTAAAAAATTAAATTATGCACACATGGTTTGTTAACAACTATTTAATATTATTAAATAGTTATATATTAACAACTATTTAATATTATTAAATAGTTATATATTAACAACTATATCCATGTGAAAAATGTCAAATTTTCTATTTTTTTGCCCTTGGATGTGAGTTAATTTTTTTTTTTGTTCTCCCCAGGGGTGACCAAATGGGTCCTAAGATCCTGGAGAGGACTCATTCGAACGAAAATTAAAGTCCTAGTGCACTTTTTAAGTGACCAAAAAAATTGGACGGCAACCAGCATCCCTGCCACTCCATTCCCAATCCCGAAGTCATTCGACCAAAAGTTTGGGATAGCCATTCTTCACAACATAGTTGTTAGGTCCAGTAACAGTGCATGAAGGGATAATTTTAACCCCTAAAACCCCTGGGGAAAGGGCTGTGGGTTATGAAATTTGCCCATTGTTTCCATATTGCCTTTTTTATTGGTATGTGTTCAGGCATTTGCCATGTGGGGGGGGGGGTCCACAGAAATATTTATTCGTGGGTAAGAAAGCTGCCAAGGGGTAGGGGATAACGTACCAGGGAAACGTTTACGCGGGGGAATTTGCCAAAACTTCCTATGCACTCTTCTTTTTATTTGTCTTATTACCTCTTTGGCAACTGAATTTTTGCATGTTAAAATGCTCCGGTTTTTTTCTGCGGGAAATTTTCAGCAGGGCTAGAATAGTCTAGGGGATTTTTCCGTGGGGACGAGGATTTTCCGTGGGATAACTTATCCATGGGGCAAATTCTCATGGGAAAAACTCTCATTTAGGGGGAAAATTTCATTACTTCTGGAGTATATTTCCATGGACGGGGGATTTCCAGCATAATTTGTAAAACGATCAGAAATTAGATTAAATAAAAACAAGTCTTTTTGTCAAATGAAAGTGGGCTAAGGAAATTTCCCTGGGGGAATTTCCAATGAGGATGGAATGTCAGAAAGAAATTTTTGGGGGGATTTTACGCGGCAGGAAATTTCTATGGAGGAATTTTCATTGGGGGGGGGATTTTTTCAGGAAGTGTTAGGCGGATTTGCCGGCTTTATTTGAAAAACAATCAGAAATTAAATATAAAAAAAAATAGTAAAAAAGTTAGAAAGCTAGGAACAACTTTAAAACTTCAAAGAACAGAAGTTTGTCAGTACATGAGGGTGCTGCACCCTCCTCAATACCTCGCTCTTTACGCTAAAGTTTGACTTTTTGTCCAGTTACTTAAGAACGACTCCCAAAACGCAAGGGCCGTTTAATTAGGATAACAGTCCTTCTTAAAGTGCTAAAAACTTAGCGTGAAAAGTGAGTGATTGAAAAGGGGCAGCCACCCTCGTATACGAAATAATTTCTAGGCGTTTGCAGTTTTAAGGTTGCTCCTTGTTTTCAGGTGAAAAAAAAATTCAATTTAATTTTTCAGAAGGAGTCGTCACATCTCATTCAATATTAGTGGGGAGGAAGAGAAATCTTTATCAAAAAAAAAAAAAAAAAAAAAAAAAAAAAAAAAAAAAAAAAAAAAAAAAAAAAAAAAAAAAAAATGCGTCTTAGAAGTTCAGGTCCCTTTCAACTTGTGTGTGTATACAGGAGAGGGTCCTTAAATTTCTTTTATAAGCAAATTTACCTGATAAAAACTTAATATTCCTAACGAAACTTGATGGTCATATGTGTCTTATTGTATTATATGTGGGCTTTGGTGTCTGGGTACAATAAAACTGTAAAGGAGAAGGGGTCTCTAAATTATTATGAAACTACCAGAATGATAGCTAAATCTGATGGGAAGTAAGAATAGTCTAATTTTCTTAGTGCTGTCTTTCTGAGAGTCGTACTTGACCTGACCTCTGGGGGGAGGGATCCTTCCATTCTCTTAATTGAATCAACAGAGTGGGATACAAAATAGAAACCTGATTTAACCGTAAATAAGAGCTAGTGTCCTACTTGTTCATTTTCAGTGTCCTGAGCTGATCCTACCTGGGTAATAGGAAAGCAACAGGATAAAAAATTTCTAACCAGGTCAACCACAAGAACAGGAATTTGGATGTAAACAAAGCTGCTTAAGTTTAAACAAACTTCACGAGAGGCAACGACTAGTGGTCTAATTTTATATTTTTTAGTATCAAGGATCAATCTGAAATCCCCGAGTGTGCGTTTGTGGAAGGGGGGCGAGTAAAATCTAATTAATAGTCACCAGGCTATCAATTAAAAGAGATTACTTGGTCTCAACAAACTTAGTAAGAACTAGCAATTACTTTTCTAGCTATGTCTTTTCATATTCCATGACAACTTCACGTTTTTGAAGGGGCAATAAGGGTCTTCTTCCCCTGTCCTTTATTCTTTTCAATTGGCATTTTACTGTGACCTGAGCTCTTGTTTTCTTAAATATCACTAGTTCTTGAGATTTTCACACGGATGAGACCTCTTCCTACAAAATTCGACTTCCTACTAGCAAAAGACGATCACTTGTGGAAAAATAAGCATAGGTTAACATTCTTAACTAGAGAATAATCCATATATTCAAAGATAGTAGTTTTGGGTTCCCATACATGTTGCACCTTATTGTGTAATTTTCGTCCAGATCACAACCATTTTGGGGGTGGGGGAGGGAGGGAGATAACCTATTTTTTCCAAAATTATAAAAATGTTCATATACAAATGATGTTTGAGAATCTGATCGCCTACTTTTGATGAAACAAATTAAATTATGAAGTTTTGAAAGCTTACGATAAGTAGAAATAGCAGATTTTTTTTCATTCACACATTGTAATAAATTATCTTCAGAGTTCCGTTTTTTGCTGACAACGCTCGCTCTTTAATTTCAGCTTCTTGGTAAGAAATGTTTGATCCGGGCTCTTAATCGAGAGCAAATCTATTTATCCCCTCTCAGCCACTTTTAGAGAAATAAAATAAATCCTTTTTAACATTGCTCCAAGAATTTTAATCATCCCCGAAAAATTGCTCCCTTTAACATATTTTTGCGACAGTGGGAGGGTCAAGAACACCAAAATAAAAGTTACAAATTCACTGGTTTCATGGGAAGTTCTTCAGGCGAATCTTTTTGTGCAGTTAAATATATGAACGTTTATGCTACCGTCAAAATATTTGGTTTAGTAGGAAGGACACTATCACCCTGAAAATTTCTTATTAAATGCTTGGTCCAAAATGATTCCTCAGAATGAAGGTATATTAGGAGGAAAACCCCTCTCTCTTTATCCCTCCTCCCTATGAATACATTTATCTAAAGTATCGACAAAAGTAAATACAAATGTGGGCCTAGAGCACACTTTCACAGACTTCAAGCTCCTCTCATCCACACATGGAGCCACTGAATTTCATTCCTAATAACTAAGACACAACTGTACATAATTTTGAAAAACTCAATACTTAATTTAAAGATATTAACCTTTGGTCTATATTTAACCTCTGCCTGTACTAACCCTTTAATTTTTTTTTATCAACTGAATCAGGCAAGAACAATGATTTTTTTTCCATCGCCCAATAATAAAAAAAAAAATAATTGATTTGGTAATTTGAATAACAAGTACCCAAAAACTTGAGAAAATTTGAAATTTAGATGGGCGGGCCCCACGGTCTCCCTTGCGTGCGTCCCTTGGTAACATGCATTATCTAGAACAAATGCCTCATGACTCAGTACAAAATGTATCTGAATTAGTTTTCACTAAGTCAAAGCAAGTTGCCCATATCAGAAATTTACCTCGATAGGATTTTGGCCCTCTCTGATGTGGTACAATCGTTGTTGATACTAAAAACTGTGCTTAAACTTTCAGTTCATGCTTGCATGACCCTTCTTCTGGCATTTTAGGACCACTGGTTAGATAAAAAAAAATCGCATTTTTACAAATAGTGACTAGAGACTTCCACAATAAGGTTTTTGATATGCTGAATGAATATTTTGCATTAAGATCAACCCCTCTTAGGGAACTGACCGCCTTTTTTAAAAATAAGGCACATTTCCTCAGGCCTTAACTTTTGCTGGGCTATTTTAAGCTTGATGAGTTTTGTACGTTTGGATTTACGTTCACAGTTTGGTTCTTTTGAGGCATGTGCTGTTATCATTTTTTTTTTTTTAGCGTCGGTCTCTACTACCACGGTTTGGTCTCTACTCTTTACTTACAGTCCGTTATGTTTACTTATAGTTATCTTTTTATGAATTAATTTCTGGTCCTTTCAAGATTTAAATTTGTTCCGTACTTTTCATGGAAAAATGTGCTCTAATTTAACAACACTAAGTAAACAGTGAAAGAACTACACTCACACAGAATAATTTGATTCGTGCAACTCACGGCTTATTTTTCAGGAGACTGCTGAATCCATTTATTTAACCTATTAGGCTATCACTGGAGTAATTAATTTTCCTTCGTCGTGGAAAGCTCTTTGACTCCTATATGAAGAAGCTATGATGATTGGAGTGTTATTGAATTGTAAGCCAAAACTCCCTTCTCTTACTCAATGAAAGTTTTTCATAAGCATCTTCAGTTTTTCATGATTTTTTTACGCTAATACTGAGAAACCAAATTAGTACGGTCCATTATTATTATTTTTTTTTAGGTTTGAAGGGTTCATTGACATAACGATGTAAATTCATAACGATGATTATTATAGATAATGGGTAGCATTTTTGAGAAAGATTCTTTTCACTGCTTAAAAAGTATGGAAGAATAGAAAGATAAGTCTCTGACAAGATTATGGTATTGGAAGCCGAACTAATCGAATTGATCAAGTATGGCTCTGAAACGTTGGCATTCTCAAGGTTGATGAAGGTGTGGTATGCTAGATGTTTCCAGAACAATAGTCTCAGAACAATAGTCTAAGCAAAGTTGAACATAGTCTAAGCATAGACAATGTGTAGGGTTCTTCTCACTGCTTAAAAAGTATGGAAGAACAGAAAGATAAGTCTCCGACAAGATTATGGCATTGGGAGGCAAACTAATCAAATTGATTAAGCATGGCCCTGAAACGAGGGCATTCTCAAGGTTGAAGAAGGTATGGTATGCTAAATGTTTCCAGAACAATAGTCTAAGCTAAATTTCGGCACTGGTTTGCCTCACTGTATACTAATCCATAAACTGTGCGAAAAGTATGGTTCCACCCTGGTTTCCAGGGCTAAAATGACAGAAAGGTTAAGATGACGAAGTTGTGTTATAAGGAAGATGGATCACAGGTAATTCCAAAATTGTATTTGTAACCATCAATCTGGGCTATAAGGCGTCGATGCATGGGGTGAAAAACAGTCATAAGGAAAGATTTAAATTAAATCAGAAGTTGCTGAGAGGGAGTTAAGAGTGAAGTTTTGAAGAGATGATGGTCGAAGTAAAAGCACATACAGCTGTATAGGCTTCAGGTTTGAAAACGTGGAGCGGAGTTAAGGGCGCAATGAACAGAAATTATCGTTTATATGAGGGAGAGGGGAGATGGCCATCCAAAAACCACCAATTCCAAGTCCTGAAGTTTCAGCCAAACCATAGATATTATCCACACCGTCAATAAAGTATAAGTTAAATTTCAGTTTTGTGAGGGAATAATTACCCCCTTAGATATACGATAATTACTGTTCGTTGATAGGTTTTAACGTTGACATTAATTTGCATTTGAATAAAAATAGCTATATAAAAATGCCCATAAGGTCGGGTTTAGCTTCAATCCATTGATTGCGTGCTGTTAATTGTGAAATTCTTTTCCGGAAACCATTAGATATTGCCATTCTTTCGGGCGATTTTAAGTTCTCTTCTTGCTCTTAGTTTTTTTGTTTTGTTTTTTTCGTCTAATTGCGGTTAATTACGAAGGCTGTGTTTTTTCCTGGTCAAGTGCTTCTCTTTTTTATCTCTTTCAAATATGGAAGGACGTATCTAAGAACCGAAAGACCCCAGAGTTTGAAAAATTTCGTTTTGAGCCGCATTGTTTATTAAGTGACTTTATCTTATTGAACGTTAATTCGTCAGAAACAACAGACATCAAACCAAAAAAGAAGTAATAGGCATCAATCAAGTACAGAGGGATATAATTTTGAGGAGACTGTTTTAGGGCAGGAGGGGAGTTTCGAAAAATTCAAAAATCAGAAAACGTATATAGAAAATCTAGGGAATTCAGTGAAATCCATGCAACAAAATCTGATATTAAAGGGACCTAGTTGGAAGCCCTCCCTTGGGTGCGAAACATTTAGATAACCTGATACCATAGAAAGCCCTATATCTTAAGACAGAGATAGGGAATTTTGTTTAAGAAAATATAAGTTTATGTATATACATATATATATATATATATATAATATATATATATATATATATATATATATATATATATATATATATATATATATATATATATATATATATATATATATATATATATATATATATATACTAGCTGTTGGGGTGGCGCTTCGCGCCACCCCAACACCTAGTTGGTGGGGCGCTTCGCGCCCCCCCAAGCCCCCCCGCGCGCGTAAGTCGTTACGCGCCATATTAGATACGCGCCATTGTAGCTGTGTCCCTGTGTCCCACCTGTGAATAGAGATAGATATAAATATATATTTTTAACTACGTAAAACATGCGAATATACAACATTCTTCGCTGTCCCATTGTCTGTGCATATAAATAGCATTTATATTCCCTGTGTCCCGGTCGTCATTTGTGTCCTGATGTCCCAGTTTGTATTTTCTCTTTGAGGGTCCCGGCCGTCATTTATATTCCCTGTGTCCCAGTGTCCCGGTCGTCATTTGTGTCCCGGTCTGTAATTTCTATTCAAACAATCCCTGTGTCTCAGTCGTCAATTATATATCCCGCCTGTGCCCCGGCGTCCCCGTTGTAGTTGTGTCCCTGCGTCCCGGTTGATATGTTTTGACTCTCGCTTTCCAGGTGGATTTTCATCTAACTGCGCGGTTTTGCGTTCTTTAGCCGCAAGCCTGTTTTCTTGCTGTTCTTGTGATTCCTTGATTCCTCGGCACGCTTTCTTTTCTGACTTTCTCTATCAGCAGCAAGTTTTTTGGCAAAGACTCTTTGAGCATCTTCATCGGCTTTTGCCATTGTAAGTTCATCAGTCATTTTAAACTTAAACATTAATAGATTTCTACGTGAACATATGTCTTAAATATCTTGAATGACGTCACCGTCAAAGCAAAAATGACGACAACTAATTTCATGACGTCAGTCAACACAGAAACATGACGTCACCTGACACACAGACAGACAGACAACTTATTTTTATATATATAGATATATATATATATATATATATATATATATATATATATATATATATATATATATATATATATATATATATATATATATATATATATATATATATATATATATATATATATATATATATATATATATATATATATATATATATATATATACATATATGTATATATATATACATACATATATATATATATATATATATATATATATATATATATATATATATATATATATGTATTAATATATATATATATATATATATATATATATATATATATATATATATATATATATATATATATATATATATATATATATATATATATATATATATATATACATGTATATATATATACATATATATATATATATACATATATGTATATATATATACATATATATATATATATATATATATATATATATATATATATATATATATATATATATATATATATATATATATATATATATATATATATATATATATATTTATATATATATATATATATATATATATATATATATATATATATATATATATATATATATATATATATATATATATATATATATATATATATACACCTAGTTGGTGGGGCGCTTCGGGCCCCCCCAAGCCCCCCCGCGCGAGTAAGTCGTTACGCGCCATTGTAGTTGTGTCCCTGTGTCCCACCTGTGAATAGAGATAGATATAAATATATGTTTTTAACTACGTAAAACATGCGAATATACAACATTCTTCGCTGTCCCATTGTCTGTGCATATAAATAGATTGTCAGGTTTACTGACTCTTGAACATGAAACATATAATTGTCCATGGGAAAAACAATCCGTATTCAGATCTATACCTCATTATTCTAATGATGTGTCCCTGTGTCCCGGTTGTTATTTATATTCCCTGTGTCCCGGTCGTCATTTGTGTCCCGGTGTCCCAGTTTGTAATTTCTCTTTGAGTGTCCCGGTCGTCATTTATATTCCCTGTGTCCCGGTGTCCCGGTCGTCATTTGTGTCCCGGTGTCCCGGTCTGTAATTTCTATTCGAACAATCCCTGTGTCCCGGTCGTCATTTATATATCCCGCCTGTGCCCCCGGCGTCCCCGTTGTAGTTGTGTCCCTGTGTCCCGATCGTCATTTATATTCCCTGTGTCCCGGTCGTGATTTGTGTCCGGGTGTCCCAGTCTGTAATTTCTCTTTGAGGTTCCCGGTCGTCACTTATATTCCCTCTGTCTCGGTCGTCATTTGTGTCGTGAACAAATGTCTTAAATACCGTTAATGACGTCACCGTCAAAGCAAAAATGACGACAACTAATTTCATGACGTCAGTCAACACAGAAACATGACGTCACCTGATCCACAGACAGACAGACAACTTATTTTTATATATATAGATATATATATATATATATATATATATGTATATATACATATATATATATATATATATATATATATATATATATATATATATATATATATATATATATATATATACATATATATATATATATATATATATATATTTATATATATAATACTAAAAAAACTAGATAGTGATATAAATTGGAAACCGGTTTGTAATTGTAAGTAACTTGGCCCATTTGTAAATCCTACTTACAAACATGTTATAACAGGGGACTTGTCAATAATAAAGCAAGATGATCTTCAAATTATAATGAATAAAGGGGCTAATTTCCGGCTTTCTCATCATCTGAAGCCATCGAGTGTTCTTGATGGCTTGGAAAATGATTTTGATTTATTTATTGATAAGTGGTGTAAGAAAGAGAATAAAAATAAAGAGAGTTTTCAAAGTTGGAAGAATTTGATTATTAGTAGAATAAGAAATAAAATATATTCTAACTTAAAAAATAGTAACACTAAATCATTATTTTATAATGCAAAGATTAAACAAGCAATTGCTAATCTAAAGAATGAATTTGTAATTGTGCCAGTGGATAAAGCTAATAATAATTTTGCCATAATTTGTCAGAAGCTGTATTGTAATATCTTAAAAAGGGAGTTATCCACAACTAATGTTTACGAAAAGGTAAATATAGAGGATGAGAATTTAATTGAAAAGACTGAAGAAATACTTTTTAAAAATTTTAATATTAAAATAAATGACAATGATAAAAAGTTCCCTTTCCTATATTGGACTGTAAAATTTCATAAGAATCCCCCTAAACCACGGTTTATTGCTGGAGCAGCTAAATGTCCAACCCGCATTGCTGCTACTGACCTCTCTTTAATTTTAAAGGAAATTGTAAATAAACTTAAAACCTATTGTTCTGGTATTAAAAAATTTTCGTATTTTAATCCATATTGGAGTGTTTATAATTCACTGCAGGTGATAGATTCTTTAACAATGGTTTCAGCTAAAAGAATTGAGTCTTTCGATTTTGTGACAATGTATACTAATTTATCACTTAATGTAGTGTTTGATAATTTAAAAACTGTTATCAAGAAATCTTTCCTCTTATCTAGTAAAAGGTTCTTAAAAATAGACATTTATAATAAAAAAGCTATATGGACAAACTGCTTTAATACTATAGTTAACTTGAGATGTTACAGCTTGGATATGATTTTTGAGTTATTGGAATTTGTTTTATACAATACTTATATAAGATTTGGGGGTGATTTGTACAAGCAAATTATGGGAATTCCCATGGGGGGGGGGAATGCCAGCCCATTTATAGCTGACTTGTTTTTAAGTCAACTAGAATATAAATATATGATGGATAAGAATAATCCAATTAATTTAAAACATGCTTTGTCAAATAATAAAAGATATTTAGATGATATTTTGGTCTTAAATTGTAAGGATTTCATTGATATTTCTAAAAATATATATCCATCAGAGCTTATTCTTGAGCCTAGTCATGGCGCTGGTCATGAAGATCATTTCTTATATTTAAATATTAATATTTGTGATAATAATAGATTAAGTTTTAAAATGTATAATAAATGTAAAATGTAAAATGTAAAAAAATGTGTAAAAAAATGTTTAAAATGTAAAAACGGATGATTTTGATTTTGAAGTGATTAGTTTCCCATTCCCTGAAAGTAATATACACTCAAATATCACATATTCAGCGTTTTTCTCACAGTTACTTCGTTATGCAAGGATTTGTAGTAATTATATTGATTTTAAAAATAGATGTAAAATCTTAAGCCAAAAATTGATATCAAGAGGTTTTTCTGCAAATAAATTAACTTGGCAATTTCAAAAATTTAGTTTTCATTATAACGAACTTTTAAATAAATATCAAAAGAATTATCTAGAAATACTTAAAGAAATTTTGAACTAATTTCGGAGTTTCGAGAAATGTTGTCACAGCGCCATTTATTTTGAATTGTGTTTCTAATTGAGCGGATTTTCTTAAAAATTAGCCACATGGTAATGATGAATTCTATAATTGTTTAGTTCATTCAGGTTTTTTGCAGTGTGTTAATATTTGTGATTTGGTAAAATTTATAATATTTAGTTTACCTATTGTTGCTGAAGGGAGGGATATATTAACAGGATAAGCTTGTTTTGGTTTTACTTGGTTGTTTTACATTTGCTGTTTTTTTTCTCTCATAGGCATGTATTTTGGGGGTGATACCTGACGCGGGGATGCCATGGATATTCTGTGGTAGCCACAACACTGTGCTGGGTAGAGAATTTAGAGTGGCGAAACCCTATATAGGCCAGTGTATTCTCCTGATGAGCCCTTGTGTTGGGTGTTGCCTCTGAATTATTTGTCTATATTATTTTTTCTATTGTTTAGTAAATGACGACTTATACTTATTGACGACATGACTGCCTGTCCATGGATTATTCTTTATGGTTGATTGTGTGTGGCTATGCTGTTTGACCTATGTGATTGTATGGATGAGTAGGGTTAAGGCCTCATTCAAGTACTGGTCTATATTAATCACTAATTTAGGAAAACATTGTTCCTTTTCTCCTTCTGTCTCTTTTTTTTTTTTTTTTTTTTTTTTTTTTTTTTTTTTTTTTTTTTTTTTTTTTGTGTGTGTGTTTGTGCTGTTGCATTGGTGATTTCTCTTTTCATGATATATATATATATATATACATATATATATATATATATATATATATATATATATATATATATATATATATATATATATATATATATATATATATATATATATATATAAGGTAAAGGTAAAGGATACGGCATTAGACTTTACAGTCCCTACCGGCGGTGCTGATCTCCGTTTCTTGGCCCTTCAGCCAGGAAGTACAATGGGGTATATATATATATATATATATATATATATATATATATATATATATATATATATATATATATATATATATATATATATATATATATATATATATATATATGTGTGTGTGTGTGTGCGTGTGTGTGTTTAAACCTTTGGAAAAAATACCCCCTCTCCCTTAAAAAATCCTGAATACACCCTTGAATATAACCTCTGGCATACTGGGCATAAGCGAATAAATATAATAATTACTTTAATTATTATTCTTTACTGCTGATAATGTTCAACTTAAACTTTTAAAGAACAACCAAATTCTCCTGAATCCAACAGCGAATTAACACACAAATTTTTTCTATTAGTCAACTAAGTCTAAATTAACAATGACAGGTCTAATCATCAGACCTAGATAAAACAACAATAAATTAAGACAATGTTGATGAATTGGTTTGTAATCCACCATCGTTAGTGATCAATAAACCATTAAATGAGAGTCATTCAAGTGTAAGATCAGCTACCTAACCATATCATCGGTCAACTAGCGGCACAAGACATTTATACAGTTCATTTAAAACGAAATGGAAATGCTGTATAAAAAAACGGGTATTGTTTTTTAATAAATCAACACAAAATTAACAAAATATTTTCTCTAAATATAATAAGAAGTTCGAATAATTCAAATTCAAATCCAGATGTCTTTAATAAATGAAGAAAAGAAGGAAAAAACAAACCAAACTTATAAAGAAGAGGAGAAAGGAAAATTCAACAAAAATAAAACGCTTTCGAATGTGAAGCCGAATAACCCAAACTTCTATTTTCATTAGAGAAAAGGAAGTTTTTCAATATTTTTTCCTTGAATATTTTTCATTTAAATTGTGAAAAGAAAATAAGTTTCGTCTAAGAAATTACCTGGGTAGTTCATGCATCTTATATTAATGATTCAAGTCCACTAAGCAATCCCTGTGATAAGACGTTGAGATTAGATAGAGTTCTATCAATGTATATAGAGTAGCAGAGTTGAGGGAAAGTGTGTTGTCAAACATACTGTATCTTTTTCACCAAGGTTGCAGATACCAGTAAAAATATTTTGCTTAATAAAGTATGCTTGAATTAAAAAAAAGAGTAGTGTTTCCAAGAGCGATCATTTCAAACGAAAATCAAGATTTAAGAATGAGCTCATTCGAACGAATATTTCTTGATTCAATCGTTTTTCAGTGCCAAAAGATATTTACGACACCGCATACAAGTGCACTTTTCTACCATTTTGCTGAAAAATGACATTTTTACCTAAAAGCCGACAATAAGAATCTGTTAAATATTTTGATGAGAGTGAATTAAAAATGATCCCTATTTTCAAGCATAAAAAGCCGTTTTTTTCATTAAATTTCTACGCTAATTGACAGTTAAAAATAAAAGAAACTGACATTGCAAATAAAAAATTGTGAAAGCAACAAAAAACTGTAAAAAATAAAAATTGAAAAGCCAAACACAACAACAACAACCCAAACGAGTGGGAAGCGCGGGGGGATAGTTCTTCTCAAATTTAGGGTAATCCTTGGTATGGCCTTACAAACGAACGTAAATGAAATAAAGAAATCAATTATTTCAAATGGAAGGAAAGAGGGACATCAAACCTTAAAACAACCGAAAATTATTTCACCTTTGATAGGGGGGGGGGCATCCCACTCCTCAAACACCGTCCCTTTACGTTAAGTATTGTATATTAAGTAATATTAATTATTAATATTAATTAATATTAATATATTAAGTAATATTAAGTAAAAGTATAACTTTTACGTTAAGTAATCTAATTTTTAACTTATAACTTATAACTTTTTGGTTCTGCTTTTAAGTGAAACCAAGAGCTAAGAGCTCATATGGCACTTGTGACGAGGTTGGAAAAGCTAAGAGCCAAGAGCTAATATAGCATGAGCTCTAGCAAAATTCTAAGAATCAATAGATTGATTTAAAAGGAAAATCAGAGGCCTAATGCCAGTCGGGATTTAAAATAAGAGCTCTGAGACACGAGGTCCTTCTAAATATCAAAATTCATTAAAGTTGGATAACCCAATCGTAAGTTAAAAATACCTCCATTTTTCTATTTTTTCCTCTCCCTTCAGCCCAGCACATGGTCGAATCAGGGAAAACGACTTTATCAAGTCAATTTATGCAGGTCCCTGTCACGCCTACCAATTTTCATCGTCCCATCACGTCCAGAAGCACCGAACTCACCAAAGCACTGAACCCCCTTAACTCCCTCAAAGAGAGTGGATCCAGTCTGGTTACGTCAATCACGTGTCTACGACATTTGCTTTATCTAACAACCAGGTTTCATCCTGATCTTTCCACTCTAATAGTTTTCCAAGATTCCCGGTTTTCCAAGAGAGCTCTGAGACATGATTTCCTTCTAAATATCAAATTTCATTAAGATCTGACAACCTATTCTTAAGTTAAAAATATCTCAATTTCTCCAATTTTTCCGAAATAACACCCCCTCCCCAAACTCCCCCAAAGAGAGCAGATTCAGTCTGGTTATGTCAATCATGTATCTAGGACTTGTGCTTATTTCTTCCACCAAGTTTCATCCCAATCTCTCCACTCTAAGCGTTTTCCAAGATTTACCGTTTTCCCCTCAAACTCCCCCAATATCACCGGATATGGTAGGGATTTAAAATAAGAGCTCTGAGATATGAGGTCCTTCTAAATATCAGATTTTATTAAAATCCGATCCCTCATTCGTAAGTTAAAAATGCATCATTTGTTCAATTTATCCTCTCCCTCCAGCCCCCTAGATAGTCGAATCGAGGAAATTACTGTTATCAAGTCAATTTGTGCATGTCCCTGACACGCCTACCAATTTCCATCGCCCTAGCACGTCTAGAAGCAACGAACTCACCAAAGCAACGGAAATCCCCACAACTCCCCCAAAGAGAGTTGACACGTTCCAATTACTTCAATCATGTATCTAAAACTTTTCCTTATACTTTCCATCAAGTTTCATCCTGATATCTCCACTCTAAGCGTTTTCCAAGATTTCCAGTTTCCAAGATTTCTGTTTCCCCCCTCCATTCCCCTATGTCCCCAGATCCGATTCAAATTAAAAACGGAGCATCTGAGACATAAGATCTTTCTATACATCAAGTTTAATTAAGATCCGAAAACCCATTTGTAAGATGAAGAGACCTCAATTTTCACGTTTTCAAAGATTTCTGGTTTTCCTCTACATCTCCCCCAAATGTCACCTGATCTGGTCGGAAATTTAAAAAAGGGCTCTAAAGCACAAGATCCTTCTAAATATCAAATTTCATTAAGATCTGATCACCCGTTCGTAAGTTACCAATATCTCATTTTTCCTAATTTTTCCGAATTACCCCCCCCCCCACCGCAACTCCCCCAAAGAGAGCGGTTCCGGTCTGGTTAAGTTGGTAACGGATCTTGGACATGTGCGTATTCTTCCCACCAAGTTTCATCCTGATCTCGCCAATCAAAGCGTTTTCCAAGATTTCCGGTTCCTAGGACTGGAAAAAGTCCAATATCTAGGACTTTTGATTATTTTTCCCACCATGTTTCATCTCGATCCCACCACTCTAAGCGTTTTTCAAGATTTTAAATTTCCCCCTCCAACTCCCCCAGTGTCACCTGATCTAGTCGGGATTTGAGATTAGAGTTTTTAGACATGATATCCTTTTAAATGTCAAATTTCAGTAAGATCCGGTCAGCTGTTCGTAAGTTGAAAATGCCTCATTTTTTCTAATTTTTCTGAATTAACCGTTCCCCACTCCCCCAGATAGTCGAATCGGGGAAACGACTAATTCTAATTTAATCTTATCTGGTCTCTGATATGTCTGCCATAGTTCATCGTCTTAGCTTGCAGAAAGCGCCTAAACTGGCAAAACCGGGACCGACAGACAGACAGAATTTGCAATCGCTATATGCCACTTGGTAAATACCAAGTGTCAAAAAGTACATAAAGTGATAAGAGACTAAAGAACCAGATTGGAATAAACTTTATGAATATGCAACAATAATAAAGACTAGGCTTGGTTTGTAAAAAAGTATAACTAGAAGATTGAAGGTTGAAGAAAAATTACAATAATAGAATCGGTATCTTATACTTACAATAATCGTTGACATTTTTAGTTTGGGTCATAGATTCTCAGGTCAATGGAATTTACATGATACATTGAAAAGGAGAAAAAAAGAAAACCAAAAAGCAGCGGAGTCATAATAAATATAGAACGAGGTTCAGTATACCTGAGAACCATCGGATAGGAAGTTACGACCAAGTGCTAATCCATAGTTTAGATTTGAGATAAGTAGGTCGAGATATTGCTTCCTTTTCCTAAAATTAGAGTTCACATAAACAAAGAGAAACATATTACCTGAACGAGTCAAAAAGTTTGCACGAGCTGCTTTGCTTACAAAAGGTGAGTTGCCTGTTGCCATCATGATAACCGAATCGGAATCGGAGTGATAGCCAGAAACGTCACTTGAATCATCGTCACAATCAAAATCAACAGATACCTCTTTCATGAGCTCTAATACCTAAAATCATTTGATAACGTGCATTTCCACCATAATATAAAACCCTTTTTTATACAGAAAAAGCAATAGCAGTCTTATAAATCTTCAACCTTCTCAACAAATTCCGATTCCCTTTGAATGGAGGCGTCAGGGATAAAAGTTTTCACTAGGGAATCTTAACTTATTAAGCGTAAGACCTGCAACTCACTAATTTTTCGTTCGGATTTAACATCTCATAAATATTGAGCCAATGGATCTCCTTGGTTCAAAAAGAACTCATATCTCCCTTAAGAACTTCTAAAAATGATATACAAACATGTATCAAAAACTGCTTATAAATCTTGAGCGCATGCTCGTTAAAGTACTTCTTTAAACTTTGGTTCATTTGGGTTCAGTCAGCGTGGCCCCTACGCTAACTGAACCCAAACAAACCTAACGTTAAATTAGTACTTTAAAGTAGTATTTAGCAACATTAAAAAATTTTATGCATTTAATAAACTTGGGGTTTCGTTTTCTGAAATAAAAACAGACAAACAGTTAACATACATCTGATTTTATTTTTGATATTTAATCACTCAAGAAACTTGGGTTTACGTTTCATAAAAAGAATACACATGGTTAAAATACATTTTATTTCATTAAATATATTTGAAGATTTAAGAAACTTACGTTTTAGTTTTCAGAAATAAGAAAACAACCGGATAAAAAACATTTGATTTTCATTAATAGTATTTAATCATTTAATGAATTTGGGGTACAGTTCTCATTAAAAGAAACAAACATGGTTAAAACATATCTTATTTTATTAAATACATTTGATCATTTGAAAAAAGTAGTGTTTTATATTTTAGAAATAAAACTAAACATGGTTAAAATACACCTGATTTTATTAATAATATTTGAATATTTGGTCATTTAAGAAACAAAAGTTTTAGTTTTCACAAAAATGAATGCCCACGATTGAAAAAATCTTATTTTATTAAAAATATTTGAGCATGTAAGAAATTTTTGTTCTAGTTTTCGGAAATAAGAAGACACACGGATAAAATACATCTTATTTTCAGTAATGATATATAATCATTGGAAAAACTTGGGCTTTAGTTTTCATGGAAAAATACGCACATGGTTAAAATATATTTTGTTTTGTTAAAAATGATTAAGAATTTAAATAACTTGGGATTAATTTCTCCGAAATAAAACACAAACGGTTGACATATATCTGATTTTATTAGTAATATATGATCAATTAAGAAACTTCGATCTTCAGTTTTCATGAAAAGAAGATTCACGGTTAAAAACAATCTTACTTTATTAAAAATATTTGAGCATTGAAGGAACTTGGGTTTTAGTTCCAGAAGTAAGAACACATACGGTTAAAATACATCTGGTTTTATTAATAATATTTTATTATTTGAGGAACTTGGGGTTTAGTTTTATTGAGAAAAAAGAACACACACGGTTAAAACACATCCTATTTTATTGAAAATATTCGAGCATATAGGAAACTTGGGCCTTAGATTTCAGAAAGGAGAACACACGCGTTCAAAATACATCTGATGTATTAATAATGTTTGATTATTTAAGAAACTTTGGTTTTAGTTTTCATAAGAAAGAGCGCGCACGGTTAAAATAATGTGATTTTACTGAAAATATTTGATCATATCACATACTTGGGTTTTAGTTTTCATAAATAGGAACGCAAGTCATTAAAATAAATCATACTTAATTAAAATTTTTCGAGTAGGTGAAAAAAATTGGGTTTTAGTTTTGAAAAATAAGGAGGTATATGGTTAAAGTACATTTGGCTATATTAAAAATATTTGATCATTTAAGAAACTTCGCTTTTTAGTTCTCAGATGTAAGATCGAACAGGATTAAAATAAACCAGATTTGCTTGATTTTACTTAATCTTTTAAGAAACTAGGGCTATAGTTTTCATTTAAAAAACGCAGACGGGTAAAATACACATTATTTTATTCAAAATATTCGAAAATTTAATAAACATAGGTTTTAGTTTTCAGAAATAAAAAAAAAGACACGGTTAAAACACATCTGATTTTATCATTGACATTTGGACCCTTAAGAAACTTGGTTTTTAGTTTTCATGGAAACTAATGCACACGCTTAAAGTACACATGATTTTATTGAAAATATTTAAGAAACTTGGGGTTTATTTTTTAGAAATGCAAACACACACGTTAAAAATACATCTGATTTTATTAATAAAATTTGATCATCTAAAAAACTAGGGTTTTAGTTCTTATAAAAATGATGCACACGGTTAAAATACATTTTATTTTATTAAAAAATATTTGAGCTTTTAAAAAACATGCATTTCAGTTCTCAGGAACATGCCTACACACAGACGAAATACATTTCACTTTTCATTAGAAATATTTAATCTTTCAGCAAAGTTGAGGTTTAGTTTTCATGAAAGAAACGGACATAGTTAAGATACATCTGATAACATTTGATCATTTGAGAGAGTTGGCTTTCAGGTTTCATAAACAGAATGCATACGGTTAAAGTATATTTGAATCTATTAAAATTATTGAGTATTTAAGAAAATTGGGTTATAGTTTTCATAAAAAGCACGGCATACGGTTAAAATACATCTGATTTTATTAAGAATATTTAATCATTCAAGAAACTTGGGTTTTAGTTTTCATAAAAAAAATGCACACGGTAACAAAACATCTTATTTTATTATTAGTATTTGATCCTTTATGAAATTTTGCGTTTTAGTTCTTAGAAATAAGAATACACATGGATAAAATACATTTGATCTTCATTAATAGTATTTGATTTTTTGAGAAAGTTGGGTTTAGTTTTCATGAAAAGAAACGCACACGGTTAAAACAAATCTGATTTCAATAGTATTTGATCATTTAAGAAACTTGGCTTTTAGGTTTCATAAAAAGAATACATACGGTTAAATTATATTTAATTTTATTAAAAATATTTTTTTGTTTAAGAAAATTGCGTTTTAGTTTTAATAAAAAAGATTGCATATGGTTAAAGAACATTTTATTTTATTAATAACATTTGATCATATAAGAAATTATGTGTTTTAGTTTCCAGAAATGAAAATACTCACGGATAAAATACATTTGATATTCATTAACAATATTTAATCATTTGAGAAACTTGTAGTTTAGTTTTAATGAAAAGACACGCACACGGTTAAAATACATCTTGTTTTATTAGACATCTTTGAGAATTTGAGAAACTTTGGGTTTAGTTTTCTGAAAAAACATACA
Source organism: Artemia franciscana (assembly GCF_032884065.1). NCBI lineage: Eukaryota > Metazoa > Arthropoda > Branchiopoda > Anostraca > Artemiidae > Artemia > Artemia franciscana. Next base: position 24,394,481 of record NC_088867.1, on the reverse strand, counting down.
CACAGATCACATGCATCTGTTTTCGGTTTTTATATAATTACGATTACTTAAGAAACTTGGATTTTTAGTTTTCACAAAAAGAAGGCGCAGAGCTAAAATGCATCTTATTTTATTAAAGATATTTTAGCATTTAAAAAACTTGCGTTTTAGATTGAGAAATGAGAACACATACGGTTAAAATACATCTGATTTTATTATATGTGTATGGTCATTTGAAAAACTTGGGGGTGTATATTATTAAAATAAGAATACACACGGTTATAACACATCTTATTCTATTAAAAAATACCTGAGTATTTAAGGAACTTGGGCTTTAGTTTTTAGAAATAAGAACACACACGTTTAAATACATCTCATTTATCAATAATAACAGATCATTTGAGAAACTTGGGTTTCAGTTTTTATAAGAAAAAGAGTGCCAACGATTATAAAACATCTGATATTATTGATAATATTTGATCATTTAAAAAGCTTGAGTTTTAGTTTTTACAAAAAGGAACGCACGCGTTTAACATATATCTTACTTTATTAAAAATATTTGGGTATTTAAAAAACTTGGGCTTCAATTTTGAGAAACAAGAACACCCGCGTTTAAAATATATGTGATTTATAAAATGGAACACGCATGGTTAAAATGCATCTTTTTTTATTAAAAATATTTGAGTAGTTAAGAAACTTGGGTTTTAGTTTTGAAAAATAAGGACACATATGGTTAAAGTACTTTTGATTTTATTAGAAATATTTGATTTTATTACAAATATTTTATTATTTAAGAAACTAAAGTTGTACTTTTCAAAAAAAGCGATCATTCGGTTAAAATACATCTGATTTTATTAAAAATATTCGATCATTTAAGAAACTTGGGTTTTTATTTTCAGAAATAATAATGCAAATGGTTGAAATACATAAGATTTTATTAATAGTATTTAATCATTTAAGAACTATGGGTTCTGGTTTTCATTTAAAAAACGCAAACGGTCAAAATACATCTCATTTTATTAAAAATATTTGAAAATTTAAGAAACTTGGTTTTTAGTTTTCAAAAATATGAAAATAAACAGTTAAAATTCATCTTATTTTATTTAAAAGTCTTTTGCATTTAAGGAATATGGGTTTTAGTTTTGACAATTAAGGTATTACATGGCTAAAATGCATCTGATTTCTATTAATAATATTTCATCATTTGAGAAACTTGTGGTTAAATTTCCATGCAAAAGAAACGCATATGGTTAGAATACATCTTTTTTTATTAAAAATTTTTCGACATTTAAGAAACTTGGGTTTTAGATGTCAGAAACAAGAAAACACACGATTAAAATACATCTGATTTTATTAAAAATATTTGATCATTTAAGAAACTTGGATTTTAGGATGTATATTTATTTGCAAGAATTATTTTTTGCAGTACGTTTGTTTTATTATAACAATTTGTAATTTCTTAGGATTTATTTTGTTTTGTAAGAATTTTATTTTTGTAAGAAGTATTTTGTAAAAAAAAATTGTATTCTTTAAGGACGTGTTTTTACCTAAGTCTGAGCAATACTTTTCAATAGACTTTATTCTATCATTTTTCTCGTAGGGCTGTCATAACATCCCTTAAAATATATACGACTTTATTAATTTTGACTTCGAGAATACCCTAATACTAAGCAATCATATTCGAAAGGGTTTATTGTGACAGTTCCCTCATAGGGCTGTTGTATCATCGCTTAAAATATATACGACTTTGTTTATGTTGACTTTATGCATACTCCAATACTAAGCAATACTTTTCCAAAGGTTTTATTGTACTATTTCTCTCTTAAGGTTGTTGTATAATCGCTTAAAATATACACGACTTCATTAATTTCAACTTTATTCATATCCCCAATACTAAGCAATAATTTTCAAACGGCTTTATTCTATCATTTCCCTCATGGGTCTGTCATATCATCGATTAAAATATTTACGACTTTGTTAACTTTGACTTTTTGCAGACTCCAATGCTAAATAATATTTTTCAAAGGCTTTATTCTATCATTTCCGTCATAGGGCTGTCGTATGAATTCTTAAAATATATATGATCTTATTAATTTCGACTTTATACATACCCCAATACTAAGCAATAATTTTCAAAAAGCTTTATTATATCATTTCCGTCTTAGGGCTGTCGTATCATTGATTAAAATATATATGACTTTATTAGTTTCAGGTCTATGCATATCCCAATACTAGGCAATGCTTTTCAAAAAGGACTGTTGTATTATCGCTTAAAATATATATGACTTTATCAATTTCGACTTCCTGCATACCTCGAATTCTAAGCAATACTTTTAAAAAGAATTTATTCTGTCACTTTCCTTATATGGCTGTTATACCATTGCTTGAAATATATAAAACTTCATTAGTTTCAACTTTATGCCTACCCCAGAACTAAAATATGCTCATCACAAGACTTTATTGTATCATATCCCTCATTGGGCTGTCGTATCAACGCTTAAAACATATATGACTTTATTAATTTAAAATTTATGCATACCCTGACGCTGAGCATTAATTTTCAAATAGCTCTATTGTATCATTTCCCTGGTGGAGCTGGCATATCGTCGCTTAAAATATATGCGACTTAATTCATTTTGACTTTATGAATATCCCCGATACTATACAATACTTTTCAATGGGCTTTTTGTCTATCATTTCCCTCATGGGACTGCCGTATCATCGCTTAAAATATAAACAACTTAATTAATTTCCACTTTATGCCGTCCTGGCCTAGTGGATTGGTGCGCTGGATTCAGAATCCTTCGTCTGAGAGGACGCAGGTTCGGAGCCCAGTATACCCAATTAATTAGTTTGGGACGGGGGTCAGTGGCGTGGCTCTATAAGCTTAGCCAGAGTCAACCCAGCTCTAAATGGGTACCTGGAGAAATCTGGGGAAGGTAAACAGGAAGGGTGTGCGAAAGCACAGGATGGTTGGCCCCCAACCCCCCATTGCACTTCCTGGCTGAAGGGCCCAGAAACGGAGATCAGCACCGCCGGTAGGGACTGCAAAGTCTAACGCCGTATCCTTTACCTTTACCTTTATGCATACTCACATACTAAGCAATACTTTTAACCTTTCTAAATCCCAAAAAAGTGAAAAAAGAAAAAAATGTCACTACAAAAAATCATTTATCAAATATAAAAAATCACTACTAACATATGTATATTATCTTCGTTGCGTATTTTGAAAATATCACAAGTGAATTTTTTCAAGTATATTTTATGTCATTTTAAGATATGAAAAAAAGATACAGAAAAATTTCTAATTAAAAACAAATAAAATTTTAAGTCCAAAAATGTTCAACTTTAAAAATAAATTAAGTGCAAAAAAAGGGAGGGGCAAAAAGTTGGGGGAGGCGATTTGGGCCCCTTTGAGATTGGAGCTACATGGATGACCATAAGTCCCCTCTAAAAAAAAGTGTTGATACAAGCACTTGTTACCATGAATAGGATGATACAAGCAGTTACACTATGTCTATATTATAGATGCCGTCATGTAAAGTTCATAACTATATCATAGATTCTATTAGTCCAATTTGAAATCAAATGAACAGGTTAACTTTATCTTGTTAATCATGTGCAGAAAGGTATTTGAAAATGAGATGTCGGCTGGATTATGCTATGAGGACCCTTTCGAAGTAACTATAAAAGGGTAACACCTTTTCAGTGCATGGACCTTTCGAGTTACCCTTTTATCGTTACTTCGAAACGGTCCTTATTTTAGTGTCAGTATTTATTTAGAGGTTGGGTTTTATATTTATCTTTGGACTTTTGTCTCCATTTTTTCATATTATCCTGCACTGAGGACGGTTCAGCAGAGGTCTCAATCGAAATATTTGCATGACTTTTTCTTCTGTTTTTACTGGCTGTTATTTTCCTCGCTTCTCTCTTCTTTGCGATTTTTGTTTTGTCAATTCCACTTCTGAAAGACAGGAAGAAGGTGGATCCAAATTTTTTTTCATCAGCATATCTACCGTAAAAGGACATCACATCGTAACAAAATTTTGGAGAAATTAAGAACTAGAGACACTAACTATTAGACACTAACTAACTCACGAACTAGAGTTGTAAAATCTTAGAGTCTGTGCCCAATCTAACAAAGTGGGGAAAGGGGAGGAAATGAGTTCCAACATCTCTTGCTGTCAGCCTAGTTACTGAGTGAGCAAGCAGAAAGTGAGCTAAACCTGACTAATAATTGTAGTTTCGAGTGTTTACATTCTTCTCATATCAATTGGAAGGGTGAGGATGATCAGTTAGATATTAGTTGTGTGTTTTATGGGGAGATGTGGGTTGAGTCCACTCTAGTTGCCTTAGAACATTTGCTAAAGATAGCAAGTGTCATAAGATTTGAAGTTAGGTTTCATAATTTTTTGTTGATTAAAGCTCGTTTTCATATCTGAAAGCTGACCATCCCGAAGAATCTCAATAAACACAGAAAATCACACAGAGCCATCAAATAGGAAATCAAAACGTTGATACAACGTAAAGTGACATAATAATTAGTCTACAGCATATATAACTTGTCGCTGCCTCTTGTGAAAAAAAAGAGCTAAGAGCTCATATGGCACTTGTGACGAGGTCGGAAGAGCGAATAGCTCATATGGCATGAGGTCTAGCAAAATTACAAGATCTACAGATCAATTTAAAAGGAATATAAGAGGCTTAATGCCGGTCAGGATTTAAAATTTTTAAAACACAAGATTTTTTAAAACACAAAAAACTTTTGTCTAATGAGCTGTTGAGAAGGGGACACTCTTCCTAGAGAGTGATTTACATTTGTTTTAAGTTTTAAGCTTGTTCCTTACTTTAGTTGATAAAGTTTTTTCTATTTGTTTAATTACATTTCATGAAACTGTAAAGTTTTATGAATACAACACTTTTGGTAACACAGAAAAAACGATCAATATTTCATCGATCTCTATTTGGATTTTGATGGGTAAATCAAACAGTTCGTGGTAAGGAACTGTAAGGAGCGACCCGGCTCAATACTAATTGAAACTTTAAAAAACAGAATTGTAATGCCAATAAATATATATCAAAAGATAAGATAAAATAGATATATTGGCTAGTTATGCTGATTCCAAATATATAAGTTTCATTAAGTTTAGTCTTACCCATCAAAAGCCACGAGCCTGAGAAAATTTGCCTGATTCTCGAAAAAGAGGAAAAGACCCCCTCAAATCAATAGAATTTTAGTGAAAATCAGACCATCGGATTCAACGTGTCAAAGAACCCTACTGTAGAGGTTTCAAGCTCATATCTGCAAAAATGTGGAATTTTCTAATTTTTGCCAAAAAATAAACACGGATGCGTGTTTATTTGTTTCTGTGTTTTTGTCCTTTTTTTGTTTTTGTTTCTTTTTTCAGTGAAGATCGTATCGACCCAGTGGACCTAAAACTTCGAGAGAAGGCCCATTATAAAGGAATTGGAAAGTACTAGTGTCCTTTTTAGAGACCAAAAAAGTTGGAGGGCAACTAGGCCCCCTCCCACACCACTTTTTCCCAAAATCGTGTAATCAAAATTTTGAGATAGCTTTTTTGTTCAGCATAATTGAAAGGCTCAATAACTATGTCTTTAGATATAAAAATAACCCCCTACATCCCCTCGGGAAAGGTTTTTAAGTTGTGAAATTTACCCATTGTTTTATTTGCTATTGGGAAGTATGTATACATTGTTCGGGTAGGGAGGGGAGGACCAATTTTCTTCTAGAAATAATTTGCACGGGGATAAATTTTCATGGAGAGAGAAGTTTCAGGGAGAGAACTTTTAATGGGGTGTTTTACGCTAAGTGAATTTGCCAGAATTCCTATACGAAATTTCTTTATATGTCTCGCTTTATCTTTACCAATTCAATTTTAGGCGGGGAGATACTAAAAGTAACTTTCCAGGGTAAATTTTCGCTAGGATTGAATTGTTCAGAGGGTATTTCTTTGGGGAGAGGATTTTTCAGTGGAGGTAGAGCCAGGTATCTTGGCGTTATTTGGAAAACGATCAGAAATTCAATTTAAATAAAACAAGTTTTTTCAAGTGAAAGTAATGACATACATCAAAACTTAAAATGGACATAAATTATTACGTATACAAGGGGATTGTCTCCTCCTCAACACCTCACTCCTTATGCTAAAATTTAAATTCTGACCCAATTCTTTAAATACAACTCCTGAAACACAAGGGTCGTTTAATTAGATAATTATTAACTTTTTTTAAATTGCCGAAAAATTGTTGCGTCAATAGCGAGGTGTTGAGGAGGGGAGCCCCCACCCCATATACGTAACAATCTTTGTTCGTTTTAAGTTTAATGTTGCTCCTTACTTTTGGTTTAAAAAAAAAACTTGTTTCTTTCTCAAACAGTTCGTGGTAATGAATTGTAATAAGGAACGACCTGGCTCAAAAAACCGAAACTTTAAAAACAGAATTTTGATACCAGTAGTTTCATCAAAAGAACCGCATTTTAATTCTGATTCTAATTATATAAGTTTCATCACGTTTAGTCTTACCCATTAAAAGTTACGAGCTTCAGAAAATTTGCCAAATTTTAAAAAATAGGGGAAAACACCCCCTAAAAGCCATAGAATCTTCAAATCTCGCCATCTGATTCAGCGTACCAGAAAACCCTACTGCAGAAGTTTCAAGTTCCTATCGACAAAAATGTGGAATTTTGTAATTTTGCCAGAAGACAGATCACGGATGGGTGTTTATTTGTTTTTTATTTAGTTTTTTGTTTATTTCCTCATGGGTGATCGTATCAACCAAGTGGTCCTAGAATGTCACAGGAGGGCTCATTCCAACGTAAATTAAAAGTTCTAGTGCACTTTTTAAGTGACCAAAAATTGGAAGGCACCTAGGCCCCCTCTCACGCACATTTTCCCCCGAAGTCACCGGATCAAATTTTTGAGAAAGCCATTCTGTTTAGCTTAGTCAAAACCTAATAACTAAGTCTTTGGGGACGACTTAATCCCCCACAGTCCCCAGGGGAGGGGCTGCAAACTTCGAGCATTGTTTACATATAGTTATGGTTATTATGAACCGTGAAGACGTTTTCGGGGACTTTTTCACATTGGGTTGGGAGAAGGTCGGGGGGAGGGGTTACGTGGGAGGATCTTTCCATGGAGGAATTTTATCATGAGGGGAGAGAATTTCCATGAAGGAGGCGCAGGATTTTCTAGCATTATTTTAAAAAAAACAATAAGAAAATAAATATTTTTTTAACTGGAAGTAATAAGCAGCATTAAAACTTAAAACGATCATAAAATATTACGTATATAAGGGTATTCGTCTCCTCTACAATACCTTGCTCTTTAAGCTAAAGCATTTTTAGTAATTTCAACTATTCATTCTATGGCCTTTGTGATTCAGGGGTCATTCTTAAGGATTTGGTACAAAATTGAAGCTTTAGTGTAAAGAGCGAGGTATTGACGAGGGGGCGAAACCCCTCATATACGTAATGAAAATACAAAAATACAGAAGTTCGTTACGTAAGTTAATTCGTAAGGTACATATGTTTATTACTAACAAAAACGTTCATAAAAAAATAAAAAAAAATATTTGCATTTTTAAATAACCAAAAATTACGGGCCAACTAGGCTTCCTGCCCACTCATTTTTAACCAAAATCGTCAAAACTATGAGAAAGCCATTTAACAAAAAAACAATAATATGCAAATTTTGTTTTAATTATTCATGTGCGGTGAGCCAAAATCAAAACATACATTAATTCAAAAACGTTCAGAAATTAAATACAAAAATGAGTTTTTCTTAACTGCAAGTAAGGAGTGACATTAAAACTTAAAACAGACAGAAGCTATTCCGTATGAAAGGGGTTGTCCCTCCTCAGCACCCCGCTCTTTATGCTAAATTTTGACTCTTTGTCACAACTCTACTTTTTAAAACAATAAAAAAATTTAGCGTAAAGAGCGGGGCGTTGAGGAGGGGACAACCCCTTTCATGTACAGAATAATTTCTGTTCGTTTTAAGTTTTAATGTCGTTCCTTACTTGCAGTTAAAAAAAAACTTGTTTTATTTAGTTAATTTATTTAGTGAAGCTTAGAGACAAACATTTTTCTAAGGGCAACGGAAAAAGTATGTCAGTTAAAGTAAAAGTATATAAAAGTGAAAAAAGTAACTAATTACAAAAAATACACAAGACAACAGCCTACTTACAAAAACTAAGATATAAACTCACAGCAATTAGTTCTGTTGAGAAATGCCGAGGCGTTGGACGAATATTTTTTAACAATATCGACAGTTTTGAACTTGGTTACCAAACACCAAAATATTTAATACCCTTAGACTCAATTGTTTATCAAAAGTAACGTATTATCAAAGTAGTTTTTTCAAAGTAAAACATTAAAACTAAAGTTAAGAAAATCAAATAAAATTTTTTAATTCAATATTTTTAACCTGATTTTGAATACTAAAAACCAATATATTTGACACTTTTATACTTCATAACATTAAAAAATTATACCTTTTTCAAAGTGACAGCTAGATAAATACAATCACTCCTGTAAAAAAAAATGATAACAAAAAAACAAAAAAAACGTATCCATTCAGAGAGAAAGTACAAATTATTACCAGCATTCCGCTCAGGAGAAATATTTTTGATTATAGTAACTTCATATATCAGCTCATGGGTAATCTTGCAATGCAAGCAAAAATTGACGGCATATTTTTACCGAAATCGGCCCCCTCATTAAGTTGTTTTCCTTGTGTTTTCTTTAATTATACAAACTTTCTTGTTTACTAATAACAGCACTAATTACCAATAAACAAATACATATTTAGAATCACCATGAAAAGCTGATTCTTTGATTGAATGTTATCAATAGTTAGGTTCTTACACTTTCGTTATTGACAAGGATTGTTATTTACTTACCATTCATTGCTATGAAAAAATTGATTTTTTGTGTTACTCCAACCAAATCATATAGAAAACATGTTTGTGAAAAACTGGAAAGGGGTCCCTCAGTCACAAAGCATAACTTAAATTTTCCTTATGAATTGTCAAAATCTATTGGCATGTAGCCAATAATGGGGCAACACATATTGTGTCCATGGTTTTCCCCTATTTTGCTCTTTAACCTCTGGTCTCCTTATAATTATTTTATAGTCCCAAATTTTCAGGGGGTCATGGTCCCCTCCCCCCCCTTTGCCGCTGTCCATAGTCCTAAAACATCAGGTGAAGGCTCATTCGAGCGGAAATCAAAAGTTCTAGTACCCTTTTTAAGTGACCAGAAAGATTGGATGCTAACTAGCCCTTCTGCCATGCCCCTTATTCCTTAAAGATATTCGATCAAATTTTTGAGATAGTCATTTGGTTCTGCATAGTGGAAAGGTCCAATAACTATGTCTCTGGGGATTACAAGACCCCCCACAGCCCCTGGGGATAAGGTTGTAAGCTATGCAATTTGTCCACTGTTTACATATAGTAGTTGCTTTTGTGAAATTTCTGGGTAAATTTTCCGCGAAGGAGAAAGTGTATTTTCCGGTATGATTTGAAAAACTGCCTGAAATGAAACAAGCAAAACAATTTTTTTTAACTGAAAGCAAGAAGCAACATTAAAAATTAAAACGAACAGAAATTATTCTATATATGAGGGTGGTTGCCCCCTCCTCTGCCTCTCGTCACCTACGCTAAAGTTGGACTTCTTGCCCAATTCTTTAAGAAGACTTCTGAAACACAAGGGCCGTTATATCGGAAAAGAAGGCGTTTTTAAAGTATTAAAAATTCGAGCATAACGAACGAGGTATACAGGAGGGGGCAGCCCCCTCATACATAAATAACTTCTGTTCATTTTAAGCTTTAATAATGTACCCATCTAAAGACAGTTCCTTCCCTAGTGGTGCATTATGGCTAAATAGGAAATTATGACAAATTTCAAATTTCAAAAGCATCAAAGTTCTGAGGAAACAGCTCATTAGAACGAAAATTAAAAAAAAATAAATCTAATGTCCTTTTTGAAACGACCAACAATATTGGAAGGTGGCCAGGCCTCCTACCACACTTTTTTCCCCAAATCGGCTGATCAAAATTTTGTGATAGCCATTTTTTCAGTATAGTTGAAAGGCGCAATAAATGTGCCTTTGGAGATAACATGACCCCCTTCCGGGGGAATCTTCTGCTGAGGAGATATCTCACGGGGAAAATTTCCTATGGAAAGAGAAGTTTCCAGGGGTTGAACTTTTCAGGGAAAATTTTACGCTTGGGGAATTTGTCAGAATTGTCTTTATGTTTTACTTTCTCTTTGCAGACTCAATTTTTCGCGTGGAGATGCCAAGGGCAATTGTCCAGGGTAAATTTTTGCCGGGATGGAATTGCCTAGAGGCTATTTCAATGGGGAGGGGTATTTCTCCTCGGATGAGGAGCCTGATTTCCTGGCTTTATTTAAAAAATAATCAGAAAAAAATTTGTCAACTGACAGTAAGGAGAAAGATTAAATGTTAAAATGAACAGAAATTATTACGTATATGAGAAGGGTCCTTCTCAAAACCTTGCTCTTTACGCTTAAGTTTGAATTTTCTCCTAATTCCTTATGAACGACTCCTGAACCACAAGGGTCGTGTAATTAGAACAATAATAAGGTGTTTTAAAAGTACTAACAACTTCGGTGGTAATAACGAGGTGCTGAGGAAGAGGCCCCTCTCATATAAATAATAATTTATGTTCGTTTTACGTTTGAATGTTGCTCCTTGTTTCAGTTGAAAAAACCTTTTTTTTTTTTAATTCTATCATTAAAAGTTCTGCTTTTTGTTATTATTCACAACTGTTTTGCACTTGTTTTCCAGGGCTAGATGATTTTTCTTCTTCTTTTTGTATATAGTATTTTCTTGGCTATTCTCAAAACCAAACTTATGTCAATGTTTTGATTCAAATTTAAATATGAATGAAAATTATCAATGTTTTTGGTAAAATTCCAACTTGCCCTAAAACAAAGAATAAAATAGGCGTTGGATATCAATATTACCCAGAGTTCGTCACGCAGAAAAGACAGTACCATTTATTTTCTTCACAAGAGGAATCATAAAAGAAGGAATTAATTTTTTGAACATTACGTTCCAGATCAGGGAATAGATAAGATAATTAACCACCTAGATATACATATGGACCTTTATATCTGACAGTTCACGCTTGAAACAAAAGCATAACCTATTCAAAATTGAATCTGTTTTTCAGTATAACGCGGTTATTTCAAATAATGTGTGTTAGAATTCTATATTCAAGGTTCTGTATTCTAATAACTGTTCGACATTCTAATATACTTCTATATTCAAGGTTTTAACCTTGATGTTTCAAGGGATGGGGATCAGTGAGGCTTCAGTTCTACAGAAGGCCAAAAATTAAGCATATTTTCAGTCAATTTATTTGAATAACATTCTCCCTACTTATCCGTCCAAAGTTCCTTATTAGAACTACAATACAAATTTGTTACAGTTTTTGTCAGAAATTCAAATAACAATCCACAATCTAAATTAGATACAGAAAAAGGAAATAAAAGCCTTATAAATATTCATCTTGTTAACCAATAAAAAAACAATGTCAATTAAAAACGAGTAGATATTGACTTAAAAAGGGTTTTCCAAAGAAAAATTTAAATAAGCTTTGATTATAGAAGCTTTTCAAAGAAAATTAAAAAGCTGCAATATACCAAAGATAAGCAAAATAAAGTAATATAATCACTAAAATTTGAAAGAAGTACAGTTCGGCCAAGAATAAACCTATGTAAAGCGAGGAAGTCTAGACTCTTTTATGATTTATCTTATAATTATTTTATGATTTTAGTTTATAAAATTTGTTTTATTGTTGTGCATTTTTAGTAAGTTTGTTTACTTTTTATTTGTTTTGTACTGAATTTTGTTGATGACGCCTGATGAATATATAATTGAAATATTCGGATTGATTTATGCTACCGTGTTATTCACTGTCTTCACAAATTTCCTCATTATCTTCTTTTCTTTCTTGTATTCGTTCTGAGAAACATTAAACCAGTAAGCGTTCCGAAACTTTTTGAGCAACGACATTTATTCCGGGTAAACTTTCTGTTTTTCTGTAGCCCAGCAATTAAAAGTGATGAGAGCCATTTGAAATTGGATAGGTAGGCTCCGAACCCCAGAATGACTTTCACAACAAATGATCGAACACTTACCTTCAGAGGCAAGCAACTAAAAGGCTTCAAAGTTTCATACTTCAGAAATTGCCAATTTCTGAAATTTAGACGCCTGTTAGTGTCTGAACTGAGAAAATCCAGATGTCTAAAATTACTTGGGAGTACCCACATGACTGTGGCTGTGTGGCAACCAAATTTTAAAGACAAATTCTAGGTTCCTATCATAACAGAAGGTAGGCGGAGCTTGGATACGGAGTATATCTCTTAAAATACATCCTCTCAGTCCCATTGGCTGAAGATATTTACTCCACGCTCCTCCTTCGTCCCAATCTTTTCAAAGCCTCCATCTTTACACCTTCCCAGGAACTTCCCATTTCCATTAATTCTTTTTTATGAAATCCCCCGCCCCAGACAAGGACGACCTACTTTACGTTAAGTCCTAGATAGCTGGCGGAAAAGGACGATCTTCGGCAATACGTCATCCTTCATCCGCCGAACGTGCCCTAGCCATTTTAAAATTTCTTTCATTATGTCCCTAGAGAGCAGGATTAAACCGCATTCTTCGCGTAGCCTACTGTTTGAAATACGGTCAGTCAGCTGGGTACCCCTAACAATTCGTAGGCAATTTCTCTGGAAAACATCTAGTAAATCTTCATCCGCTTTTTGGGGCGCCCATGTTTCAGAGCCATGTTTGACCACTGTCATTACTATACCTTCCAATATTCTAATCTTGGTTGGTAGAATTATCTTCTTATTCGTCCAAACTTTTTTTTAACTGTAAAAACACCCTGGGCCTTAGCTATTCTACTTTTGACATCTTCACAGCTCCAATTGTCTTTACAAATACTTAAATAGAAAAACCTGTTTTTTTTAACTGCAAGTAAGAATTGACATTTAAAATTAAAACGAACAGAAATTATTCCGTATACGAAAGGGGTTGTCCCCTCCTCAACTCCCCACTCTTTACGCTAAAGTTTGACTCTTTGTCACAACTCTACTTTTTAAAACAATAAAAAAAATTAGTGTAAAGAGTGAGATGTTGAGGAGGGGACAATCCTTTTCATGTACGGAATAATTTCTGTTCGTTTTAAGTTTTAATGTTGCTCATTACTTGCAGTTAATAAACTTTTTTTATTTAATTTTTGAACATTTTTTAATTAATGCATATTTTGATTTTGGCTCACCGTACATAAATATTTAAAACAAAATTTGCATATTAATTTTTTTTTGCTAAATGGTTTTCTCATAGTTTTGATCGGACGATTTTGATAAAGAAAAGGGGTGTGAGGGGAGGCCTAGATGCCCTCCAATTTTTGGTTGCTTGAAAATGCAACTGGATTTCTTCATTTCTTTTCTTACGAACGTTTTTGTTAGTAATAAACATACCTACCTTACGAATTAACTTACGTAACAAACTTCAATATTTGCGTATATTTATTACGTATATGAGGGGGTTTGCCCCCTCGTCAATACCTCACTCTTTACACTAAAGCTTGTATTTAGTCCAAAATCTTTAAGAGTGACCCCTGAATCACAAACGCCGTGGAATAAATAGTTGAAATTAGTAAAAAAAAAAAATTAGCGTAAACAGCAAGGTATTGGGGAGGAGACGAAGCCCCTTGTATACGTAATATTTCATGTTCGTTTTAAGTTTTAATGCTGCTCATTATTTCCAGTTGAAAAAAAAAAAATATTTTCTCATTGTTATTTTTAAATATTGCTAGAAAATCCTGCGGCCTCTTCATGGAAGTTCTCTTCCCTCATGATAAGTTCCTCCAAATAAAGATCCTCCCACATAACCCCCTCCACCCGACCCATCCCCACCCCAACGCGAAAACTTCCCCCTAAAACGTCTGTACACTTCATAATAACCATTACTCTGTGTAAACAATGGTCAAAGTTTGTAACTTGCAACCCCTCCTCCGGGGAGTGTGGGGGATTACGTCGTCCCCAAAGACATAGCTATGAAGTTTCCGACTAAGCTGAACAGAATGTCAATCTCAAAATTTTGACCCGGTGACTTTGTGGAATAATGTGAGTCAGAGGGGGACTAAATGCCCTCTAATTTTATCAGTCACTTAAAAAGGGAGCTAGAATTTTTAATTTCCATTAGAATGAGCCCTCTCGCGACACTCTAGGACCATTGGGTCGATACGACCACCCGTGGGGAAAAAAACACATAAAAAAAAAAACAAATAAACACGATCAAAAAAAATCCCTGTTTTTTGTAGATAGGAGCTTGAAACTTCTACAGTTATGTTCTCTCATACGCTGAATCTGATTATGTGATTTTCGCTAAGATTCTGTGACTTTAGGGGATGTTTCTCCCTATTTTCTATTTATTAGAGTTTCGGTTACTATTGAGTCGGGTCGCTCTTTACTACATATTGTTACCACGAATTCTTTGACAACTAAGGCACTTCTCGATTATTAACCTAAGTGTAAAAAATTGGTCGAGGCATCCTCTACCTTGTCTACCGCACTGTTCTTCTTTTAAAACTTTGTCTATAAGATCTCTCAGTCTAAACTAAGTAATTTGCTACCTACAGAGACCGAACTAGTCCCTCGATAATTACAACACTCACTCTTATTACCTTTCTTATACAGTGTTTAATTGAGGTTTTCCTAAAATCGCTAGGTGTTTCTCCATTTTTTAGGTGTTTCTCCATACAGTGTTTAATTGAGATTTTCCTAAAATCGCTAGGTGTTTCTCCATTTTCAAAAATTATATTCATAATCTTCAGTAGCTTATTTCTAACCTCAGACCCACCATAATTAAGAAACTCATTTACCACATTATCAGCACCTGGAGCCTTACTAGTTTTTGATTCTTTTAGTACTGTTGCTAATTTTTCCTCAAAAAAAAACTTCCTTCGCATCCAAGGTATCAAAACTTTTCATTTTCCTCTATATCTTTTCCTACGACTGTATCTCGGTTTAGCACATTCTCAAAATGATCCGCCCATATCTCTTTAAGTCTTTCCTTATCACTAAGTGTAGCCCCGTTCCTACCTTTAACTGGGAGAAGTCCAGATTTACTACTCCCTCTCAATTTATTAACATGCTTGTTCATTATTCTACTATTATGCCGTCTAGCTTTTTTAAAGCTAGGGAAAAGCTTTTTTAAAGCTTTTCCCTCTCAATTTATTAACATGTTTGTTCATTATTTTACTATTATGCCGTCTAGCTAATTTTAGATCGAGTGAGCCCTCTCCCGAGCAGTGATATAGTTTTTTTCAAAATACGAGGGGGGCAAAGCTGGAGTAAATTTTCCCAAATTAAGTAAAAATTCAGTGAAAACTGAAAAATTAACCATGTAGGTAAAGATATACTAAAGAAAAATGACCCACTTTTGTGGATCCTTGAATTATGTAGGCTTCTCTTAGTTTTAAAAAGATCTTTGAAGAAACTAAATTTTAGCTGGGGGAAACTGGGGTCTGGGGGGAATCAAGGTCTTTAAGGGGCAGTAGCCCCCTACCCCATAGCAATGAAAGCCCCTGGTCCCGAGTGGCTAAAACAATCCTTTCTATACAAAATGGCCAAGAAAACAATTAAAAATAAATGTGACTTCCCTCACTGTTATATGTACGTATGCATATATCTTTCTCTCTCTCTTTCACCCCTCTTGCCTTCTGTTTTTTTTCTCCCCAGGGATCTAAACATAAACTTTCTAACTGTTTTATATTAACATTGCCAACATACATATACTTACTTTTTCACATCCAAAGCTATAACGCATTAGAAGATTGGCAATAGGACCATCTCCATTTTCCTTCATTTCCTTCCTCAATTGGGTATGCTGGAACAGTGCGTCTTTATCGTGCTCAATTCTTCGTTGAAGGATTCCTAAGAACAAATCCAACGAATGATTGGAGAGAGTAGGCTCCACAACGTTCAAAAGTGTTTTGTTTTTTATCAGCCTCCCTTGAATTTCCTCTTGATTAAGTGATAGCTGACGTTGATGTGAAGCTTCTATAGGAGCTGGACCATTGCTTACAGACTTCTTAAATTAAAAAAAAGAATTATTTTCTATTACGACACTCCTAACTTATATCGGTGCAAGGAAATATAAAGTGGGGTTTATAATGGGATGTAGGAGTCTTGAAGTCACCGCATCTAAACAACAAAGCGGACCAACTTCACCTCATGATGAGCCAACTGTTAAATTCTGGACGTGCATAAAGTAGACCATAAAATAATTTTGAAGAATTCGTCTTCTCTAGTTGAAAGTCAAGATTATATTAATGAGTTCATATTATTTGTTAAAATTATTTTTTAACACTTAAGAAACAAGAGCTAAGAGCTCATATGGCACTTGTGACGAGGCAAGAAGAGCTAAGAGCCAAGAGCTCATATGGTATGAGCTCTAACAAATTCTAAGAATCAATAGATTGATTTAAAAGAAAAATCAGAGGCTTAATGCCGGTCAAGATTTGGAATAAGAGCTCTGAGACAGGATGTCCTTCTAAATATCAAAATAAATTTAAGATCCGATCACCCACTCGTAAGTTATAAATACCTCATTTTTTCTAATTTTTCCTCTCCCTTTATTTTTAGCCCCCCAGATGGTCGAATCTGGGAAAACGACCTTATCAAGTCAATTTGTGCAGCTCCCTGACACGCCTACCAATTTTCATCGTCCTAGCACGTCCAGAAGCACCAAACTCTCCAAATCACTGAACCGCTCCCCCCCCCAACTTCCCCAAAGAGAGCGAATCCAGTACGGTTACGTCAATCACGTATCAAGGACATTTTCTTATTCTATCCACCAAGCTTCATCCCAATTCCTCCACTCCAAGCGTTTTCCAAGATTTCCGATTCCCCCCTCTATCTCCCCCCTATGTCAACAGATCTGGTCGGGATTTGAAATACGAGCTCTGAGACATGAATTCCTTCTAAATATCAAATTTCATTAAGATCCGGTCACCCGTTGTTAAGCTAAAAATACCTCAATTTTTCTAATTTTTCCAAATTAACACCCCCCGCTCCTCCAAAGAGAACGGATCCGTTCCAATTATATCAATCACGTATCTATGACTTGTATTTATTCTTCCCATCAAGTTTCATCCCGATCTCTCCACTCTCAGCGTTTTCCAAGATTTCTGTTTCCCTCCTCCAACCCCCTATGTCCCCGGATCCAATTCGAGTCGAAAATGGAGCATCTGAGACATAAGATCCTTCTATATATATCAGGTTTCATTAAGATCCGATCACCTATTCGTAAGATAAAAATACCCCAGTTTTTCACGTTTTCCAAGAATTCCGGTTTCCCCCTCCAATTCCCCCCAATGTCGCAGGATCTGGTCGGAATTTAAAATTAGAGCTTTAAAGCACAAGATCCTTCTAAAGATCAAATTTCAATAAGATCTGGTCACCCGTTCGTAAGTTGCAAATACCTCATTTTTCCGAATTACCCCCCCCCCCCCCCAACTCCACCAAAGAGAGCAGATCCAGTCCGGTTATGTCAGTCACGTATCTTAGACAGGTTTTTATTCCTGATCTCTCCGCTTTAAGTATTTTCTAAGACTTCCGGCCCCCCTAACTCCCCCCCTCAATGACGCTGGATCCGGTTGAGATATAAAATAAGAGATCTGAGTTACGAGGTCCTTCTAAATATGAAGTTTCATGAAGATCCGATCACTCCTTCGTAAGTTAAAAATGCGTAATTTTTTCTAATTTTTCAGAATTGACCCCCCCCCCCCCAATAGAGCGGATCCGTTCCAATTATGTAAATCACGTATCTAAGACTTCTGCTTATATTTCCCACCAAGATTCATCTCGATCCTTCCAATCTAAGCGTTTTCCATGATTTTAGGTTCCCCCACCCCAAACTCCCCCCGATGTCACCAGATCCGTTCGGGATTTAAAATAAGAGCTTTGAGACACGATACCCTCTAAATATCAAATTTCATTGAGATCCGATCATCCGTTCGTAAGTTAAAAATACCTCATTATTTCTAATTTTTCAGAATTAACACCCCCCCCCAACTACCCCAAAGAGAGCGGATCTGTTCCGGTTATGTCAATCAGGTATCTAGGACTTGTGCTTATTTTTCACACCAAGTTTCATCCCGATCCCTCCATTCTAAGTGTTTTCCAAGATTTTAGGTTTCTCCCTCCCAAATCCCCCCTTAATGTCACCAGATCCGGTCGGGATTTAAAATAACAGCTCTGAGACACGATATCCTTCCAAACATCAAATTTCACTAAGATCTGATCAACCATTCGTAAGTTAATAATACTTCATTTTTTCCATTTTTCCGAATTAACCGCCCCAAGATGGTCAAATCGGGAAAAAGACTATTTCTAATTTAATCTGGTCTGGTCCCTGATACGCCTGCCAAATTTCACCGTCCTAGCTTACCTGGAAGTGACCAAAGTAGCAAAACCAGGACCGACAGACCCACTTGCATTGGTGATTTCTCTTTTCGTTACATATATATATATATATATATATATATATATATATATATATATACTAGCTGTTGGGGTGGCGCTTCGCGCCACCCCAACACCTAGTTGGTGGGGGCGCTTCGCGCCCCCCCCAAGCCCCCCCGCGCGCGTAAGTCGTTACGCGCCATAATAGTTACGCGCCATTGTAGTTGTGTCCCTATGTCCCACCTGTGAATATAGATATATATATATATATGGTTTTAACTACGTAAAACTTGCGAATATACAACATTCTTTGCTGTCCCATTGTCTTTGCATATAAATAGATTGTCAGGTTATCCCCCTGTTTCCCCCGGTGTCCCCGTTGTAGTTGTGTCCCTGTGTCCCGGTCGTCATTTATATTCCCTGTGTCCCGGGTCCCGGTCATCATTTGTATCCCGGTGTCCCGGTCTGTATATACATTCGTTTTTTAGTTTTGTTTTTCTCCTTTATTTTTTTCCTTTTTTTTTCTTTTTTAGCTTATTTAGATTTTTAGATTTTTTAGTTTTTTTTATTAGTTTTTAGTTTTTATTTCTTTTTAGTTTTTTTGTCCCGGTCGTCATTTATATCCCCCTGTTTCCCCCGGTGTCCCCGTTGTAGTTGTGTCCCTGTGTCCCGGTCGTTATTTATATTCCCTGTGTCCCGGTCGTCATTTGTATCCCGGTGTACCGGTCTGTATATACATTCGTTTTTTAGTTTTGTTTTTCTCCTTTATTTTTTTCCTTTTTTTTTCTTTTTTAGTTTATTTAGATTTTTAGATTTTTTAGTTTTTTTATTAGTTTTTAGTTTTTTTTTCTTTTTAGTTTTTTTGTAGTTTTTACCTTCTTTTTAGTTTTGTTAATTTTTTTTTTTACTTGTGTCCTGGTCGTCATTTATACTCCCTGTGTCCCGGTGCTTTGTTGATTGCTAATCGAACATTCCTTTTGTCCTGGTCGCTTTCTCTTTGAGTGTCGTCATTTATTTTTTTCTTTTTTAGTTCTTTTAGTTTTTACCTTTTTTAGTTTTTTTTTAGTTTTTAGTTTTTTTAGTTTTTTACCTTTTTTTAGTTTTTTTAGTTTTTTAGCTTTTTTATTTTTTTTATTAGTTTTTAGTTTTTTTGTAGTTTTTGCCTTTTTTTTAGTTTTTTTAGTTTTTTAGCTTTTTTATTAGTTTTTAGTTTTTTTTGTAGTTTTTGCCTTTTTTTAGTTTTTTTAGTTTTTTAGCTTTTTTATTTTTCTTATTAGTTTTTAGTTTTTTTTGTAGTTTTTGCCTTTTTTTAGTTTTTTCAGTTTTGACGTCACCTGATCCAGTTTTTTCAGGTGACGTCACCTGATCCACGATCCACAGATCCACAGACAACTTATTTTTATATATATAGATAGTTTTTTTTTTTTTTACTTATGTCCTGGTCGTCATTTATACTCCCTGTGTCCCGGTGCTTTGTTGATTGCTAATCGAACATTCCTTTTGTCCTGGTCGCTTTCTCTTTGAGTGTCGTCATTTATTAGTTTTTTCCTTTTTTTTTTAGTTTTTTATTGGTTTTTACCTTTATTTTAGCTTATTTTTCAGTTTTTTCCTTTTTTTTAGTTTTTTTTTATTTTTTATTTTTTTTAGTTTTTTACCTTTTTTTAGTTTTTTTAGTTTTTTTAGTTTTTTAGCTTTTTTACTTTTTTTATTAGTTTTTAGTTTTTTTTTGTAGTTTTTGCCTTTTTTTAGTTTTTTCAGTTTTTTTTTTAGTTTTTTATTGGTTTTTACCTTTATAGTTTTTTTAGTTTTTTAGCTTTTTTATTTTTTTTATTAGTTTTTAGTTTTTTTTGTAGTTTTTGCCTTTTTTTAGTTTTTTCAGTTTTGACGTCACCTAATCCAGTTTTTTCAGGTGACGTCACCTGACACATCCATCCATCCATCCACAGACAGACAACTTATTTTTATATATATAGATATATATATATATATATATATATATATATATATATA
This sequence comes from Artemia franciscana, assembly GCF_032884065.1. Classification (NCBI taxonomy): domain Eukaryota; kingdom Metazoa; phylum Arthropoda; class Branchiopoda; order Anostraca; family Artemiidae; genus Artemia; species Artemia franciscana. The sequence continues at coordinate 24,373,969 of NC_088867.1, read as the reverse complement.
TATATATAATATATATATATACTAGCTGTTGGGGTGGCGCTTCGCGCCACCCCAACACCTAGTTGGTGGGGGCGCTTCGCGCCCCCCCCAAGCCCCCCCGCGCGCGTAAGTCGTTACGCGCCATAATAGTTACGCGCCATTGTAGTTGTGTCCCTATGTCCCACCTGTGAATATAGATATATATATATATATGGTTTTAACTACGTAAAACTTGCGAATATACAACATTCTTTGCTGTCCCATTGTCTTTGCATATAAATAGATTGTCAGGTTATCCCCCTGTTTCCCCCGGTGTCCCCGTTGTAGTTGTGTCCCTGTGTCCCGGTCGTCATTTATATTCCCTGTGTCCCGGGTCCCGGTCATCATTTGTATCCCGGTGTCCCGGTCTGTATATACATTCGTTTTTTAGTTTTGTTTTTCTCCTTTATTTTTTTCCTTTTTTTTTCTTTTTTAGCTTATTTAGATTTTTAGATTTTTTAGTTTTTTTTATTAGTTTTTAGTTTTTATTTCTTTTTAGTTTTTTTGTCCCGGTCGTCATTTATATCCCCCTGTTTCCCCCGGTGTCCTCGTTGTAGTTGTGTCCCTGTGTCCCGGTCGTTATTTATATTCCCTGTGTCCCGGTCGTCATTTGTATCCCGGTGTACCGGTCTGTATATACATTCGTTTTTTAGTTTTGTTTTTCTCCTTTATTTTTTTCCTTTTTTTTTCTTTTTTAGTTTATTTAGATTTTTAGATTTTTTAGTTTTTTTATTAGTTTTTAGTTTTTTTTCTTTTTAGTTTTTTTGTAGTTTTTACCTTCTTTTTAGTTTTGTTAATTTTTTTTTTTACTTGTGTCTTGGTCGTCATTTATACTCCCTGTGTCCCGGTGCTTTGTTGATTGCTAATCGAACATTCCTTTTGTCCTGGTCGCTTTCTCTTTGAGTGTCGTCATTTATTTTTTTCTTTTTTAGTTCTTTTAGTTTTTACCTTTTTTAGTTTTTTTTTAGTTTTTAGTTTTTTTAGTTTTTTACCTTTTTTTAGTTTTTTTAGTTTTTTAGCTTTTTTATTTTTTTTATTAGTTTTTAGTTTTTTTGTAGTTTTTGCCTTTTTTTTAGTTTTTTTAGTTTTTTAGCTTTTTTATTAGTTTTTAGTTTTTTTTGTAGTTTTTGCCTTTTTTTAGTTTTTTCAGTTTTGACGTCACCTGATCCAGTTTTTTCAGGTGACGTCACCTGATCCACGATCCACAGATCCACAGACAACTTATTTTTATATATATAGATAGTTTTTTTTTTTTTACTTATGTCCTGGTCGTCATTTATACTCCCTGTGTCCCGGTGCTTTGTTGATTGCTAATCGAACATTCCTTTTGTCCTGGTCGCTTTCTCTTTGAGTGTCGTCATTTATTAGTTTTTTCCTTTTTTTTTAGTTTTTTATTGGTTTTTACCTTTATTTTAGCTTATTTTTCAGTTTTTTCCTTTTTTTTAGTTTTTTTTTATTTTTTATTTTTTTTAGTTTTTTACCTTTTTTTAGTTTTTTTAGTTTTTTTAGTTTTTTAGCTTTTTTACTTTTTTTATTAGTTTTTAGTTTTTTTTTGTAGTTTTTGCCTTTTTTTAGTTTTTTCAGTTTTTTTTTTAGTTTTTTATTGGTTTTTACCTTTATAGTTTTTTTAGTTTTTTAGCTTTTTTATTTTTTTTATTAGTTTTTAGTTTTTTTTGTAGTTTTTGCCTTTTTTTAGTTTTTTCAGTTTTGACGTCACCTAATCCAGTTTTTTCAGGTGACGTCACCTGACACATCCATCCATCCATCCATCCACAGACAACTTATTTTTATATATATATATATATATATGGTTTTAACTACGTAAAACTTGCGAATATACAACATTCTTTGCTGTCCCATTGTCTTTGCATATAAATAGATTGTCAGGTTTACCGACTCTTGAACATGCAACATATAATGGTCCATGGGAAAACAATCTGTATTCAGATCTATACCTCATGATTCTAATGATTGCCCTTGAGCTTTGTTGATGGTGATTGCTAATCGACCATTCCCTGTCCCGGTGTCCCGGTCGTCATTTACATCCCCCTGTTTCCCCCGGTGTCCCCGTTGTAGTTGTGTCCCTGTGTCCCGGTCGTCATTTATATTCCCTGTGTCCCGGGTCCCGGTCATCATTTGTATCCCGGTGTCCCGGTCTGTATATGCATTCGTTTTTTAGTTTTGTTTTTCTCCTTTATTTTTTTCCTTTTTTTTTCTTTTTTAGCTTATTTAGATTTTTAGATTTTTTAGTTTTTTTTATTAGTTTTTAGTTTTTATTTCTTTTTAGTTTTTTTGTCCCGGTCGTCATTTATATCCCCCTGTTTCCCCCGGTGTCCCCGTTGTAGTTGTGTCCCTGTGTCCCGGTCGTTATTTATATTCCCTGTGTCCCGGTCGTCATTTGTATCCCGGTGTACCGGTCTGTATATACATTCGTTTTTTAGTTTTGTTTTTCTCCTTTATTTTTTTCCTTTTTTTTTCTTTTTTAGTTTATTTAGATTTTTAGATTTTTTAGTTTTTTTATTAGTTTTTAGTTTTTTTTTCTTTTTAGTTTTTTTGTAGTTTTTACCTTCTTTTTAGTTTTGTTAATTTTTTTTTTTACTTGTGTCCTGGTCGTCATTTATACTCCCTGTGTCCCGGTGCTTTGTTGATTGCTAATCGAACATTCCTTTTGTCCTGGTCGCTTTCTCTTTGAGTGTCGTCATTTATTAGTTTTTTCCTTTTTTTTTTAGTTTTTTATTGGTTTTTACCTTTATTTTAGCTTATTTTTCAGTTTTTTCCTTTTTTTTAGTTTTTTTTTATTTTTTATTTTTTTTAGTTTTTTACCTTTTTTTAGTTTTTATAGTTTTTTTAGTTTTTTAGCTTTTTTACTTTTTTTATTAGTTTTTAGTTTTTTTTTGTAGTTTTTGCCTTTTTTTAGTTTTTTCAGTTTTTTTTTTAGTTTTTTATTGGTTTTTACCTTTATAGTTTTTTTAGTTTTTTAGCTTTTTTATTTTTTTTATTAGTTTTTAGTTTTTTTTGTAGTTTTTGCCTTTTTTTAGTTTTTTCAGTTTTGACGTCACCTAATCCAGTTTTTTCAGGTGACGTCACCTGACACATCCATCCATCCATCCATCCATCCATCCACAGACAGACAACTTATTTTTATATATATAGATATATATATATATACTTAAAACTAAAGCCAGGAAAAAACAACTTTTGAAGTGTCAGGAATTTAATGTAATAAAGTCCCCTCTTAAGTTTTTATGGTTAAGAATTTTCTATTCTTAGAATAAAGCGGTCTAATATCAGTGGTCAGAAGAAAAAGTAATACACTGAAGGTGCGTGGCTTTTTACTATGCCAACTCTAGAGCCATGCCAATGAAATAGGCAATTTTTCAAAACTCTGAGTCAAGAACTGAATCCTTTCCCTGGGGTTGCATGGTTTATTTTACCTTTGGGAATATAATTGCTTTCAATACTTCTAACTCTTTCGTTAAAACGGCTGTCTTGAAATTTTGACATGGCGCCATTTTCGGCCGTGAGAGACCCTTAGGGCAAAAAAAGTGCAAGAGAGGCCTAGCTACCATCCGATTATTTTTAGCTCTTAAAAAGAAACAGAAATCGTTGCTTTAATTAAAGTGAGGGCCCTTCCAAATCTAAAATTTCTTGTTCAATACAATCACCCTTGGCTAAAAAAAATGATTTTTTTTTTTTTAATGATACCAGTTAAAATCAATAAATGATGCATATTTCGAGTCAGAGTCAAAGTTCAATAAACATTCAGTGGATTCAGAGTCAAAAAACATTTTTTAGGTTTTATTTTTTTTTATTTATATAAAAATGAAGTAATGCTATTCGGGAAGAAGCTATAATTTTGTGTTTTTTTATTATTTTTCTTTTCTTCCCAGATCTTTAAGCAAAAAGACATTTCCAAAAGATTTCTCTCTACTAAATGATTATGAAATGGGAAATGCGTCCATTCTTCTGATGTAACTGATGGGCTGAATCTCCCCAAAGAAGGTACAGCGGCTCAATATATATTCAGGAAGCCGAAAGGCATGAAACGTATCTTCCAGAAAATCTATAAGTTTAAAAGTATTAGGGGCCGTGCCTGGACTTGTAATTCTCACAAATTATATGACTCTAGTGGCGTAAGCAAGAAATCAAACACAAATTCAAACAATTTTAATTAACCTTATAGGTGGGTAAACTTGTTTGATACTATGTGAATATTTATTTATTTTTTACTATCCTCATGCTTATTATATTTTTAGGTTTATATTTTTTCTGTTCCTTTACGTTGTGTATGTTTCCACTTTATGTTAATGTTATTTTACTATTCTTATTTTAATCCTTATCGAATCAAAATCCAATGTCAAAGGTGATGAGACATTTGCAGAAAGTTAACGGAAGAATCCAGAAGGTCTAACTTTAATGTAATAAAGCTAAATACCTTAAAATAATTATAGTAATTTTCAACTTCTAACCACGATTGTTCAGTCAGCAAACGGTAATTGCGAGGGCTCAAGTAATGAAAATAGCAAAAGAAAAGTAGCCTACTCAGAATTTCACTCGATTTTTTAAGCAAGGATCGAGGTGCCATTAATTGCTTGTTGACATGCCGCTAGTCTTGTTAATCGTTATTTCGTTCAGAGATAAAACGACTGAAACTCCTTTTAACGATTGAACAACAAATGTCTTGTTATATTCTCTACTCGAAAGCCATTTCAGATGACGCCTGAACGTTGAAACAAGCTTGTTGATAATTATTCCTGCATACATGTTTTCTGGTTTAGCTAACCTCTACAAGCAGGGTAGAAATTTTCAGGAGAACATAGTCAGCTTTAGACTTTCTTATAGAACAGAGTTGCGAATAGCAAAACATCTGGTTTTTATGTGTTATCCCGACCACACTCAGGAAGTTTGATTTGTTTGATCTGTTAAAACCAGTTTTTCTGTGTGCACACTCATATATTTAGCTTAGCCAGAGTGAAATAAACTACCATGCAAGTATGTTTTAATTCAATACTTAATATATAGAGTTGGTATAATGGGTTCTGGGCGGCCTGCTTTTCATAATTCTTTGTTGCAGTTTCCATAATTGTGTTACTAAAGTATTATATTTTCATCAAGTGTAGGTATAATGCATTACGAATAGCCTAACCTACCTTGTTGATTGTGGTCGGGATAACACGTAAGTACCGAATATCTGGTTGAGGGTTGTTATACTTCTCTTCTTTTTTTTATATTATTAAGGATCCCGATTTTAACAACAGACCTGGGAGAAATCAAAGGAGGATTTGGAGCAGGAACAGATCTAATGGGGGCAGCCTGCTTAGGCACCGGCTCTTAGTGGGTGCTGGCTCGTAAAGCACATTTAATCTCACAAAATAAAGTTTGAACCCTAATTTTCCAGCTCCGGAACGTACCAGCGTTTAAGAAGCAAGAGTAGGCATGGTTTCTTTCGGCGAGAAATAGGGATAGAAGGGCGAATGGGAGGGATGATAGGGGAAATGTCCCCTTCCTTAAAAGCATCTACGGGTAACCTTTCTCGTACAAAACATTCTTATGCATTCGTTTCAGACTCCCCCAAGATATATAGACGGGAAGATCTGTCCTAATCTGAGAACCTTCGAAAGGTGGTTACAGTTTCATGACGAAACCAGTGGAAAATGCCGTTCTGAGCTGTGAACGCCAAAAGCAATATGTGTCTAGGGTATTGTAAAGTATATGCATTTGGGACTTTCTGGGACTATGTTTAGACCGTCTCAAAAGAGACAGTTTCAAAACTTCAGTTTTTGAAGTTTCTACTGGGGATCTTCCAACAATTAATATCAGATATGTCAAATATTCAGTTTAATTTTATTAGTTTTTGCCGAGACTTTTTATTTATTTTAGAATAAAGATTATCTTGAACTAGGGAATTTTGGAAAACTTAAAACTTTGGCAATAAAAACTTGCAGAAATTAATTTAAAAAAAAAACACTTTCCAAAGAAGTTTTTAAAGAAAACTAAAGGTCATATTAAAGTATATAAAAAATAAAAGTATATAAAGTATATAAAGCATATAAAAGTCATATTAAAGTTTCTAAATCAGAAGAAATAGAAACCTACAATAACTCAAACTCAGAATGACCAGACATTGCTATTGAAGAATGAATGAAACCCAAAACGGACAGAAATTAAATAAACAATCATAGCAAAAAAAAATAATACTGCAGGTACTAATATAAATGAATAAATAAATCTTAAAACGAGTAAAGCTTAAATTCAAGATGCAAATCAAGACAGTTTCTGCTTTAGTGAGATACTAACTGTAATAAAAGCTGAATCTAATTACATTAATTGATGGTCTAATCTATTTTTTTTCTCTTTGTAATAAATCTTATATTTATTTCCTTTTCAGACTGAAAAACTTCTATAATATAAATGTTCCAAATGCTACATGAATTTACGGCATAAAATTGAATTTCTAATTTGCATAAAATCTGCTAAATTTTTTTCTCACGTTCACTAGCTGAACTAATTGTTTTAAAATGTTTTCGATTTTACCTAACAGTTCATTAAGAAGTTAATAAAATCTAATCTAAACTGTGCCAAATTAGTATAAGTTCCAGTTTTTAAATACATATTTTTTTATACTTAAAAGGCTACAATATGGCATAATCAATAATCATTTCTGTTCGGTATAAATCAATTTAAAACCTTATTATCCAATGCATGGCCACTAAACTTGCCGGAAATCAAACAAGTTTACGTTTTATTTTTATAATACATAAGGTTACGTCTCCTTAAGTTACGTCAGTAAAGACTAAATATTAAGTAACTAATTTATAAACATTTTTTCTCTTATGTAAAATGTACACCAAGTTTTTTTGTTTGTTTTTTTTTAGCTCAAACTTCTGGTGCTAATCAAATAGGGTACTTCCCATTTCTGTTAAACAAAAAAAAAACCTAGATTTTTTGGTAGAATATCAGCAACACAGTTAAGGATTTTAAAAATCCAAGAAACATTACAAATTCAAATTCTAACTGAAATTTTGCTCATGGAAAGAAAAACTTAGCATTGGAAAATTTTAGACAATTTCTTTTACCTCTTTATTATTTCTGATAATTATCACAGAATACGGGTTTCAAAGATATTCCGTACAACGGTTCACTTAATAGTTTTTTATTTGTTGTTTTTTTTTTTGCTTTTTTTTACAAAAATATCCTTTCAAGTAGTAAAATTAACATGAAAGTCCCGAATGTAATTATTCCTATAATGTTTTCCCCTGTAATATTGATTATGATCGTGATTTTCTTTTTTTGTTGTTGTTGTTGTTGTTATAAGCCTTGTTATTTGATTTTGCTGGTCTTTGGTGTCTTTTTGATCAATTTAGAATAAATAAAAAATCGGACTGCTCAAAGTGGAAAAAATTGCAGTTAAAACGCAAATGACGCTCTGGTCTTTTGAGGGTGTAAGGGGGCTATACCCTTACTCTTATCCGTGGTAATTTCTGGTGTTTTTAAGTTTTACTTGATTATTCATTTTAACTTCTGGTTGTTTTAGTATTTATCCTCAGTAGTTTCTGTTGTGTTTAATGTTTTTTCTTGTTTTTTGTCTGTTCGTTCTGGGTTAAATTGATTCAATCATAATAGTTTCTGTTCATTTTAGGTCTGAATTATCATATGTCGTAATTTCTGCTTGTGTTAGGTTTTAATATGGCTCGTTAGTTTTCTTTGTGAGGTAAAGGTTCTTTCAAATGAAGTAATAAACATACAAAAATTTACTTGCTTTTTGGCTTTCCCCCAAATTTTTGGTTTTCGTACTCCCTTGAGAGATAGGGCCCAAAAAGGGCCAAATTTATTTTTTTCTAATCGGCTGCTACAAGCCCCCTTGAAAGATTGGGCCCGAAAAGGGCTTATTTTATTTATTTCTGATCAGCTCAAAAATTAAATAGTGAACTTTCTGGGCGAAGATGACCCCAGTGTATAACGAAAAATAAAAAAATATCCCCTCCCCCCCAAAAAAAAAGGTTCTAATAAGCACCCATAAAACGGCCGAAGAAATTTTGTTCCCAAACACTTCTCATTGAATGGGTGGCCACAGAAATTGCAAATTTAAAATTATAACGCTCTTTTTATGAACCAAAAGTGATTTGAAGGCAGCCAGCCTCTCGTCTCGAGCTCTTTTCTGCTGCCAATTCCTCTCCATAAGTTCCATAATGTTGGATCCAAACTTTGATATAGTCATTTTGTTCAGCAGCATTGAAAGGCTCAATAAGTATTCCTCCAGGGTCGAAACAACCCCCACGACCGCAGGGCAATAGCTCTAAATTAATTAGATTAGTAATAATTAACATTATGGTATTAGTTGAAAAGATCACAGGGGTCGTTCGCAAAGCCAATATTCCCAGAGTTTCACAAGTCTATAACCTAGAAACAACGCAAATACCTGAGTAAATGAAAAGGCGCTATGTGAACCAAATTATCTGTAATACCCTAGGAATGGCTGAGTGGGTTGGGGTCAAGTTAAAATTTTCCAGCAGCACTGAAGAGGGGCGAGCAGATCTCAAGCATGAACTTGAGTAGAAGGAGGGGGAGATCAAAAGACACACAATAGCCCATTTCAATATCTCAGCAACAGCTTAGGGAACAAAGCTGAAACTTTCAGACGCTGTTGAGGAGAGAAGAGGGCGCAAGAATACTTCAAATCCTAGTTTTTGGGGAGGGGAATGGGCTCAACAGTTTTTGTCTCTGACTCATCAACTATAAGCACCTAGGTGGCTTGTATTTTGATCTGGGAGATGTAGAGATTTGGATTTTCAGAGTAGTTAAATCTAAATACACCACATGTATCTTGGTAATCAAAAAAGCATATTTTGGGAAAGGCTGGATGCAGGCACGTACGCAGGAATTTTTTGCGGGGGGCCAAAACCTTCGAAACAGCAGATATAAAGAAGCACTTTTTTTATTTAGTAGCTAAATAAATGCAAAAAGCACGTACATCAGAAAATACAGATTAACTTTAATCTGTAGTATTGTAGCGGATGGGGGGGGGACTGAAGCCTCAAAAGTACGTTTTAGGCTCAGGTTATGTTCATAGCGATTCCGAACCAGTGATTAATCTATTATATCCCACTGAAATGGAAATTTTAGGGTGAACAGTGCAATATGGGTGCTGTGGGGGGTAGTTCTTCTATTGCGAAAACGTCAATTTCAATAAAAATGATAGTTTCCAAAATTGATCCATTGAAAGCTTTACTTTATCCTGAAAAGGGGGGGGGGATAAACACCCTAATATCAAGGATAATTCTATTTTGATGTGGAAAGCAAACTCTCTTTACGACAAAAAATAACAGTACAATCGCTAATTACTTCAAAGAGGGTAAAAAGTTAGACAGAAAATGAGTTAATAATTGGGCAATGACTTGACCGGATAATTACATGCTGTAAAATCCAAAAAAGGGCTTCACACCTGTATCTAGATTCTTAATAAATGTCCTACTTTTGTCAGAAATCCCAAGAAACCATGGGGAAATTAAACATTACACAAAATTTCGGGGGGGGGGGCCAAAGGCCCCCCCCGCGTACGTGCCAGGATGGAGGTATGAAGCTAAAACTTCAAGATACTACTGGAGAGAAGTTAAGGGAGGGGGGGGGGCAAAGAAAATTAGTTTGTTTTTTTTTGGGACCGTTAAGGGGTTAAACAAACTTTATGGGACCTATAATCTACTTTTTGGCTGAGCAGCAAGGTAAGTCAAGCAAGAATAGCGCTATTACAGTAGCCAGTTCCGGGAATGTATTTTAAAGTACCCACCTCCACTCCTTCTCCCTCTAGGGGGTCTTGAAATTTGCCTACATTGCAGGTCTATACCAATTGAAATTTTGACAAAACAGCATTTTACCTTAATTTTCAGTTATTAGTTGCTTTTTCTCTGCCTTTAGTTCTGAAAATGCAATTCCTGTTATTTGAGTAGAATTTTGAGCCATATCAATGTTTTTTTTTTCAAAATTTAGGAAATTTATTTGCATATCTTTAAAAACTTATAAAATAGAATTGAGCAAAGTTATGAAGCTGAAAACTATTTTGTTGTACATCATTTAAGCAGAAGATCTATTTTGCAAGGTTTCACTTTTATAACACACATATTTTTAAAGGTCATCAAAGGTCAGGACCTTCTAGAGGGAGAAGGAGTGGAGGTAGTTGCTTCAAAATACCTTCCCGGGACATACTTTAGTCTGTAGATTCATCCCTGAAAGTTTCATTTTCCTAACCTAAACCCTTTCTGAGATAGCAAGAAGTCAATTAACTAGAATTTTACCCAATATAAAAATTAACACTTTGGAATAGACTTACTTTTGAAGATAGAGCCAGATCATCCAATTTATGTATAGCTTCTTTGTAGGAATGCACAACCTTCTCAAATTCCTTTTTCAAAGCATCATGCAAGTTTGTCAAAGACTCATCTGAAGTTCCAACAAGTCCGTGATGACCCAGTCCTTCAATCGTTTTGTTTAACATTTTTTTCTTTTGGTAGACACTTTTTCTTACCTTAGAATCCGATAATAAAATTACTTTCAATAGCTTTTTACAGCTCCCAACAAACGATGGGTCTCCAATTGCTTTTTCGTTCTCATAACTTTTTGCAAAATATTTGGTCATCTGCATGACAACTTCTTCTGGTCTTAAGGTTCTCACTGAAAAGTTGAGCCCGTCAGAAAGGAACACTTTAGCATATAGAGCTTCTAAAAGCGGCAAACTCTGAGGCATGTTTCTCACAAATTCATCTACTGGCAGTTCACTCAAGATTAATTTAAATGTGTCATGGTTTAAACGGTTAATAAAGTTAGTAGCTTCTCTAAATAATCTATTTTCCAGGAATACTAGAAGTTTGTTCATCGCTGTCTTAGGAGTCAAATCTGTAATTGTCATTGAATTTATAGTAGCATCACTCTCATTGTATGTCTTGAGCACGGGAGGTGCACTGACTTTCCAGGTTAATTTTTGAACTGGTTTTCGATATTCAGAAATTGTTTTCAGTTTCTCACCGTACTCAACTATTTTAGCACCTCCTCTTCTATGAGTCCAGCTAGTCGATACAACGTGACCTGTCATCCTTGGTGGAGGAGGAACAAACGATCCATGAACGGAAGCAAAAAGAACACTTTGATTCCGAGACGTTGGTTCTAAGTACCGATCCATTCGCCGAGCAGTATTCATTTTTAACTAAATACTAACTTTACTGATGTCTAATCATAAACCGCGCAAACTGAGCGGGTATAAGCAATCTGCAATTATATGCTCTTTCACTCTCTCTCTTTTCATAGCGGGTAGATCGAAAAATCAAATGTCAAAAACAAATTAAAAAACGAGCGACTGACAATCCCAAAAAGTGAACTTTTTCTAACCAATTGTTGTTGATATAACGACTTTTCTCCTGCTTAAATGGAATTTTGAATGAATTGGATTGAAAGAAAATGGGTGTAATGATTCCGTAATGGGATCTTACTTCTCTGACACTTTCTGACACATTAAACGATGAAAATAAATGTGAAATCTTCAATTGTCCAAAAAAGAGCAGAATCCATTGAAAACAGATTCAGATTCAAATCTAAGCTGCTTGTCAAAGCCGCCACGTGTTGTTATAATACTTTTTGAATCTCCGCCTTGAAAATTTGAGGAAAACTTTTCAAAAGAATTTGTGTATTAAACTGATTCCAAATATATAAGATTCATTAAGTATAGTGTAAACCCATCGAAAACTAAGAGCCTTAGAACATTTGCCTGATTTTTTCAAAGGGGAAAAACACACCTTTAAACGTCAAAAAATGTTAATGAAAATCACATTTTTAGATTCAATGGATCAGAGAACCCTACTGTAGAGGTTTCAAGTTCCTATCTGTAAAAATATGAAAATCGTGTATTTTTTCCAGAAGATCATGTTTGCGAGTTTTTTTTTTCAGGGGTGACCGTATCATCGTAAGCATTAGAAAGGACACGGCTCAATACTGAATAGTGTCAGCCTTGCTAACTAGTCATCAAGGGTCTGCGCAAGGGAAAGCAAGGGCTCCAGCTCCCCTGGAATACAGAAAACATTGGAAAAGGCAACTTGTACCATTGTCTCAGAAAAATACGACATTTTCAGAAAAAACAAAGAAAAAACCTCTTTTTCTAACACTAGAACCCTGGAAAATTAAGCAGCGCAATAGTGCTGCCCGAGAGAAGAACTAAATGGCTTCAACTTTTTATTAATTTTTTTCTCCAATATCACTTCATATGGAAATAATTTACGCTTTACTAAGTCCAACATATATTTAAGTGTTTCTCTTTTACAACTTTAGTAAAACCAAAGTTACCGAGACTTCCAGGAATGAATATCATTATATATTAAACTGTCATTTTAGTAATCTTTTTAGTAAATTATGATGATTTCCTTTCAATTTTTGTTGATGTCATGACAAATAAAAACACACTGTTCAAAATAAAAATTGTTTTTCGTAAAGCGAAAATGATGCTCGGGTCTCTAGAAAGCTTTGGGGGCATTGACCCATCTCTTTTTCGTGGTAATCTCTGTCGTTTTAAGTTCGACTTGACCATTCATTGTAATATCTGATCGTTTTGGGTCTTCTTTATTTATTGATAGTATTTTATATTCGTTTTAAGCTTGAATTATTATTTGACTTCATTTCTGGTCGTCTGCAATTTATTATAGCTCTTTACTTTTCTTGGAAAAACTGCATTTGTGGAAGAAGTTTTAATATTAATTTTATTAAGAGATGACAATTTTGTACATAGTTTTGGAAATATATTCTAGTCTGTTTTGTCTCACGACAGGAGGATCATGTTGGAACTTCCAAGAATATTTTATTGTGTGCTTCGATGGGGAAAAGGGGAAGGGGGTGATCGAACTTAAAATTTTTTGTCTGGGGCAAGAGAGTAAAATCTTTTTCTCTCCCCCCAAACTGTTTGTACAACAGTCTTTTTTTTCTCTTTTATGGCAGTCGTCCAACAGGCTTTTCTTTAGTCAGTTTAGACTATATTGAACCTAATAGTTTTAATTATGCTCCAATGACTTCAGTTTCCTGAAATTTATTTATTTAGCTTTAACTCCACTGGGAATATCACATCATTTTTATAAAGACTGGGGAAGTTTGATGGTCAAAAAACTAACTTTCTAATAAATTACTCGAGGATTAATAAAGCGATATTAAGGGGTTTCGTTTTTACCAACCCCTTTAGTTCGATTATAAATTCAATAAAATTGTTAAATAGTAGGTTATAGCTAAATTACGAAAGAAAGTGAGCTTTAATTTCTAAGGAATTATGATTATAATTCTTCTTTCGTGTTCAGGGTCATTTTTTTTTAAATAAAAAAAGAAGACATTTTTGTAATGCCTAAATAAATAGCCTTGAATCTAAAATTTGCCCCTGTCAATGACATACTTGAACTGGAATTTCAACCGATAAATCAATAAATACTACCTTCCTGACTATCTTGAGTTCTTGGTATTATGTTGCTAAAAATTTTATAATTGACTAAACTAACAGCCATGAACTATTTTTTCTTAACCTTTAACTCTTATAATATTTACTAATGACTGCTTGCTGGTAGTTAACTTATGACGGATATTAAGACATGAAAAAACAAAATTGTGGTAAATGATATGACCTCGGCGTTTCACACAGGATTTACAAATAGGAATGGGTCCTGTCTCTGTCGATTAAAGCCTATTAAGCAAAGTCTCTTATATGAAAATTACTTCTAGCGAAATTGAAGTAACACATAATGAGGTATGTGGCATTCCTTGTTATAAACTTCTTTGTATAGTTTTCTTTGTATGTGTTTAGAGAATTTTGAAGAGGGAAACGTAATTAAATAATAACACTCGTTACCCAAATTACAGCTTATTTACGTATCTTTGAAAGTAACATGTGGCCCTGATGAGATTACGAAAAAATCAAATTGCGTGGAATCACCCACGATAAAAAGAAATTTTCAATAGTATCTTCAAATTAAGCAGAAAGGTATATCTTCAAATTAAGCAGAAATAGTATCTTCAAATTAAGCAGAAATAGTATCTTCAAATTAAGCAGAAATAGTATCTTCAAATTAAGCAGAAATAGTATCTTCAAATTAAGCAAATTAAGCATTAATATATTAAATTAAGCTTAAATATATCTCTATTCATGCTTCGCAGCTAAAGGAACTATGGAACTCAAAAGGAACACAATATAATTTAAGCCCAAAAGACAAAGCTTGACACATATAAAACCAGGTGGCGTAATTTCATCAAAATCCTGGGTGGGGTGGGGGGGTGGTTAAAATTGGAGCCACATTTTCCCAAATCAATTGAAAATGACAGTGAAAACTGAAGAATGAGCTATATAGTAACAAAAGAGATAAAGATATGCTAAAGAAAACTGATCCGTTTCTGTAAATGCTTGAATTATTCCGGGGCTGTCTTAGTTTTGACTAGATTTTTGAGAAACTAAATTCTTGCTAGGGTGGGCAAACTGGGGTCTAAGGAGGCAAACTGGTGTATGGGGGGGATAGTTGCGCCCTCCTCCTTGCTCCATGGCAAATGTTTCCCCTGAAAGGAAATAAAATCATGGAAACAGACTTTGCATAAATTACAAAATATGACATTATTTGAGAATTAAGCATATCAAATCAAACAGTTCGTGGTAACGAACTGTAGTAAGGAGCGACCCGGCTCAATAGTAACCAAAACTCTAAAAAATGGAATTTTGATACCAATACCTACATCAAAAGAATCGCATTTTAATGCTGATTTTAAATATATAAGTTTCATCAAGTTTAGTCTTACCCATCAAAGGTTACGAGCCTGAGAAAATTTGCGTTATTTTAGAAAATAGGGGGAAACGCCCCCTAGAAGTCATAGAATCTTAACGAAAATCACACCATCAGATTCAGCGTATCAGAGAACCCTACTGTAGAAGTTTCAAGCTCATATCTACAAAAATGTGGAATTTTGTATTTTTTGCCAGAAGGCAGATCACGGATGCGTGTTTATTTGTTTTTTTTTTCTTTTTCCCAGGGGTGATCGTATCGACCCAGTTGTCCTAGAATGTTGCAAGAGGGCTCATTCTAACGGAAATGAAAAGTTCTAGTGCCCTTTTTAAGTGACCAAAAAAATTGGAGGGCACCTTGGCCCCCTCCCACGCTAATTATTTTACCAAAGTCAACGGATCAAAATTCTGAGATAGCCATTTTATTCAGCGTAGTCGAAAAACCTTATAACTATGTCTTTGGGGACGACTTACTCCCCCACAGTCCCCATGGGAGGGGCAACAAGTTACAAACTTTGACCAATGCTTACATATAGTAATGGTTATTGGGAAGTGTACAGGCGTTTTCAGGAGGATTTTTTTTGGTTGGGGGAGGGGTTGAGAAGAGGGGGATATGCTGAGGGAACTTTCCATCGATAATTTGTCATGGGGGAAGAAAATCTCCATGAAGGGAGCGCAGGATTTACTAGAATTATTTAAAAACACAATGAAAAAATAAATATGAAAAAGTTCTTTCAGCTGGAAGTAAGGAACAGCATTAAAACTTAAAACAAACAGAAATTATTACCCATTTCAGGGGCTCACCTCCTCCTAATACCTCGCTCTTTACGTTAAAGTATTTTTAGTAATTTCAACTATTTATTCTACGGCTTTTGTGATTCTGGGGTCATTCTTAATGAATTGGGACAAAATTTAAGCTTTAGTGTAAAGAGCGAGGATCTGACAAGGGAGCGAACCCCCTCATATATGTAATAAAAATATGAGAATACAAAAGTTCTTTACGTAAGCTAATTTATAAGTTACGTAAATCTTTTACTAATAAAAATATTCGTAAAAAATTAAAAGTTCTAGTTGCCTTTTTAATTAACTAAAAATCGGAGGGCAACTAGGCTTCCTCCCCCGCTCTTTTTTTCTCCAAATCATTCGATCAAAATTATGAGAAAGCCATTTAGCCAAAAAAAAAAAAATGCAAATTTCGTTTTAATTATTCCTCTGCGGAGAGCCAAAATCAAAACATGCATTGATTCAAAAACGTTCAGAAATTAAATTAAAAAAAACAAGTTTTTTTAACTGAAAGTAAGGAGCGACAT
The DNA here is from genome assembly GCF_032884065.1 of Artemia franciscana. NCBI lineage: Eukaryota > Metazoa > Arthropoda > Branchiopoda > Anostraca > Artemiidae > Artemia > Artemia franciscana. Next base: position 24,357,862 of record NC_088867.1, on the reverse strand, counting down.
TACAACTTAAAACGAACAGAAATTACTTCGTATATGAAAGAGGCTGCTTCCTCATCAACGCCCCGCTCTTTACGCTAAAGTTTTTTACTGTTTTAAAAAGAAGAATTGAGAGACAGAGTCAAACTTTAGCGTAAAGAGCGGGGCGTTGATGAGGAAGCAGCCTCTTTCATATACGAAGTAATTTCTGTTCGTTTTAAGTTTTAATGTCGCTCCTTACTTTCAGTTAAAAAAACTTGTTTTTTTTTTTTATTTAATTGTATTCAGAGAAGATTTGAATATTCAGCCATACTTATATATATATAAACACATTAAAAAAAAAAATCCTTTGACAAAAATTATGACTGATGAAAAAATGAGAAAAAAAACATTAGGATCACAAAAATATTTTGCAGACTAACAAATGGGAGATCAGCATATTTAAGAGCGACTAGCAAGAAATAAGGGATTACTCTCAGTTCAAACAATTGATCAAAGCCATGCCGTCCAATATCAACACACTCAAAAAAAATTTCAAGTTAGATCTACAGCTTGAGGAGTCAATTCGCAATGAAATTTTGCTATTGCCGATAATTTCCTAGCGTCTATTTGAGCCAATCAGATTTTTTTCAGAATTTTTTGATTGGCTGAAAAATTCTATGGGTAATTCTGATTGGCTCAAATTAGCCTTAGCTAATTTGAGGTATTAATAAAATCTCATTGTGAATAGGCTTTTAGCAGCTCTGATCTGATGAATGATCACGTTGACAAAATTACCAGATGCCACCTTAGTTTAAAACAAGGATTCACAACAATTGTTCACAGATCCTAATTTCTTTCAGCGGCAATTACTCATAACAAGTATTTTGTAGGAGATGAGTTTTGAGCCGTCCTATCCGAGTGGTTGGCACGCTAGACTTGAAATCTTTTGTCGGTGAAGACTGGGGTTTTCGTTATTCTTGTCGCATGTTAATTCGCTTGGAACAGGGGTAAGTTCGGCCAGAGTCGATCCAGTTCTAAATGGGTACACTGAGAAAACATGGGGAAGGTAAACAAGAACGGTGTGTGAAGGTACAGGATGACTCCCCCCCCTCCTCATTGCACTTACTGACTGATGGTCTGTGAAACGGATGTCAGCACCACCAGCAGGGGCTATAAAGTCCAATGGCATATTCTTTACTTGTTTTGACCCTAGCTGGCCAAGAAAACTTTGGGAAAGGTGTGTTTCCAAGTTTGGTACTTGAATGGAGACCAGGGCTGTATCCAGGATCTTTCCAGAATTTTGTTTGGAGAGTTTTTTCCGGGGGGAGGGGATACAGAAACCTCAAAAAAGAATCAAAAATTAGTTTATGTACATGTTTGTTACGTGTTTACGAGCTGGACAAACATTTCGATGGGGAAGGAGTTAAATCCTCAGAAACCCTTGGATACACCCTTCATGAAGAAATCAAGCTTTCGGTGAATTTGCGGTCAGATTTGCTTTCATTGAAAAATAAATACAGGTGGAAAAGAAGGAACTATCTTTAATTGTGTTGCCAGAGTCTAAAGGAATAGGAAGGATGTGCGAAAGCACAGGGTGGCTTTACCCGAGCCCCCCATTACACTTTGTGGCTGAAGGACTATGAAACGGAAATCAGCACCTCTGATCACGTTGATCACGTACCCTGTGCTTATCAATGTAGTCAATGCCGTATTCTTTGCCTCTTTACCTTATTTTGACCCTAGACGACCAAGAATACTTGGGGAAATGTGTGTTTCAAGTTTGGTATTTGTATGAAGAAATCAAGCTTTTGGCATATTTGCGGTCGAATTTCCTTTTGTTGGAAGATAGATACAGGAAGATAGTTTTCAGGATACTATTTAGAAACCATTCCTTTTCCCGTGTCTAGTAAAGAAGAAGCTGTTTTTTAATTTTGTTGTATATTGCCCGAGTCTAAAGGATCAAAGCATTTAATGTCGAGGACGAAAAATAGAAAATTTAAGTGGCTAGAAAATGTATTTGACTTAGACGTTGCGCCAAGTCACAAAAATTTAATTATCATCTGAAAAGAGGTTAAAGAAATAAAGATGAATTTCAGCGAGACAAATTTTATAGTTTATTCATTGTTTTAGGAGAGTTTATATACAATTATAAGAGCATCCAAGGCACATAAACAGAGGCTTGGGTCCTGATTCCCTTCTCCAAAATTTCTTCGTTTTTATGGCTTTTGCCACATTGTTCTATACCTTTCTTACAGATCCCACGTTTTGTGCCTTTTCAAATTTGGTCTCCCAAAACATATTCCTTGATACATACCTATGTGTCGGTATATCTTAGGAATAAACTTTTATTTTTCAAGGGGAGGGATTCAACCCTCAGTGCCTGGTACAATAATTTTAAAAACATTTCAGAGCATATCTTTAATTTTCTTGGAGGGGGGGGGAGGATGAGCACCTCTGAAAATTTTTCAAGAAGGGGTCCTGGCCTCCAGAGTCTTTCTTGCCAGTGGTAATGTGTTGCGTCAGAGGTCCATGGTCCATGTACTTTTAGCAATGCTCAAAGGGGTCATTGGCGTGACGTCAGTGGCTCAACCAGAGTCAACCCAGCTCAAAATGGCTACCTGGAGAAATTTGGGGAAGGTAAACATGAAGGGTGAGCGAAAGTACAAAAATGGCTTGCCCCAGCCTCCCATTGCACTTCATGGCTTAAGAACCATGAAACGAAAATCGGTATCGCCAGTAGTGTCTATAAAGCTCAGTACTGTATTTTTCTACTTTTTTTTTTAACAATCTTTTCCAATTTAGATAAAAAAAAGGGATAAAATTTCATGAATAAGTGTAATTAACTCAGTGCTAACTTTTGACACATCGTCAATTCAGGTGAAATGTAAATAACTGAACCAATTAAAAAAAGGACTAGTTTATATTCCGTTGAAAGTTACAATTGATGCTTAAATTTTTAAGCTCTTCGAGTAGCTGAAGTCTGCGGAGTAAAACCAAGCGAACAATGCTATCAAACAAACACCCCAACTATAAGAATTTATAAGGAGTCTCTATACAAGGTAACTAATCAGTAACATAAACTCTATTTTTACAGAAGACATATGAGCTACCCAGTCAAAAATCAATTTATTAATGACTGTGACATGAATTACGACAAAAATTTTAAATACTAAAATGTAGGTTACAAATCAAAATGGCCTTACAACCGGAAGTGACGTAATAAATTTTGTATCATTGGAATCAGATATTAGTTCCCATTGAGCGGTCTTCTAGCTTAGTACAAAATAAAATTTACTAGGGTTATAAGAAACTATATTTATTCAGCAGATACAACTGAGAATGCAAAATTGCCAGCAGCAGTCTAAGGAAGAAAGCAGTGGTTGAACAAAAGTAGTCCACAAGGCATTTTGATCCATTTTCAGTCGTACTCTATATCCACTTCTCTTACTCATAGAAATAGTTGAAAAATAGGTCTATTAAAATTGTTTACTATATCTTAGATGTCTAAAAATCTTCCTTGTACATACTACTAATCCTTATTAACAGCCAGGAAACCCAAATCACATCTTTAGTTTGTTTCTTCTCCTTTCTCCTCCATATTTTATTTTATGCAGCAAAATGCATTTGGCTTTAGTATAGCCGAAACCGCGTAGATGGTCAACGGATTGACGCCTTGACTACAAGAGCTTTGGAGACATGGGATTTCATCGATTTCAATATATCAGGGATTGACATCGAAATCGGCTATCGCTCCTAACTGCAATAATAGTCAGGTATAGTTACCTGCAGGTATAGTTACTGCAAACTAATAGTTGGTATAGTTAAAGCTAACCCTGTAAACATAAAATGTGACAAGATAAAATTAAGAAATATCAAATTCATGTGTTATCAGGTTAAATTTGATTTTCCCTATGTCATAGATCACTAGCTAAGAAATGCGAGTTCTCTGTCAGAAAGTCTTTGTTTCATTCATTAAGAAGAACGGGAGTCCGTGTACTCAGGAGAATTAACTGAATATGTTCTTTTGTTTTAGCCTCAGGAACGTTTCAGGACATGACCAGAGGACGACCCAGGTCCGTGAAAAGGAACAACCCTCCGGTTAACAAAGTATCACCAAATACTTACTTCTGACGGTCTTGATATATGAAAGAGTAGAAATAATGTATCTAGCAGTCATGAATGTAAAACAGACAACCAAGCCCAACACAGGGAAAAATGAACCCATCTAAAAGAGATTCCGGCGAATTGTAGGAATTGGCTTTCTCGGAAGATGGAGATAAAATTTCCCCGGTTTTCAAAGTGCAGAGAGATTTTCCATATTTTCAGCAAACCAGAGAATACTTTTGACATCCTTAAAGCTTAAAGTAGCACACATATAAGGTCACCGCATGTATTCAACGATATAAATAATTTTTATATGCAAGGACTGTTAGGAATTTAATACTTCAAATTGTTGGCAGAATTAGGGTCCCAACAAACAAAATAGGGAGGAAGGGCAAAGTGAAATGACAGTAGAGAAGTTTGATCATTTCTAAAAATGTGCACAGTATTCAAGTCGGTGAATAGTTGTACAAAAAAATGAATAAGCCAAATTGGACGAAAAAAGAAATGAACGTCGTCCATTTTGAGATTCTTTCTTTTGAAATTAAATAGCTTGCCTATTATAAATTAATTAATCTTGCATGCAAAATGATGAACCAACAAATCAGACACAAGTTTCAACTGTCTACTGACGATTGCACGATGTTTTCACTCATTGAGGATTGGCAATAAGGAGCGTAGACAGCTCTGTACAAAGACCGAATTCAAGCCATAACATAATGCAAATTGATAACTTTTCCTTTCTAATAATTAACTTTTACTTTTCTCTGCCCGTAAAAGTCAAGTTTGCCGTATTCAAATGTAAATGCTGATTTATGCAATTTGGCAAGGTAAATCCTATTTGTAGTTCGAATATTTTACACAGTGATAATTCTATATCCAGCAGTTGGCTGCCCATAGGTTGCAAACTTTACTAGTGAGGTTGCAAACTTTACTAGTGAGGTTGCAAATTTTAACTTTTTTGAAATTAAATTCTTAAGAGTAGAATAAAAGAATTGAATTTCAAAACCAAATTCAGATAAATTAAATTAATTTTGTGACGTTCAGGATTTCTGTAATTTAGAGAATAACACAAAATGCCTTTAATACGTTACTATAGTGGAATGAAGTTTTTTTTTCATTGAACTAACTACGTCTTAAAACCATTATACGCAAAATTTAATTTTCCACTATCTAAAAAAAAAAGAAAAAAAAAAGCAAATACCATGTATTATGTAAGCAAGTTTGGTAAATACATCAATTATTGGGCGTTATGGCGTCGGTCTTGGTAAAAGAGCAGCTATCACCTGAATGAGTGATTAACTTATACAACAAATCATGACCCTCTAGATGCAACATTGCTTAATAAGATGAAGACACTGGCAGATCCAGGGGGCCGAGGGAGACCCTGAGCCCTCTAGATCTTCTCTGGCACCCTCAATCCTTTTTTCACTCTTTTAAATAAGTTTATCAATTGGGTCAATTATTGGCGCCCTTGTCACATTGCCCCCCCCCATAAGGCTTTGCATGTTAGTACCCTTGTCACATTGCCCTCCCCAAGATTTTGTTCTAGGTCCACCCCTGGATGAAGATAACACAAATTTTTTCACCTATTTCCAGCAGAGGTGGTGGTAGCACCCGAAACAACTTGAATCCAGACAGAATCCATCACATCCAGGTTGTCTAAGCAATTTGCAAACCCTTGTGCACTTGAAACAGGAGTGGATGCAACAACAGTGAGGCCGTGTAGTTGGAATGCTAAACTTTGTGACAACTTATAGCAGATAGTAGAAGGATCCAAGCAACATGGACATTTAAATGCAAAACATATATTTTTAGACATGAAAATTTAATTTGACATGAAAAATTTATATCAATCGTATGTCAACATGATATTTTGGTTTCAAACTTTCAAAGAAATCAAACCCAAACTGCAGAAAAAAATAAGGCAAAACCTCAAAATTCAAAAATGAGTAGTACCAAGACTTTTAAACTGGACAAAAATCAAGCTTAGTGGAGCTAATGCTTCCTCTATATTACCGTAAAGAACATAAATTAAGTTTTTTTAAAGTTTATTTTTGAATAGAATAGCCACACCTCACTTAGGAACTAGCCAAAATTACTAACCAAATAAATGAACGAAGTAGATAGCCCAATTAAAGCTGTCACTACCAAAAGATTTAGTTTCTTTAAATCCACTTTTTATGCATAGGACAGCCGAGTTGTCAGTTAATCTTAATGTTTAATATGCTGAGACCATGAACTGAATTTTTGGACGAGACAAAATCGTTACGATGGAAGGCTTCATTAAAACGATAATTTCCTGAAAATCAGATCTATTGAATATTGGCACAATTTTTTTTTCTCGCGGGTTAGATATTCTACAGGTAAGAAATTATAATCCAGACATCTCACACATCTACTGACGTGAGGTTTTGGCGATCAAACAGTCATGGTAACAGTTCGGGAAACTCTAAAAAAACAAATTTTGATATAATAGATACATTATAAGAACTGACTTTTTCTGCTGACTACCAATCGAAATTTAAGAGCCTCCGAATTTTTTTTTTAGATTTTCGAACAAGGGGAGAAACACCCCCAAAAAGACAAAGAATCTTAATAAAAATTACATCTTGAGATTCAGCGTAACAGAGGTAAGAGGTTTTATATCTGCAGAATTGTAGAATTCCGTATTTTATACCAAAAGAAAAAATCATGGATGCTTACTTGTTTTTTTCCCCAGGGGCGATCGCATCAAACCAGTGGTACTAGAATATTAGCAGAGGACTCATTAGAACGGAAATCAAAAGTTTTAGTACCCCTTTTAAGTTACTAAAAAGATTGGAGGGGGGTGATTAGCCCCTCCCCCGTCATCTTCTCCGAAAGTCGTCCGATCAAAATTTGCAGATAGCTGTTTTGTTCAGTTCAGTTGAAAGATTCAATAACTATGCCTTTGGGAATAACGTGACCTCTACATCCCCAGGAAGAAGGGCTGTAAATTATGAAATTTGCCCATTGTTTACGTATAGTATTTGCTATTGAGAAACCTATAGACATTATTCGGGTGGGGGAATCCATAGAGAGAGAAGTTTCTGGGATGAAATTTCCAGGGGAAATTTTCCATAATCCCATATATAGACAAGTGTATCTTAAATGCCTAATATATAAAATCCTTTATATTTATCTTACTTTTTCTTTGCAGACTCAACTTGATATGTGGATATTTTCGCAGGGAATTGCTCGTGGGAAATTTTCAGCAGGGATGGAATCATCAAGATAATTTTCTTGTGGCGAGAGATTTTTCGCAGGAAAAATTCCCCATGGGAAAGTTTCCGGAATGTAGCAAGGGCTACATTCCAAGGGGAGGGGAATTCAGAGACAAAATTTCTGCGGAGGGGAATATCCAGCATGATTTGAAAAGCCATCGGATATCAAAATCTTCTTCAGATGAAAGTATGCCAAGGACAATATTTCAGGAAGAACCATTCGCCAGAAATTGTCCTTGGGGAATTTTTAGTGAGGATAGAATTGTCTGGGGAATTACCGGTGGATGATATTTTATGTGGGAGAAACCTGGGAGAAAAAACAAGTTTTTTCTACTGAAAGTAAGGAGCAACGTTAAAAATTAAAGTGAACATAAATTATTCTGTATATGAGGGGATTGCTCCTTCCTTAATGCCTCGCTCTATACGCTAGTTTGACTTTTCGTCCCAACTCTTTAAGAATAACTCCCGAAACACAAGTGTCTCTTAAATTGAAAAATGCCCAATTCATTTACATGCTATAAGCTATTATAAGCACGTCAGACAACCTTCATGTTTTTTGAATTTTCAGTTTTTGCACTCCTGTCGACTGATCAACTGATTAACGGTTGCTACCAACAGTTCAAGAATTTAATTATTCTTTATAGTTTCCCACTTGCCCTAATATTCTTGTACTTAATCATTCATATTTTATATGTGTATCTGCATAACCGCAAACTTAAAAAAAAAAAATATAAATGGTAGAAACTATCACAAAATCAAAGTCATTACAGTGTCCATAGAAATTCATTGCATTTCCGATTTGTGGACAAATTGCAGTGACCAGAAGAATGCTTTATATGTAATTATTGGCCTTAAACGATACTTGATGGTCTATTGTTTGAAACACTTTCCGTTCTAATAACCCGAAAACATTGATAATACGAAACAATTAGCGGAAAATTTCGGTACTAGTAATCTGCTTGAAAAATAAACATAAATCCTGAGTACGTTACACATATATTCTCCAAAAAAACGAAGAAAAAGGCGTATTTAAAAATTAAATACAATTGCCTAGGTTTCTTGATCCCCAATGAAACAAGAAATTTCTCATTGTTGACCCCCTTCAATCAAAACAAGATTTTAGAAGTATCGAAGAAAATGTATGTAATTGATCTCTCATATAGTGTTCTTCCTTTTGTTGTATCCAGAAAAGGGTTCATTGCCGTGGAATATTAATTCCACTTTAGATTGCAAATTTTATTATTTTCGATAGACACAATTGATCCAGATTTCTTAAATAAGACAGAAAACTAAAAGTATACGTGCAAGGAGAAATAAATTTCTGAAGGAACAAGTTTGAGTAGAAAGTGACTAAATCAATTCATGGAGCTAACTCTGCTTGACTCTTTATCATATTTTTGATCTTTAAATTAAATTTCTCTTTTCTTTCTTCTTAAAAAAAAAATCAGCAAGTAAATCTTAAAATTTGAGTTTTCATGCAGCAATAATAAGAAGACTTAAAAAACCAACTCAATAGCAAAAAGATAAAGCCAGATTAAGACTTTGGCGATTAATATTAAATATATTAACGGAAAGCCGTTAGAAAGTTTGAAGGCACCACGAAATTAATTAAAGTTGCAGCATAAATAAATTAGTTTTACTCTTTCATTAGCATTTTCATAAATCTTTTTGTATACTTTCTCAACCAAGCTAATGGAACCCTGTCATGGCTAAGACGTCTACGCTTAATGTACATACTAATTAAAGTCGACTTCTTGGAACTATTTTATTGAATCAACTAAAATTGGAAATAGTACGCCATGTTCCCAACAATCCCATCAATTTATAATTGAAAGTAGTGTAAATCTTATTCAAACTGCTATTAGGCCTTTTTCTTTCAGACTCTTATAGTTAACATAAAATCAAGAATTGAGGTTTGTAAAGAAAATTAAAGAGAAACTTAAACTGAAACGAGCAGAAATTAGCGTAAGTACGAGTTAAAACTTAAAACGAACAGAAATTACTCCACATATGAAAGGGGCTTTTCCTCCTTAACGCCCCGCTCTTTACGCTAAAGTTTGACTCTTTCTCTTAACTCTATTTTTAAAACAGTAAGAAACTTTAGCGTAAAGAGTGGGGTGTTGAGGTGGAAAAGCCCCTTTCATATACGAAGTAATTTCTGTTCGTTTTAAGTTTTAATGTTGCTCCTTACTTTCATTTAAAAAAACTTGTTTTTGTATTTAATTTCTGGACGTTTTTGAATTAATGCATGTTTTGATCTTGGCTCTCAGCACAAAAATAATTAAAACGAAATTTGCATATTAATTAATTGCAATTAATCGGAAGATTTTGAGAAAAAAGGAGCCTGGGAGGAGGCCTAGTTGCCCTCCGATTTTTTTATTACTTAAAAAAGCAACTAGAACTTAATTTTTTACAAACATTTTCATTGGTAAAAAATATGCATAACTTACGATTTAATTTACGTGACGAACTTCTATATTCGTATGTTTTTATTGCGTGTATGAGGGGGTTCAAACCTCGTCGATACCTCGCTCTTTATCCTAAAGCTTAAATTTTGTCCCAATTCCTTAAGAATGAGCTCTGAATCACAAAGGTCGTAGAATAAATAGTTGAAATTACTAAAAATACTTTAGCGTAAAGAGTGAGGAATAACGAGGAGGTAAGCCCCTCATATGGGTAATAATTTTTGTTCGTTTTAAGTTTTAATGCTGCTCCTTACTTTCAGTATAAAATTTTTTTCATATTTATTTTTCTTGTTTTTTCAAATAATGCTAGAAAATCCTGCGCCCCCTTCATTGAAATTATCTCCCCCCATGACACGTTTCTCCATAGAAATATCCTCCCACGTAACACCCCCTCAAATCTCCCCCCTAAACAAAAAAATCCCCCTGAAAACGTCTGTACACTTCCCAGTAACCATCACTATATGTAAACATAGGTCAAAGTTTGTAACTTGCAGCCCCTCCCACAGGGACTGCGGGGGAGTAAGTCGTCCCTAAAGACATAGTTATTAGGTTTTTCGACTATGGTGAACAAAATGGCTATCTCAAAATTTTGATCCGGTGACTTTTGGGAAAAATGAGCGTAGGAGGGGGCCTAGGTGCCCTCCAATTTTTTGGTGAATTAAAAAGTGCACTAGAAACTCTAATTTCCGTTAAAATGAGCCCTCTCACGACATTCTAGGACCACTCAGAGGATACGACCACCCCTGGGGAAAAAACAAATAAACACGCATCCGTGATCTGTCTTCTGGCAAAAAATGCGAAATTACACATTTTTGTAGAAAGGAGCTTGAAACTTCTACAATAAGGTTCTCTGATACGCTGAATCTGATGGTGTGATTTTCGTTAAAATTATATGACTTTTAGGGGGGTTTCCCCCTATTTTCTGAAATGAGGTACATTTTCTCAGATTCGTAACTTTTGATGGGTATAACTGATCTTGATGAAACTTATATATTTAAAATCAGCATTAAAATGCGATTCTTTTGATGTAACTATTGGTATCGAAATTCCATTTTTAGAGTTTCGGTTACTATTGAGCCGGGTCGCTCATTACTACAAGTTTGTTACCACGAACTGTTTGATATATTTTTTTATTATAATCTTTTAAAAATATACTACGACAACTACTGCTACTATTTCTACTGCAACTGCTACTACTTTTTCTACCACTACAACTAAAGCTGTAAAGGTGAAACTTTCTAGGAATATTGAACTAAATCAAAACACACTATATGCATACAAGCTGACAGAAGGGCGTATCAGCAAAACCTCAGAAACGGCTTAGAGCATGAAGCTGGAACTTTTAGAAATGCGAGGGGGATGTTCAGTCAACCAAAGGCAATATATGCGCGCTGCTGCTAGTACTACTACTATTACTTCTTCTACTGCAACTACTACTAAGCCTAAGGGTATTAAAGTGAAAATTTCAGGGAATATTCAGGAAAACCTTGAACTAATTCAAAACAGACTACGTGAATGCAGGTTGTCGAAAGGGCGTATTAGCAATATCTTAGGAACGGCTTAGAACATTAAGCTGAAACTTGCAGAGTGCGTTATGGGGATATTGAACTAACCAAAAGGCACTGTGTGCATAGTACAGCTTCTATAACTGCTACTACTAGCAGCACTACTGAGGGTACTGAGGTGAACATTTTAGGAGTTATTGAGCTGAAAGTTGAACTGAATCAAAAACCACTACGCGTATGCATGTCGTCAAAAGGCCATATTAGCAATATCTTGGGAACGGCCTTCTGGGCATGTTGAAATAACCAAAGGACACTATGTGCATGCTACTACTGCTAAAGCTAGGGGTATTAAGGTGAGAGTTTTAGTGAATGTTGAAGTAAGTCAAAACACACTACGTGTCTACAGGTTGTCCAAAGAACATATCAGCTCTGTCCTAGGAACTGCTTTGGGTATTAAGTTGAAACTTTTAGGGCATGTTGAAAGGGGCGATAAACTAACCATGTGCATACAGCTACTACTTCTACTGCGACTACTACTAAGGCTAAAGGTATTAAAGTGAAACTTCCAGGGAATGTTGAACTACTCAAAAGGCGCTCTGGTTTTTAAAAGGCGTAAGAAGTATTAACCCTACTTTCGTTTACAGTATTTTCTGTTCATTCTAAGTTTACCTTAATATTTATTGCGATTTCTGTTCGTTTCGGGTTTGATTTATCTACTTATAGTGGTTGATATACGATTTACGTTGAGGGTACTATTTTATTTTATTTTCACTCGTATTAGGTTTAATGTAGCTCTTTATTTTTCTTTGAAAACTTAGTTTGTGGAATTTTTTTTAATTAATGACAAGAAAGTGCTTCGTAGAGCCTTTTTTCCATTTAACGTGATAATCTCCTAGAAGGAAACCAGAGATAATAGATGAGAAGTTACAATAGCATTGTAAAGCCGGGCAAGCAAAGAACGGTTAAAATTATTCTTGTTTGCAAGAAGCAATCCGTATGATAACCGTAAACAGAAAGAGAAGCTGTCAGTCAGAGATGACTAAGCGTTCTTCAATGTCGAGGATGAAATTGAGATGCTTAGGTAATTGGGTGACTCGCAGGGATAAATTATGGTATCGTGAATACTGATGGTGAGGTTGTGTGGTAGCTTATTCTCGGGCTGTTGTCAAGGAGTTCGAGTCTTTGATTTGTTAAATGAGAGTCCAGTCGCACTGAGGCCTCTACAAGTCATTCATAGATATTTTGAAATATTTATATTGAGCAAGACACACATAGAATACTGTCAGCGAAGTTTAGCAGTGAAAGGTTTTGATCCCACGAAAAAAGCACGAGGGCCTTATTCCTTATGGAAGTGTTTGTAAATTCTCGACTGGAATACTTACGAAAAAAAAAATCAAAACATTCAAAGTTTTTGGCTTAAAATTAAAGCGTTTAACATTTTAATTAGGTTGCTATTTTATATTTAGGGGCTATCCTCACCAGCCTTCTAAGTAGGTGCCAGAGGAGCTTCTTGATTTTTTTTTGGGGGGGGGATCGTCCTTAGGGCCCGAGAAAATCAACTGAAAAGGAAAAGAAGAAAGGCCGCATAAAATGTTGTATATTAAGACACCCTAGAAATTATAATCATCACAATTCTTGAATCACATTTATCATAGTAGATAAGCAACTATATACATGAGTTTCAGATGGCAGCAAAGTTTTTTTTTTTTTTTTGATCAGTTAATAGTCTTTTTAGTCTGAATAATTTCTGTACAGGACCGTCAAAATCCCTATGGCTCAAATTCTACAGCTGTGGGTGATATATGACGGTATTTAAATGTAAGGTTGGCATTCAATACATTTCTCCGACACCTCTTTACCTATTATAGTGAATGAAAATAATCTATTCTTCGTGCAGTATATATAGGATAATACATTTTACTTGAAAATATATTGTACCACAACCTTTCAAGGGGGACTAGGAAGCAACAAAATTTTCTAAATGCACCCTTCTCACTCCCTCACAAGAATCCAACATGTTGAAAAATCATAGGGTAAAAATACAAAAATTTAAGCGGCATAAAAACACTCCCACAATTTAAAGTTTCTAAGAGAAGAAGAAAGGCAGTCTCGTAAAGTCATGAAAAAGTCAAATCAAGCCTTAAAAGTCATGCTAATGTATTCCCCCCCCCCCCTAAGGCTTGCAACTATTAGTCTGAACAAAATCTTGACAAAATTCTTAATTTATAGATGTTTTAGTAAATAAAATTAATCAAAATTATGTCGATTATCTAGATTCTTCTAGACTGTGCATTCTATGACAATTGCAGGCAAGTGTTAATCAGTGGGCGATTAACCCCTCCTCCCCTGACACAAAAGTAAAAAACTAAAAGAAAATCGCCCGTCAGTAATTTTATTGAAAAACCTTAGGTTTCAATGGGCTCTCCTGAAGATTTTTCAACATATTCTACTGCTTTTCGACGGACATAGTCTACTTTTTCTGGATCTCCATACGTTTGTTCAAACTCGACATACTTATGGAAAAAGATTTTCATCTTCTTCGGTGGTAGCTGCAAAGCAACAGCACGCTCTAGCACGTTCCTAAAAAAAGAAACTATATTTAAAAAGAAAAGATCATAGAAACTTTAGATCAAGAAAGTGTATTCTGGGAAGTCTAACTTTTTTTTTGTTTAGCCATTGTACATTTTATAGTCATCTGCTCAAGAAAAGCAAAAGATATATCAAAGGAATTTGACCAAATTTTATACTGTATACCATTGACCGAATTGTTGCTTATAATTTGAAAATGGATAAACTAAGTGACGTATAGCAGAGCAGTGCAGCTTGACACGACATAAAGTGGTATGGCAGAACATGATACAGGGTGGTGGAAGAATATGGCACAATTTAGTGGAAGGTCGCAAAGGGAAGCGAAGTGGAAAGTGGGATGGGGTGGCGGAATACGGCTCTATCACTAAGGAAGACTTGATCTCTGGCGACACAAACTCAAACAAAGTTTTCAAAGCAATTTTTATTAAAACTTACTGTTATTCGTGAAAATATGACGCTATATCGTCAGACCGGAGCATACAGACATACTACTTAGAACGCACGGAAGTTTTTATTTGACCATGTGAATTAATACGTCTAGATATGCTAACATATAGTACCAACATAGCCATGTTTCACCTCATTCAACTCACAACTCAGAAACAATTAATTGGGGAATTGTCCAATGAAGAAATACTAATAACTCAAAACCATTAAGATTCCAGTGCCAGTTTCCTAATTCAAAACAAACTAAGTACATATCTATCACACTGTTTTGATTTTTGCTGCTGTTTTATACTAAGTAATTTTAAACATGTTGATTATAAAGGTGAAAGAAATATTGCAAGTATAGAAGTAAAAAAAAGGCCTAAGTATTAAAAAGTTAGCGTCTGATCCACACCAAAGTTGATATTTCATGATTTATGATATCGTTGATTAACAATGCGAAGATTGCTATTATCAATATTGAAGTTCAATATTGAAATAATACTCATAACATACTCGAAAATTAGTCCTTGTTTTTCACCAAAGTTTGTGCTTAAGGATTTTTGGGGTTATTGATTTCAAATAATATCTTCGACCCCCCCCCCCAATTCCAACTTTAAAATTAATAATGTGATAAGTATATAGCAACGCTTCGAGAATAAGGGCTTATGTCCTATTTACTACTGGAAAAAAGGTATGATTTTAATGAATACGAGGGAGCCTATCACCCTCATCAGAAACCGGCTCTCTGGGCTAGAAATTCTACTTTTTAACACAATGCTTTGGTACTTAATTACAAACGATTCCCGTTAGAACTACCGTTTCTGCAATAAGAGAGGAGTTCCCCCTTCCTCCCTAACTCTGCACCCATTTTACAGACTTAATTCAAATTTACTCCTCCGAATGAAAAAAGAAGAGGATGGCAATTCCCTTCTATCTGTCGTTATCTATTTGAAGGAAGTCTTCTGCAAAGTTTAAAATTAGGCCCTAAAAACCCCTTTTTGAGGCTTAAGATGTATGTTTAAACATAATCAACAATTATACTCGCTATGTTAACAGTGATTCATCTATCTCAAATCCCTCGGTTATTAGTTTATATGTTTCAGATTTAAAGGAAATTGCCAAACGAGACGAATGTTTTTGGTGCTTCAGCTCAAAATTCAGGGCATTTGTCTGACTATTTCATCTAAGGCAAATTGCTTGTGATGGCCTACTATTCTATTGGTCATTTTAACAGTGATTCGTCAAATTCCCCGGTTATTAGTCAATATATTAAAAATTAGGGGAGGTTCTAAACAGGATGTATGTTTTTCGGTGCTTCAGCTCAATATTAAGGGCCTTTGTTCATGTACTGATAATCTAAGATAAATTGCTTGCGATGGGCTACCTTATGTTATGGGCATGTGCAAGACATTTAAAAGGCCAATACTAAAATGCCGCTGGATGTCCCCGGTGACAATATGGACACTGAATAGTCTTGGCTCATAGTTATTAAATAATTTGTCTTATTCTGTCAAAGCTGATTCATCTAAAAATAATTAAGGTATTTTTGAGTCGTTGTTTATTGATTTACTGCTGTCAGGTTATTATAATGGGTAATTTTAGCATAAATCGGATGGATATAATGTCTTCAACTGGTACATATTTTTTCTCATCTATACTTGGCACAGGCACTTCCTTCTGTACCAGCAACAAGATGTATAACAGAGAATACAGCATCTCTAATTGATAGTACTTCCTGTGAGCTCAGTCTGGTCAGAAGTCCCTTTTATTGAGTTACATTCTTGATAATTTTACTGTTTACTTTAGTTTTAGATTCGGCGAGGCTGAGCTAACCCCTTTTGAAGGTTGGCAGAGGAATCATAAGACATTTTTAAGAATGATTCTGATCTTTTTTTTATATTTGGCTCTTTTTACGTCATTACACACAAAGCTTTATTGACATATGTACAGCAGTGCATCCTGTTGTAGGTCGGAAAGGACTGTTATTTCCAGCCCACGAAAACCCCTCCGCCTCATCAGAAGTTTTATTTACCTTGAGAGTTTTCGAGAGGCTGACAACATTCGAAAAATTTGGCAAGTAACAGGTTCAGTCCTTTGACCTTCCTTCCAGTCTGCCCTCCTCCCTTCCAGTTTGGTCGTAACGTTATCAATGGCGAGGAAAATGTCCAGAAGGCCTACCCCTTTTTACCTCTTATACACCGTTAATGTTGGGAAAAAAACTGTTTCTTCAGTAAGCTGCTTTCCCTCTAAACCCGATTCTAAATCGTATCTCATCAACTCGTTTGAAGTTGACGGGCCTTGAACCAGACTCTGAGGGCGAAGTCTCTTGGTTCTGATTCTGCACCCATTAAGGTAAAAAAAATTCATTATTTTTTGAATTATTTATGCTTCAAGAACGTTTGTGAATCTTCTTTTCAAAACTGGAATTTTTCCCAGTTCATTCAAATGGGACTAGAGCAGTTTTTTTTTTTTATATAAAGGTGGGTTTCGAAGTGACCCAGCTTCCTAAACTCTTTTAAATTTTCATAAAATGGCTCCTAATTCCGGTTTTATACCCTTCGCTATATTTTTGGGTGTACGACAAGATTTCGATTCGTTGACCCGTCAAATTCTGCGTCTACAGTATCCGAATCAGCATCCTCGAAAAGCAGACCATCATCAATAGATGAGGACATGCTAGTTTCTTTCACTTTGCTCGGTACTGCTGTCAGAGCAAAGCCTGAGCATTCGTTTAATGTTTAAGCATCTTAGATGAAAGTGTTGGCAAAATGACTGAACTTTTGGAGGTTTTGCCATGTCCCGGGTACAAGAGTAGGTTTGAAATTAAAGTCAAGAAAACTTAGTCACTATGATATGGAATAAGCGAAGGCAAAGAGGTAATGATGGGCAATGAGAAGATCGATCAAGTGGATAGCTTCACTTAGCTAGGAAGTATCATTAGTGAAGACAGTGGGTGCAGTGAAAATATTAAAAGTAGAATAGCCAAGGCCAGGGTGTTTTTTCACAGTTGAGAAAAGTATGGATAAATAGGAAGATAAGTCAGCAAACCAAGATTTGAATGTTGGAAGTAGTGTTGAGTGTTTGGAATGTCCAAGAGTAGAATGCTGTGATGACAGTGGTCAGTTATGGTCCTAAGGCGTGGGCATCCCGAGAAACGAAGGAAGATTTGCTAGATTTTTTCCAGAGGAATTGCCTGCAGATTGCTTTGGGTACCAGACTGACTGATTGTGTCTCAAACAATAAGCTGTACAAAAAAACTGGTTCAATTCTGCTTTCTAGAGCTATAATGTAAGGAATGAAAAGATAGCTAGTACACGTTCTACGGATGAAGGATGACAGATTTCCAAAGATTGTCCTTGTCGGCAAACCCTCTAGGACCAAACGAAAAACAGGTCGTCCCCAGATGGAGTGAGGATGTCATAAAGAAAGAATTTAGGGAAATGGAAACTTTTTGGGATGGTTTAAAGAGGGAGGCTTCGAATAGACTGGGATGGAGGAGGAGCGTG
Organism: Artemia franciscana; assembly: GCF_032884065.1. Classification (NCBI taxonomy): domain Eukaryota; kingdom Metazoa; phylum Arthropoda; class Branchiopoda; order Anostraca; family Artemiidae; genus Artemia; species Artemia franciscana. Next base: position 24,340,064 of record NC_088867.1, on the reverse strand, counting down.
CTCAGCTATGTTTTCCTTAGGCGATGTGATGCTGCAGTGAGTTAATAGTAGTATTAGTAGTTTTACTACTGCATCGACTAGGATATGTCTACGTAGTCTTGTTTTTAGATGGGTTGGATGCTTTCTGCAAAGTAAAATATCTTCACGCGGTAACTTGGTCGAAGGGGTCCACTTTTAGAAATCACGTACACCAGGCGCCGTGCACCCAGCGTTGCGGAACTGTACAGCACATGTGGCGTTCCTAGAGGTACACAAGATGGTGGAAAGTGGGAACCCTCAAACTTAATACGCCAACTGTAGACTTATAAAAATTCGGTCAGAAACATTTTATGGCATATTTAAGCATTTTATGTATTTTATTGCGAGGTCCCAGACATTGCTTTGAATGGCATTTGCTCCTTATCTCTTCACCCCTGTACGGGCATCTTTCCTAATTTTATTATTTTCTCGAATCTCATTTATAACTTGAGCAAAAAATTACAATAAAAGCATAATTAATTCACTCGTAGCAATTGCAATATTTCTATGTATCTGATATAGTTAGCCGACGAAAAAAAAAAAAAATGAAAAAAAGAATAAAACTGAAGATTGATCCCCTCCCAGGGTTTAAGAAAATTAATCTCCAGAAATATTTTTAATGACCGCCCTTTCATTATGACAAAATAAACAGGTTGGTCATATCTGGTTTTCAACAGCAGTAATAGCAAGACATAAAATATTCATCTTTCGATGGCATTTTTGAAGCTGTGAGATTTCTCTTCTGAAAACTGGTTTTTACTTATTCATACCTCAATTAACATTTTTTCTACACTAGAGAAAATCGCTGACTTTCTTAAAAATACATTAATCATTAGACGAAAGGAAAAAGTAAATACAATTATATAGCTTTGCAACCATTACTTCGGAATAATTGCGAGTTAGTCTAAAATATTAAATATCTATGTGAAAAGTAGTCCTACATAAAACAATACCACATCATAGAAGATTTACCCCGCCCCACCACCACACATACACACACAAAGTGCGAAGAAAATGTGAAGATGGGGGCCTAACAATTGACATCTTTTTTACTTCATTAATTTCTTCATTAACTCTTGTAAAAATTAATGTGTTCATGCCCCATCCAGCACAAAATTCAAGATTTTAGAAAAAAAAAAACAATTATGATTAATATAAAATATGTTTATCTGATATTCGTTTTTCTAGAACATTTCAATTTTCAACCATAAACCCCGAGTTTATTTTTCTGATCTACACAAAGATTGCTTGCGCACTTGTCATGGCAAATGATAAACTTAACATTTTAGCTTTTTACAATCAAAGCTTTAGATTCCAACCTCTCAAATCAAAATTCAAACTTTGATAAACATTCACATACAAAAAAGTAAGCTTTTTTCCCGCATACTTTTTCAAATCAGCCACTGCGCCACGAAAGCAATCTCAAACATCGGTTTGAATCTTGGCTAAAACTACATTATAAAAACGAATAGCCTCTATAAAAGTTATTTTCAATGTATAGAAAGTATTTATAGCTTTTCTTCCGTTTGGTATTATCCACAAGTGCAAACAGTATTCCATTCAAATTTTTATGAGGGGGGAAGGGCCGGCACATACACAAGAATTTCAGGAGGGCAATAAAAAAATTCGACAATTTGAAAAAAAAAGTGCCAAAAAATAACGGGTTATCCATGGTTTCAGGGGCGGGGCTCTCACCAGATTTATTATTTTTTTGTACAAGCTAACCAATGCCAAAAACTGGTTTCATAAGCTTTAAAAAATCTGAAGGGTATGATAAAATCAATAATATTAAATCGACTACTGAACTGAAAATAGGTGACAAAGACAACTTGTAATTCTGGAGGTCTTTAAGTTTGCAACTCAACCAGTCATGAATCTGAACATATTATCGAAAATGAGCTGTAGTATAAATCAAATACCTTTCTGGTTTATAATCCAATAGGTGTATTTTCATTGGAGGCGTGAAAATAAAGTCATAAAAAGCCAAAGAAACCGACACAATTGAGAAAAAATCAAACAAAAACATTTCGGTTCATATAGGCAAAATACCATCAGATGCTGTTTAATGCATTACATGAAGCCAAGCCACATTATTCAGCTACGAAAAATCAAACCTTGGAGACAAAGTGCTCCTTCAAAACGCTTAAAAAGTTTATTTTCGCTCTTAAATATTCGCCTTTAATTTTGTATGCGACGATTTTAAAGTTTATCTTTAACATTCAACTAATGTTCTTTGTACTCAACAAGCATTTCTTTGTTAATACAAAACTGAACTTTTATGTATCGGTTCTTCACAGATTCGATTTCTTCATACCAAACAAGGAATTGGCTTTAGATTCAAATCCTTTCAAGGTTGATTTTGCGCCTCTCTGATGTAAATCTTTGTTACCTGCGAAATATTCAAAAAACTCAGGCATCAGTTATTTAACTCCCACTTCTCATAACTGTCGCGCTTAGAGCCTACCAAGCGAGAATAAGATTAATCGCAGGAAGATTCTTCCTGAATAATGCCCCCCTGACATTAAGTCTTTATTAAGTGAAGGTATATATTTCAGGGAAAAAATGACAAACACTACCTCTGTAACGGGAAGACATTACGAGATTTTGGCAAGTGTAAGGGATTCCTGAAGGAAGAAAATGTCGCAAATAATAGGTCCCAAATGTACCATAATCTCGCCACAAACTCTTTTCACTTACATTTAACAAGAGTCGCACAAATATTTTCCATATGTTAATATCAATTTGCATCCATTATCAAAGCTTAAATACTTCGCTATTTAATACCTTTTATACCTCACAGAATAATCTTCGTTTCGGTTGCAAATTAGTAAACAAAACAAATGAAGTGCAAGTTTCACGAATTTACCAAATTCAACGAAATTACCAATAAAATCTAAATCAAACAATTTAGGTAGTATTTCAAGTTATGCTGATCTCCTAATAGGTGACAGAGGTTCATCTAGAATAATGCTTCATACATCTAACCCACAAACATTACTTAGAAGGACTCTTGATTCAGTTTTTGTCTCCTATGTCGAGATCCCTTGGTATCATCGTAACTCAAATTGTAAAATTCAGACAAATGACTTAGTAGACCGTCCATCAGCCCCCCTCTTCCCAGTGAAATGGGAAAAGACGGAATCCATATATTCAGTAATAAAAACATGGATTTTTTCAACGATTTAAGGACCTGTACCCGACGATCCTTTCCAATTGGATCAGCTGGACTATTCAATGGATCCAGTCTTTGTGCATTCTTAAGAGCATTATTAAGCAACTTTTTTTTCACAAACATGCCCGGTTAGCTCGGTCCATTCCGTTTGCAAAGAGTAGCGTAAGGCAACATTTCACTAGCCCTTGTTCCTAAGATTAAACAATTACTTTAGAAACAATTTCTAATGTCCATTTGAGAAAAGATAAGTTTTCTTCGGAGAAAACAATATCAATGCTTCGGTCAGACTCAGGTCAGAAATTGAAACCAGCCCAAGAGATTTTCACACACAATCACCATATAAGGCATAGCACTAATGTAGTGTAATATAGTATAATTAAAGTTATTTATACAAAGAAACATATTATCAACTTACTGGACACTAATGATTAAGTGAATTTAGCGACCATTAAAAGTATGGCTTGAACATAGATTTTCATTTCTTTTAATAAGGCCATGAGAAAATAGTTCCCGCAGTTAGACAAGGACAAAAAATCTTCCGAAATAAGGTGAATAGGAAACAAATTATAGTATTACCTTCATAATTTCACAACATTAGGGCTTTCTCTATTGTTCAGATTCATCAATTTCGGTATACCACCAAAATACTTGGTTTAAGCTTTTAAAATTCTTTTTTAAAAAACTTAAAAAACTGTAGTAAGGAGCGACCCGGCCTAAAAAATGGAATTTTGATACCAACAGTTACATAAAAAAAATCGCATTTTGATGCTGATTTTAAATATATAACTTTCATCGAGATTAGTCTTACCCATCAAAAGTTACGAGCCTGAGAAAATTTGCCTCGTTTTAGAAAATAGGGGAAAACGCCCCATAAAAGTCATACAATCTTAACGAAAATCACACCATCAGATTCAGCGCATCAGAGAACCTTAATTTAGAAGTTTCAAGCTCCTATCTACAGAAATGTGGAATTTCGCATTTTTTGCCAGAAGACAAATCATGGATGCGTGTTTATTTGTTTTTTTTTCAGGGGTGATCGTATCGACCCAGTGGTCCTAGAATGTCACTAGAGGGCTCATTCTAACGGAAATTAAAAGTTCTAGTTGCCTTTTTAAATGACCACAAAAATTGGAGGGCACCTAGGCCCCCTCCGACGCTCATTTTTTCCCCAAAATCACTGGATCGAAATTCTGAGATAGCCATTTTATTCACCATAGTCGAAAAACTTAATAACGATGTCTTTGGGGACGACTTATTCCCTCGCAGTCCCCATGGGAGGGGCTGCAAGTTACAAACTTTGACCTGTGTTATTATATAGTAATGGTTACTGGGAGGTGTACAGACGTTTTCAGGGGGATTTTTTTGGTTTGGGAGGGAGAGTTGAGAGGGGGTCACGTGGGAGGATCTTTCCATGGAAAAACTTCTCATGGGGGAAGAGACTTTCAATGAAGGGGGTGCAGGATTTTCTAGCATTATTAAAAAAAACAATGAAAAAATAAATATGAAAGGTTTTTTTCTACTAAAAGTGAGGAGCAGCATTAAAAATAACAGTTCAAAATAGGGATGATACTTTTTTATTGACAGTGAATATATATAAAATTATTTAACTGGATATTTCGAACACATATACAGTGTTCATCATCAGCAGTAAAACTAAAAGACATGAATAAAAATAAACAAAATTTATACCTAATAAACTAATTACCTATAGTTTATTGCTCTTATTTTTTTCAATGCAACAGCCGAGGCAAATCTCTTTGACCTTTTTGGTTACGGTTCATTTAAATTATCTGACATATTACGTGGACAGAGGTCATAGCTCTTAGGTGAGGTGATATTTACTTTATTTGACCTCAGTAAAGTATCATAAATTGAGTTCAATCCAAATTCGTCTGTATCTCTGTTTATGGAATTATTCTCGAATAGAATTTTTTTTAATTTCGATTGTTTCCATGAAAGTTTGCTTTAAACCTTGGTCCCTAAAAATCAAAGAAATATTTTCAAACAAAATAAAATGATTTGGAAAATTAAAGATATGATCCGAGAGGGCTGACGTGAAATCTTCAGGTTTGGTATTTTGCTTTAAAGACGATGAAATAGAATTATGATGTTGTAGCAATCTCGTTTTTAAATTCTGGTTAGTACGTCCCACATAAGAGCTTCCACAAGTACATGGGATTTTATAAACCCCACTTTGTTGCTCTATGGAAGTCCGTTCCTTTCCAGAATTTAAAAAAACTAGCCAAAGTATTACTACCTCTTAAAGCTACCTTTAAACCATTATTTTGTAAAATTATTTTAAGTTTTTCACTCAAACCTGGAACATATGGTAGAGAACAAAAATATTTTTCTTTTCTGTTGTTTCCAGAATATCGTCAGAACATTCTAGAAATTTTTTCCTTCTTTTCGAAAAAGTCTGGTAAATTAACCAACCCGGATAATGGTTACTTATTAAAATCTCTTTTAACAACGATAATTCCTCCTCAATGAATTTTGGAGAACAAATTCTAAAAATGCGGTCAGTTAAAGATATGATTAAACCAATTTTTACTTGGCGAGCATGACCGGAGTAAAACGACAAAAGGTTTTCTGTAAATCTTAAAATCCAGACTATTTTCATTTTTTAAAAGAAGGACATCCAGAAAAGGAAGTTTATTATCCTCTTCTAATTCTATTGTAAATTTTAAATCCCCTCCCCAAAAATTAAGATGTTCTAAAAAACTTTTTAATTCCTCCACCCCATAATTCCATACTGAAATTATGTCATCCATATATCTCCCCCAAAATTTGTGTTTTAAAAAATATGAATCTAACGCTATTGTTTCAACTAACTAAATTCATAATTACACCGACTTCCAAAACTGTTTCACCACCAATTAAGTCCTAATTTCTTAGTATCTTTCTCTTAAGAAGAATTTCTGCGGCTTTTACATCAATACTCGTATACATTGACACTATGTCGAAACTTGAAATTATAGAATTTGTCTTTGAAAATCTTCATGTCTTTGAAAGAATTGTTAGGGATATCTGGTTTTAAAGCAGAAATCCCTAACAATTCTTTCAAAGACATGAAGATTCTTAATAATTTAAGAAGAGATGAATCTATTGTTATTACAAAAGCAGACAAGGGTAACACTTTAGTGGTAATGGACACCAAGGACTACGATTCAAAATTAAACGCTTTACTGAAAGATGAAAAAACGTACAAACAACTTTCTTTTGACCCGACGGACTCATACACAAAGAAGTTTAAGAACGAGTATAAAAAGTTTGAAGGAAGAAGGGAAGATTACACCTCAACTTTTCTACAAATTCTTACCAAGAGGTTCTTTGTGCCCTAAATTATATGGACTTCCAAAGATACATAAGCCAAATCTGCCATTACGACCAATTGTTGCGAGTAACAAGTCACCAACAAGTGCTCTGAGTAAGTGGCTAGTTTCATTATGTAAACCACTCATGTCTACACAAATTTCTTACATTAAGAATTCGTCAGAACTTGTAAAAAAAACTAAAAGAAGTTGAGATTTCTTCAAATTCTATAATTTCAAGTTTCGACATAGTGTCAATGTATACGAGTATTGATGTAAAAGCCGCAGAAATTCTTCTTGAGAGAAAGATACTAAGAAATTTGGACTTAATTGGTGGTGAAACAGTTTTGGAAGTCGGTGTAATTATGAATTTAGTTAGGTTGTGCAACATGTTCTCTTATTTTTTTCAATTCAGAGGGTTTCTTTTCGAACAAGTAAATGGTTTACCCATGGGGGCCCCTTTAAGTCCTTTATTAGCAAATTGTTTTGCAGAAAATATTGAAACAATAGCGTTAGATTCATATTTTTTAAAACACAAATTTTGGGGGAGATATATGGATGACATAATTTCAGTATGGAATTATGGGGTGGAGGAATTAAAAAGTTTTTTAGAACATCTTAATTTTTGGAGAGGGGATTTAAAATTTACAATAGAATTAGAAGAGGATAATAAACTTCCTTTTCTGGATGTCCTTCTTTTAAAAAATTAAAATAGTCTCGATTTTAAGATTTACAGAAAACCTACTAACAATAACAGATTTTTGTCGTTTTTCTCCGGTCATGCTCGCCAAGTAAAAATTGGTTTAATCATATCTTTAACTGATCGCATTTTTAGAATTTGTTCTCCAAAATTCATTGAGGAGGAATTATCGTTGTTAAAAGAGATTTTAATAAGTAACCATTATCCGGGTTGGTTAATTGACCAGACTTTTTCGAAAAGAAGGAAAAAATTTCTAGAATGTTCTGACGATATTCTGGAAACAACAGAAAAGAAAGATATTTTTTGTTCTCTACCATATGTTCCAGCTTTGAGTGAAAAACTTAAAAGAATTTCACAAAATAATGGTTTAAAGGTAGCTTTAAGAGGTAGTAATACTTTGGCTAGTTTTTTAAATTCTGGAAAGGATCAGACTTCCGTAGAGCAACAAAGTGGGGTTTATAAAATCCCATGTACTTGTGGAAGCTCTTATGTGGGACGTACTAACCAGAATTTAAAAACGAGATTGCTACAACATCATAATTCTATTTCATCGTCTTTAAAGCAAAATACCAAACCTGGAGATTTCACGTCAGCCCTCTCGGAGCATATCTTTAATTTTCCAAATCATTTTATTTTGTTTGAAAATGTTTCTTTGATTTCTAGGTACCAAAGTTTAAAGCCAACTTTCAGGGAAACAATCGAAATTTAAAAAATTCTATTCAAGAATAATTCCATAAACAGAGATACAGGCGAATTTGGATTGAACTCAATTTATGATAATTTACTGAGGTCAAATAAAGTAAATATCACCTCATCTAAGAGCTATGACCTCTGTCCACGTAATATGTCAGATAATTCTAATGAACCAGAACCAAAAAGGTCAAACAGATTTGCCTCGGCTGTTGCATTGAAAAAAATAAGAGCAATAAACTATATGTAATTAGTTTATTAGGTATAAATTTTGTTTATTTTTATTCATGTCTTTTAGTTTTACTGCTGATGATGAACACTGTATATGTGTTCGAAATATCCAGTTAAATAATTTTATATCAATTCACTGTCAATAAAAAGGTATCATCCCTATTTTGAACTGTTTTACTTTCGTCATGGAAAGGCAGTGTGGTCTTCGAAGTTATCTATATGAGGGGTTTACCTCCTCGTAATACCTCGCTCTTTACGCTAAAGTATTTTTAGTAATTTCAACTATTTATTCTACGGCCTTTGTGATTCAAGGGTCATTCTTATGGAATTGGGACAAAATTTAAGCTTTAATGTAAAGAGCGAGGTATCGACGAGGGGTGAGCCCCTTCATATACGCAATAAAAACATACGAATATAGAAGTTCGTTACGCAAGTTAATTCGGAAATTACGTATATTTTTTACTAATGAAAATATTCATAAAAAATTAAAAGTTCTAGTTGCCTTTTTAAGTAATAAAAAAAATTGGAGGGCAACTAGGCTTCCTCCCTCACTCTTTTTTTCTCAAAATCTTCCGATTAAAACTATGAGAAAGCCATTTAGCCAAAAAAAATTAATATGCAAAGTTTCTTTTAATTATTAATGTGCGGAGAGCCAAGATCAAAACATGCATTAATTTAAAAACGTCCAGAAATTAAATAAAAAAATAAGTTTTTTAAATGAAAGTAAAGTTTGACTCTTTCTCTTAACTCTACTTCTTAAAACAGTAAAAAAAAAACTTTAGCGTAAAGAGCGGGGCGTTGAAGAGAAAAAGGCCCTTTCATATACCGAGTAATTTCTGTTCGTTTTAAGTTTTAATGTCGCTCCTTACTTTCATTTGAAAAACTTGTTTTTTTTATTTAATTGTATTACCAAGTTCTGTGCCACTAAACTTGAATTATGAACTGATTTAAAACTTGAAATATGGAGAAAAATAATTCTAAGACTGGTACTGTAAAAAAAAAAAAAAATATTGAAGACTTATGTTCGAAATAGAAAATTAAAAATGTCCGAACAGAGAAAAATATGAGAGAGGGGAGAAATAGAGAGAGAGCGAGAGAGAGAGAGAGAGAGAGGAGAGAGAGAGAGAGAGAGAGAGAGAGAGAGAGAGAGAGAGAGAGAGAGAGAGAGAGAGAGAGAGAGAGAGAGAGAGAGAGAGAGAGAGAGAGAGAGAGAGAGAGAGAGAGAGAGAGAGAGAGAGAGAGAGAGAGAGAGAGAGAGAGAGAGAGAGAGAGAGAGAGAGAGAGAGAGAGAGAGAGAGTTGCGAAGTGTTAAATATCAAGTGTTTAATATCAATCGCTCGACAGCACCCGACTGTCACTTCTAGGTTGTTACCTTCTATTTTAATTTTGTTGATTGAAAAGGGGCTAAAGATGAACACAACTTATGACCGGACCCTAACTCTGGACCCGATAGTATTGAAAAATTAGAGACGTTTAAAAGGACCCGAATCAATACTAGCGCCTACAACAATAGGAAATGTACATAGTGCATTATTGCCTAGAAAAATAAAAAAGTCTTCTACATCAAGCTAACAATCCAAGCGATCTAGCCTACCTGTTTAAAAAAAAAGCCTCAATCAGGATAAAAAATGACCTAGCTTTAAAAGCTTCATATTTTGGAAGAAATAGTGGAATGAATAGGCAAGGAATGTATTTGTAGAGTATCAACAAGGTGCAAAAGTGATTAAAACTTAGATATGTAGTACCTTACTTTTTGTCAACTGAAATGACACAATAAATGGAAAAAACAAACGTCCAGAAAATTATTCCTTAGAGCTAAAGAATAAATTTCATAGTTTGAAAATTTTATGTTTGGAGCTATGTATCATTACCAACAATTTTGATTACGAGGATTCAATAAGCGATTTCAAAACGTTAAAAGAGTGGTCAAGGTAATAGAAGTCCCTAACATAGCAAAATTCCCACTGGCATATCACTTTTTTTTAAAGAAGCGTCGATTTTAGTAACAAACAATTCTTGTTATTGTCCTTGATAGCCAATTTTTATTTTGCTACTATTGCTAGTTTGTTCACATAGTTAGTTCGGCTTCCAGCTATATTTTTTTTTCTATTATGTTAAATTTGTTAAGCGTGTAATTGAATTTACTTCCACTGATCTTGCTCATCTAAAGTAAATTCAGCTGTTCAGGCAGGAATTTAGCAATTGCTGCAATGAGCCGAGTGGCAGGTTCTTTCCACTCGAAAAAATTCGCCAAGAACTTCAAAGAAAGAAGGGCAAGATTCACGGTTACGCAATCTGCTCCATTTAAACCATAGGAAGAATTGAACGGTCGAGTTCCCATGTCTTTATTTTTTTTATGATAGTCCTAATTTTGTTACTAATTAAAAAGATGTTTCAAACTTTGACTATGACCTAGGGTTATTTTCTATATTCTTCCCAGCCGTCTTTACTCACATATATTTGGCTCCATATCTCTTACTATTTACTTTCCGTTCTAGTTACAATGGCTAAGCACAACATGTCGCGGACATTGAATATCGTAAGGTACAGTAGCTTCTATCATTTTCTAATGAAACTGTGATAATAATAAATGAGCTTAAATGATTAGGTTGAAATTTACTTGAGAGGTGTGGTCATAGGCGGATGTGATAAAAATCGTTATAGGTGTTTATTTATAATTGTAAATTCCATCCACGCACAAACTTATGATGACTAGTGCCAGGAAGACGAAAACTAAAGACATAAGAGGTTGAAAGTATTCTCACGTGGAGGCATCAGCATAAAAACAAACCAAGTCCTTAAAAACAGCTTTTTAAATTTAGATTCTAAAAGTTAGCCAACTCAAATTGAAAACCTATTTTCAGCTATTATTTTACAAGATTGATGAATATTTTCCAAACTAATTTGTAATGCCAAGTTGTCAATTAATCTGTAAAAGTCAAAAACAATAAACCGAAACAAAGGCGAGGGAATTTGGTTCAGTATCAAATATTTATAAAGCACCCAATGAGTTTTTGTAGCAGCACACTAGAGATGAATACACTAAAAAACATGGCTCTAGCTAAATAGGGACATCAATAACTGCTAAATTTAAACGACTTGGCTAGACTGCCGTAGTATTAAACATTTCGAGTACTATATCGACTTCATCGTAGCTAAACGGTTGAAGTTAAAAAAGGACATTTACTGACTTATAGGGATCGAGTTACGAGACTGACCATTAACTGATAAATAAATACGGTGTTGCAGATTAATTGTGATATTCCGACATTTTGAGACATTTTGTGGCGTTGTGACGAGTTTTGACGTTGTGACAAGTTTGACGTTGTACTCTTACTTATTATCTGTCTCTTATTTTCAAATTCTTTATTAAGAATAGAGAACTTAACTAGACCACCTTAATATTATATATTCGTATTGGTATATCAACTGGATCATAACTAAAGGCCTGACATTAAAATTGAAATTGATAGTGTGCTCTTCATTATCCTAATTTATATAAGCAACGTGTTTATCAAATGTTCAAAGGGAAAGGAGAGAATAATTTAAAATATCACCAAAATATTATTTGAGCATAGAGTTTAACTCAACAGATCTGCGAATATTTTTTGACTAATTTTCAACTCGAGGTCTTCAAGTACAGCACTCTATAAATGTTTACAGTGAAGCATAACTCGTAATTAGAGCCATCAGCATATCGAGTAGGTTTAGAGAGGACACTTCTGGAATGGGAGATTGAATAAAGTAGATAACGGATACTTGTATAGAATTTAACCTTTTACGAGATTACACCCTTTAAGAAAAAATCACCAATCAGAGGTCAGTCTCATATGACTCAGCGGTTAAAATGTCAATTGGTTTTGCATCTAAAACTGAAATGGTATCTACTATTTCAGTTTGTATTACTTAGTCAGCCTTTTCAGAAACAATACTACTTCTGTGGCAACAGAAAAAGGTATGTATGCTACAGTTTCTTGAAGAACAGAATAACAATCATTTTCCATGATATTATTGCATTTTTTTTTTACTTTACAGAGTTCATTTATAATTCTTTTTGGTAGTCATACAGCTATATCTAGAAAGAATTTGTTGGTATCTAATTTTAGTGAGGTTATAGTGCACTTATTAATTCACAAAAGATAAGGCATCACAATAGAACCATTATATGTCGCTTGATAATGCTATAAAGTTAAGATAGTTTCATTTCATTGTATTGGCTTTTTGCATGACGGTTAGGTTTTTAACTTTAGTTTTAAAAGTGATTCTAGAACATTTCTATTCGAGAACTAAATTTTCTATAAGGGAACACAATTGAACGATTCTTCAACATTTATAACGTAAAAAAAAAAAAAACTAGAAATAGAGACTTCATAGAATAGAAGTGATCCAACAAAAAAAAAAGTATAAACAAGAAAAACACCGACTGCAGCGAAAAACAGTTCCAACTAGAATTCCTAAGAAAAAATGTGGTGTTTTATTCCCACAGAGAAACACAGTCAATAAAAGACCAAAAACCCCAGCTTGATTAAATAATATCAGAACAAGCATACAAAGCAAAACACCCCAGGCGACATTAGAAATAAAAAGAATGTTTTTAGATTCCATTTGGTTTCACCAGCCTATATATCAGGAATATTCAAATGAGAATAGTTGTCAGGAAGCCAGACTATGAACAGGAGGAAAGTGGACTTTGAGCTAGACCATCCTGAAACAACCATATTTTTACAATTCCTTTCCCTTGTATTTTTCGTATAGTTCGCTTGTTTTTTGGCCATTTTCGACGAAATCGAGCCCCAAACCAACTCAACTCTTTCTGTGCCAGTGTCTTTTGCTCCAATGAATTATTCGTTAGACTTTTTGTTTTGTTTTGACTGGGCTGAGCACAATTTATGGAACACTTACTTTTTCCTAGTACACATACAGACAAGCAAAATGTTTAATTTACTACATACCTAGCTTCGTCTATGTAGTTCACTTTTGCCAAAGCATCTATATAAACCAGCCAAATATCTGTTCGTTTGGGATATGTAGAAAGCAGAGTTTCATACATTGTTTTACCTCTTTCAAAGTCGCCATGTTTCATTTCCATTTGTGCATATCGAACAATTACTGACACATCTAAAATAAAAATAAATAAATAAACGTATTTTCATACAAGTTTGAAACTATAGAACCTTCAATCAGGTTAACATAGATAAATACAGAGCTTCGTTTGCTCCAACATCCCAGTAGGACATAGAAAAAAAGTAGAAAAACAAAAGGAAAATAAATTTGTAAAAATACATAAATACGCATGAACAACTAATTTGGTTTAAATTCCAAAAACCTGCTACATTTAGTCGTACGTTCACGGATAACCCCTCGAATCTTTTAGTCAATTCTAAAAATACTTCCAGAGGCGGATCTAGAGAGGGGTAAGGATCAAGGGCGGCCTTTCCCTGGCTGTCTTGGCACCGGTATGCAAGGGGCACTGGCTCGTAAGCCACTTCTTGATCTCATCAAATAAAATTTGAACTCTAACACGTGCCAACGTTTAGGAGTGGAGAGTAGGCGTGGATTCGTTCGGGGAGTCACGGGGACGGAAGAGAAGACGTGAAGTTAAGTTTTAGTGTAAAGGATAGGATTGAGTCTAAGTAATTTAAAATACATGTACATTGTCTTACAAATAAAATGTTGTTACGTGGAATCTCAAGAGTTGTAGTTCAAGCCTCAAGATTTGAACCTTGTTGTACATATTGAGATTTACATTTAAAAAACATATTAATAATAGTAAAATAATTGAATAAACATACAATAAATAAATAAATGTTATCTAGAGAAGCATAATTAACCATAAATTGAAATCTATAATGGGCTTGTCGACCGGGGGGCACTAAATGTCACTCTCACTCCGGATTCCGACAGTCTAGATCTGACCCTGCATACTTCACCATAAACAGATAATTATTGTGGAACGGGAAGAATATGGAAGAATACACTTTGACATCAGTCTGAGGGATCCAAACAAAGAGAAATTCACGGGAAACATGTTAAAATCCACAAAAATGTGAAGATTTGGGCCTAAAAAACGAACCAACTCTTCGCTCCAAGAACATTCTCCCAGCCAGCAGGGTTAGGTGGTTGTCATGATTCTAGAAGCCACAGACAAGATCAGTTACAGAGTTTACAACCTGCTTTATGCCTAGATTACCAAGTCTTTTTTAACATAACCCTAGAAGATCAAAAACAAAGGTTGTTTGGTAGGCTGTATCCACACCAAAACCAACTGCTCTCTTTAATGGTTGCCAGTGTTAGATACAACCTTGTAGAGAACGAGCTCTAGACCCAGTAACCGAAAATTTAAGAAATCGATTTGAACAATAAAAAAAAAAAAAAATCAGAGAGCAAGAATGGCCATTTGAAGTTGATTCAAGAATAGTAATTACTATTTCCATTAATCTTAATGGTAGAAGATTATTCCAAAACAAATTTATGGAAATTTCGAAAAATAGTCCGAACTATCAAAAGGAATGATCGTTCCAAACCAGTGGCCTTAGAATGTTAAGGGAGGGACCATTTGACAGGGAATCACCATATACAGTGCTTATTGTTATTAAAAATATGATATTAAAACAAAATACAATTTTTAGCTTCAAGTACGACTTGAAGCTTCAAACGACTCGTCTCTTTTTGAGGAGACAACTCTCCTTGGTCCACCATTTATCAAGGTAACAAAACAAATATGTAGGCACACATGTCACGCTGGTTACCTAAAGAAGAAAACACCCAAAAAGGGGTGCTAGAAAAAAGCGCTTTGATTCGTGCAATACACCTATCTGGAAACATCTCCCTGAGGGCACTCTCCCATCAAAACGACCCGTTAGTTCCTTCAAGCAAAGGTTTAGACTAACGGACACAAGATTCTAAGTCAAAAGAAGACTAAAACAAGCAAAGGAATAGAGGCATATTGGAAACGCGCTTAAAACAGCATAATACCATGTGAATTATTTTTAAGCATTCACTAACTTAAATAGGCGTTTTAAATCTTCTAACAGACATAACAGATTACTCAAGTTCTTAACATATCAGGATATACCCTATGACTTGTGTTTGTATAACAAACACAAGTTTAGTGCACCTAAAGTCCATGATATAACGTGATATATACAAAGACGGAAAAAATCCGTACTTAATCTTAAGTTAACAGTCATCAATTCAGTTGTAAAATAGAGGAAAAAAGGTATCAGCACCCACTTGTCTAGTTTGGACAGTAAAGAAATTTGAAAGTATTATCTAGAGTTCTTCCAAATGATTAAAAAAAACAAAAAAAAACAAAAACAACAAATGATTGAGGAGACGAATACGATATTCTTCATCCAATTCGTTACATATAAAACAATGTTTTAAGCAATATCATTAAATTTGGATTCAAAGAATGAAACACACTAAATCACATCCATGCCAAAAAATTCTACAAAAACCCGACTCAGGAGAGCTTGATTTCTTTTTCAGTGCAGCCCAAAATGAAAAACTTAACAACCAAATTGACAACCATGACGAACCCTAATGATCCAATCTTACGAAAAGCAAAATCTGGCGTCTATTAGCCAATGATTAATTGACTGACCATGAAGGATAGAGCAACTCACTGTGATTATAGAGAAAAAAAACAACTAGTCAGATATAGCCTAAAGTTAGGGCACAAATTACGCCTGGGCGTGGAGAGGAATAAAGGAGGGATACTCCGTCAAGAACGTGAAAAATAATACATCCTTGTGTCACAATGCTAGAGCGGCCATTTCTGCGTCGGATGAGCCTCAAAAGGTATACCACCCTCCTTATCCCTGAGTAGGTGTACTTTAAAAGGATTAGACATGCGTATATGCACTAAAAATGAAGTATTACGATTGAATTTTCTGTATTGAGAAGATAGTTGCAGAATTTCCACACAGACACTTCCTTTCAAAATAAAAATGAAGGAAGGGAGGAGGGTGATGATGTTGCCTAAAATAATCGCATTTCTTCATAAAACGATTTTATTTTATTTTTTAGGCAGGATTCTCTGGAATTCCTTAAAAATTAGTTTTTAAAAAGTTTCCGAAAACAAACTTTTTCAAAAAAGTAGAGCCATCTTAGAAGCTAAAACGAACGAAATTGAACTCGTAAAACCATTAAACTTAAAACGACCAAAAATTACTGTAAATGAACAAATGAAACCAAAAATAAACAGAAATTTAAATGGATGATCACATCAAACATTTAGACAACATATACTAATATGAATTAATTACTGAATCCTAAAATAAATAAAAAAATAAATAATAAGAAAAGTTGAGTTAAACGAAGCTGATAACAGCTTTGAACGTCTACCAATCATTCTTTAATTTATTATGTTTTTTTTTAGATTGAGCTAAAAGCTGATTTTTGTTTACCGTTGAAAAGAGAAAACTTTTTTATTTAAAGCAATTTAGGATCATCCGCTGAGCAAAAGTCTAAGTAGTATCATAATTCTGGTTCTGTGAATGATTAGACCTGAAACTAGGGAATCCAATGATTTAAGTATCTTGTCATTTCGGTGGTAATTGCAGCAGTAGGCTAGTCGTAAAATCGCATGCTTCGATGGGAGCATGGACCTAAAAGGTAACTTATCACTACGCAGCTGGTGCATATTTGCTTTTATATATTACAAATTACACCTAAGGATGGTAGGATTAGTCAAAAGTAACCCTTGTAACGCTAAAAAGCACTCATAGAGATACAATTAGCTCGCGTGTAATATACTAGCTATTCAATGAGTTTTGGAGCTATTATTTAGCTACAAAGTAAATGGTAGCCCTAACACCACATCCAATGTCAAATCTACCATCAATCAAATCTGCCAACACCCTTTGAAATTACCTGTGAATCGACGTCTACATCAATTTCTGATCAATTCCCGCGGTATATCTATTTAGTTCAATCAGTGTCAAAACATCGATGAATCAAAATGACAAATTGCAATTTTTTTTATTATATCAGATTAGATCAAGGGAATGTTAAAACCACACCTATTTATTTCGATTCTTACCTTATTAATTTGTCAAATGAGTTACTTTGAAAAATTCAGGCAGCTCATGAACACTTAAAATCAATTCTTATGATTTTCTTTTGTGTGATGATAATCATATGTTTTAGCTGAGCATGGACACTGTTTTTCTGTTTTGTTCTTTTTTTTTATTATTTATGCTTTTTTAAAGAAACAGATCAAAATCAACAAGGCTCGAGTAAAACAGAACCAGTCACCTTTTCCTTCGATTTCTCGACGATAAAAAAAAAAAAAAAAAAAAAAAAAAAAAAAAAAAAAAAAACCAACTATAATTTTTGTACATTCTCTTCACAAATTGTCTGTAGATGCTTCAATTTCCACGGGGTAGAGGGTAGTCAGTCACCCCAGACCTTAGTCTACCATCGTAAGTACCATGCCTCACCATTATGTTCGGAAGCCGTCTTGTTCACTTATACTATTTTAAGAAAATTTATGAAAATTGGGAAGTTTACGGATTGTCGGTTCGACGTTTCTCTGAAATAGAGACTCGGACTTACTCCTCATTCAAGTTTGAGCCCTTCTTGTCAGAGTTGGTGACGCTTCAGGACCGTCTCATAGGTTTGAAACCAGTTAAGGCCAAAGACATTGCAACAAGTTTTTCTCACTGGTCTTGATCACAACCTCAGGAGCTTCAGCTGTAAAAGAAAAAAACAGTGTGGACTCTCTTGGAGTTTATGTGGCACTAGCTACCTTATCCTGCAGTTAAGGCGACAAAAGATTGGCAGGCCAGAGAGTGATCCACAAGTGGCAACTTTTCAGATGTAGAAGAATACAAATGCAAGGCCTTTAAGAACAGCGTAGGCTCAAAATGTTGGTTCAAGATATTCTTCTTTAGCTTCACAGCTATGAGTTCTTTCAAGTATTCACCAAAGCGAACATCACTTGCAATAGTATTACCAAATAACACAAGCCTTTTAGGACTATGTATGGTCGACTCGCAGAAAAATATAAAGAATTCCTTAGCACCACAGTGGCGTCCGAAAAGTGAGGAACTAGTTTAATAGTAACTTCTAGCACAATCCAGTCATTGGGCAAAAGGCAGATAATTGAATCATTCAATATGAAAATTTTTCCTGAAGGCTTCCTATGCTTTCTGGCAGACTAAATAATTCCTAATGTGATATTCCACTGTAATTTCATTTTATGAGGGGTATAAAGATTATGGCAATATCTTTTAAGAAGTGCATGCTGAACTGTGGAGACCTTAAGGCTTCTGAGTAATTTTCGCAGTTTTATCAATGGTTGAGCAAGCGTAATGCGTCTTCGGAGTGCCTATGCCACACTTTCGGCTTCTGACCGACTCAAAGCGCACCTTTCTTCTGTATTTCTTTTGTTATCGTCTTCCGAACTGCATCATTTTAATAGAATGCACAAGGAAACTTATCTTCACCTCTGGAGTTAGCAAACCCAGCGACCGAAAAGTCATATGAACCGTTTTCATCAGTTGACTCGACATCTTTGGCTTCATCAAATGATTCCAAGAAATCTCCTTGGGACACACAATTGACAAGGTTTTGAGTTTAAAAGCACACGCAACAGATAAATTTTGGCCCCTACCCATAAATTTTCATAAAATTACGCCAAAAATAAAGTACAACAGGAAAATTTTGTCTGCTAGTAAAAAACTTCCTGAGTTTAACTTAAGATTACTAAAGACTGTCAATAGCGGTATGAGAAGGTTTAAGCCTCTTGAAATATAGAATAGGTGGTACTAACGATTAGGTCCAGTCGGTAAAAATTATCGGCATAACGTCTTTTGAGCTGGAATTAAAAGATTATGTCTTTATCGACATCTTGGAGCAAGTCTCGGTTTATGTTGTCGCCACTGAAATTAAACTTTTATTTTCTAGTGCTTTAAAAGAAGCACTGATTCTATGAATACTTTAACCTTCTAAAGAAATCAGTGTGTCTATCCATATAAGATCAACCAGGCTATGACACCCACTGTCATGGGTTTATGCAATAGTTGGTAGGTATACTCCTTTCACAGGAAAAATCCACAATACAATTCTTCTTTTTTTAGTGCGTTTTAGGGTCACAGAAGACAAATACTAAAGTTGGGCCTCTTTAAAAATTTATTGATACTTACTTTACTTGCAGATTAAATTTAACGAGAACTGTAATTATTTTAAACTACTATACTAGGAATGAAAACAAAATGAGTCACTAGTTACTTGCAGAAACGTACAAATACTATACTAATTAATTTTAAATAATATGCTGATGTAGATTTTCTTTAAAAAAATTAAGCTGAAAAATTTCCCAATATCTAAAAATAGCCAAATGTTTTTTTAAGATACAATCAACGATATATATATATATATATATATATATATATATATATATATATATTGCAATGTGTTAATATTTGTGATTTGGCAAAATTTATAATATTTAGTTTACCTATTGTTGCTAAAGGGAGGGATATATTAACAGGATAAGCTTGTTTTGGTTTTACTTGGTTGTTTTACATTTGCTGTTTTTTTTTTCTTTCATAGGCATATATTTTGGGGGTGATGACCTGACGCGGGGATGCCATGGATATTCTGTGGTAGCCACAACACTGTGCTGGGTAGAGAATTTAGAGTGGCGAAACCCTATATAGGCCAGTGTATTCTCCTGATGAGCCCTTATGTTGGGTGTTGCCTCTGAATTATTTGTCTATATTATTTTTTCTATTGTTTGGTAAATGACGACTTATACTTATTGACGACATGACTGCCTGTCCATGGATTATTCTTTATGGTTGATTGTGTGTGGCTATGCTATTTGACCTATGTGATTGTATGGATGAGTAGGGTTAAGGCCTCATTCAAGTGCTGGTCTATATTAATCACTAATTTAGGAAAACAGTCTTCCTTTTCTCCTTCTGTCTCTCTCTCTTTTTTTTTTCTTTTTTTTTTGTGTTTGTGCTGTTGCATTGGTGATTTCTCTTTTCATGATATATATATATATATATATATATATATATATATATATATATATATATATATATATATATATATATATATATATATATATATATATATATATATATATATATATATATATATACCCTCTTTCAACCCTCCCAAGACGTTCCTATCTCCCTAAAATGTTTCTTTACAACAAGCTCCCACCCCAATCGAGGACGACCTGCATTTCGTTTAGCCCTAGACGGTTGGCCACATGATAATGAAAACCATTAAATATGCACCGCGGCAACATCTTGCTGGAAAAACACACAGTCTCGTCCTTCCTTTGTCACCTGCGCTACAAATGACAGTAAACATTCTGTTACATAGACTTTAAGGTTTCATGATATTCTTGAAGAAAACGGGACCTGCAGACATATCTAAGCATTCTTTGAGATTGTTCGTTGACCATCATAAAATTTGTTGGCAGTTCATGCGCAATATGATTCCAGAAACCACACTAAATGAAAAGGCAAAAGTTTTTGGAAACATGCTGAACCATAATAACTTCTTTTTCAGAACCTTTGAATATTCAGTGTATTTTTATTGGTGTTACTGTGTATTTACGATTTTTAGATAAAAATGACAGTAGCTTAATTTCCCAAGATTATCTGCACTTCCGTGTTCACACTGGGTCTCTTTTTATCTTGGCCACTCTGTACCAATAGTGCATTTGCTAATACCAATGTAAGTTTTTACTAATGTATATACTGGGACAAGAATCTTTTGCTTACTTAGAGTATAATTTTTCCGGTCATAGACGAATTGTCCAACTTTCATGAGAAACAGAAATGAAACTGGTTTTCTCCCGCAAGACTTTATTTCATTTAAACAAAGAAACAATTTTTATTTTATTTAAAACATTGATATTAAAAAGATAGACATATAAAACCCGCGTACACGGCTAGTAAAATAAATAAACCCTCTCAATTAAAATCCCTCCACTTTCTCTTAAGATCCTAAATGGAAATATATTAATTTAGCAAACAAGATTGGTAAACTTACGATGTCTCTTTTCCAGGCTTTTCAGAGATCGGTCAAGAGCATTCTTTGCTTTCTCTGGCTGATTCGATTTCATGAAAAACAAAAAGGCGCTCATCCACACAGTTTTATCAGTTTTGAACTTTTTCATCATCGTGCTGTACATCTCTTCAGCTTGCTGAAAACAAAACATATTTAGTAAGCTAATAATGAATTTTTTAATAATAAGAGACGGGGGAGGGGAGGGGGAGAGAAGAAAAACAGAAGGAAAAACCTCCGAACTATAAGGCGATAAAATATGAATCCTGTTTTAAATGCTTTCCACACGGACGTAATGTGGCAAGTTCCCAATGTTAAATAAGACCAATGTTATTGGACTGTTTGACCTGCCCACTAGCCCCAACTATCCCAGAAACTATGCCCTAAAGGAGCAGTTAGAAGCACCAGATCTGCCGAAAATACAAGTGAAAGGACCAGCATTCTCTGCATATCCCAATTACTGACCGTTTGGACAGCTGCCGATATCTATTTTCCCAGCACCCTAGCTTCCTTAATTTAAAAAACAATAAAGATCAATTTCTTCCGAGCAGATAAGTCAGGAAGGATACCTAAGAGATTGTTCAACTTCATGCTCACATCCAACAATCTCCTACACAGTAATTTTCTGCAGTCACGGTAAATCTCACAAATTACGGATAAGACATCCGATATTGTTTTACGACACCTGTATCCTTGAACAGCCACCCTGTGTTTATAAAACCTGGGTTAAAAACAAATATTTACCAAACAAACTCCTAATCACCACCCTGTGACCATCCGATATGATGGTCGCGTATATCACGTATTTTCTCCATTTTCCATCCGGGAGGTGGAGAAAATAAACAGGAGAAAAAGAGATAAGTGCTACCCCACTAAAAAAGGATTGTTTTATTTTTGAATTACTAGAAAACAAACATATCTCATTCATTTTAGTCTTAAATTATGCAACTCATGACAAAAATGACATAAGGTAGTTAAAGTTTCTAATAAAGTGAATAGTTATAGTTTAGTTGGTATTCCAATTATTAGATAGCAACATACATTGCCACATAGGTTTGCCAACCTTTGATTCCCAACTGATTACATTTTCTAGATTTTGCAAAAATGATTCAGATTCTCGCGAGACCAAGCTAGTGGTTAGTGAACCAAGTTTTAGAAGTTTACCAACCCGTGATAAGTTATGGAATGCCATATAGAAGAATCCTTTATGAAGAATACCTGGTCTTTGATGCTGATTGGGAGGTGTAATCTGGATGGATTATCTTGTTTTTATTATTTTAGAGAATTCGCCCCCCCCCCCCGCCTGAGACAACTGTTTATTTTTCAAGGCGGCCGTTACAGTAGAGTTGTCATAATTTGACATTTAAATATATCTTTCCCTCTGTAAATAAATGTCATTCCCTATTTAATTAGTCTTCTGTCGGATGATGGGCATAAACGAGAAAACACCTTAGCGTACATTCTTTCATCAGGTTCAGAAACCTACTGACTGTGTAATGAGAAATACTCATTAAATAGGATGGCTTCAGGTGTCCATTGATATCTTTGTTTTCAGGGCTGAGAATACAAAGATTAGCCGATTATAAGGTCAATTGCGATCATTAAATTGTAATTGAGGATAAGCTCTTTCTATGTCACTTATTATAAATTACAAGCGGAGCAGCCCCACTCTCTGCAGATATGTAATAAATCTAATATATTTCAAAAATATATAAATCTATATTTTATATATATTTTGTATTAAAAATATAAATCTTATAATGTTTCTTATATTGTTTGTTCTCATAATACAAGTAAAAAATAGAAATTTTACGACAAGTAAAAAATGTACACAAAAAAAGCCTAGAGTCACGAGTCTACCTCTTGGCAAAGTTTGCCATATATCTTCAACCTAATGTAAAGAAAAAGTAAAAGAAAATATAAAGTAAAATAAAAAGTCTCTTGATGTGTTTCATAAAAAATTGTTTTATTAATATTCGAATATAAAGCGAATTTAAAAAGAATCGCACAAAAATACCTAACGTATTGTACCTTTTCACCGAAGTTTGTCTTCTATCTTCGGCCCAATGACAATATAAAGACAAAAAAAAAAGAAAAAATTAACAACTTGAACAAAGAGTTAAAAACGTAATGGATAGAAATAATTTGCTTTTAGTTTATATAGACTGCATGCGACATGGTACGGCATGGACATCGGTGCCGTTGAAGAATCCCTTTGAAATTTAGTTAGGCCAAAAAATGATCAAGTGGCATCATTTTTACTATTAGCAAAAAAAAATAAAACTCGTAGCTGGAACACTTTATTGAAAACTATCTTTTCAAAAAA
The DNA here is from genome assembly GCF_032884065.1 of Artemia franciscana. Lineage (NCBI taxonomy): Eukaryota > Metazoa > Arthropoda > Branchiopoda > Anostraca > Artemiidae > Artemia > Artemia franciscana. The sequence goes on along the minus strand of NC_088867.1, from coordinate 24,316,578 downwards.
TAATATGGTGATAACGCTAAGCTATAGCAATAGAGGTAGATGTATATGATAGTATATTTCCTGACGGTATACATAATGATAGTACAACTGCTGATAGAATGTGCTGTCATTTTGCTAATGTGGGAAAGGATTTGGTCCAAAGTATAGTTATTTCTGAGCATGAAGGTAGTTTTAAGAAATATTTATCGAATGCAAGTGATGTTTCGGCGTATTTGAAGCCAATCAACGCTTCTGAGCTTTCTGAAACATTGAAAAATTTAAAAATTGGAGCTTCAGGCTCTGATTTTGTAACAGTTAAAACTTTAAAGTATATTTACCCTGTTATTTCCGGTCATTTAGTGTATTTATTTAATGAATGTTTAAGGACTGGGGTGTTTCCAAGTTGTTTTAAAATTGCAAAAGTTATTCCTGTTTATAAAGGTGGAGATAAAAATGTACTAGGAAATTATAGGCCCATTTCTTTATTACCAGTAGTATCTAGATTGTTTGAGAAATTGATAGTTAAAAGAATGTTTGAATTTTTGGAGAGTAAATCATTTTTTAATCCAAATCAATTTGGTTTTCGGAAGGGTTTATCTACTGAGCATGCTGTTTTATTTTTGACAACTTTTGTGAATGATGCGTTGGATAATGGTATGAAAGTCGCTTCTGTTTTTCTTGATATTGTAAAAGCTTTTGACTGCGTTGACCATTTTATACTCATTGCCAAATTAGAAAATTACGGTTTTAGAGGACCATTTCTTGAATTACTGTCCTCGTTTTTAAAAGAAAGAACTCAATATGTACAACTAGGAGATAATGTTTCTTCAGTCAGTAGTGTTAAATTTGGAGTACCTCAAGGATCTGTTCTTGGTCCCCTGTTATTTTTAATTTTTATAAATGATTTATGTAGAGCTTTTAATATGATTTCGTATGATCTTGACATTGGATGTGACGGGGAAAAAGTAATTGTCCCCAGCTTTGCGGATGATACTCATATAACTGTGGCTGCACGAACAGGAATTCAGCTGTTGAGTCGTATTAGTTCTTGTCTGGAGTTTGTACACAATTGGATGAAGCTTAATAAGTTAAATTTGAATTATAGTAAATCTTGCTTTTTATTGTATGGTAGGAGCTCAAATTATTACCCTTTGATAGACAGACTTAATATTGCTGATATGGGTATTCTAAGAATGAATTGTACAAAATATCTAGGAGTTTTAATTGATGAATGTCTCAGCTTTAGAGAACATATAGATTATATTAGTCTTAAACTCGCTAGGAATGTTGGCATTTTAAGAAAGTTGCAGTATATTTTCCCAAGAGATATTTTAAGAACAATGTATTATTCCTTAATTCATCCTTATCTGCTATATTGTTGCAATGTTTGGGGTAGTACATTTCCTTCTCATCTCGATCGTGTTCGAGTTTTGCAGAATAAAGCGCTTCGAGTGTTATGTGGTGTAGGTTTTAAAGACTCGGTACAAAAGAGGTATATAGATTGCAAAATCTTGCCTTTAGCAGGACTTATTATTTTTTATCGAAGCCTGTTTATATATAAATATTTTCAAAATTGTTTACCAATATGTTTTAAAAGTATGTTTGAATTAGGAAGTGATATTCATACACATTCTACGAGACAGTCCGATATAATTCGTCGTCCGCTTACTATTACTCGTAGATCTCAATTCTCTATTCGGCATCTAGGACCCCATGCATGGAATTGTTTACCTACGAATTTGAGAAACTTGGATAGCTTTCTTGAATTTCGGCGGGAATTAAAGCTATTTTGCCTTAATATTTATGGTTTTGATAGTTGAGTGGACCTCAAGTGGAGCCAAGATGTTGGTTTTGATTTTGGCGATACTGGTTAAGTGGTTTTAGTTTCTTTTTGTTTTGTCTCTTTTGAAGTGTAAATCCGTTTCGATTGAAATGCAGGGTAATTGATTTTTTCTTCTTCTTCTTTCTTTCTTTTTTCTTTTCCTTTTCTTTTCTTTTTATTTTTTCTTCTTTTTCGTATTGTTTTATATGTATGTGTATTGGGGTTGTAAGCCCAAACAAGCTTTGCTTCGGGCCATTTGCTTGTTTTGTTGTGTTATTTATATTAATAAACCCATCTTTCTCTCTCTCTCAGATGAGCTAAAATGTCAATATTACTTAGTTGGTAAATCACATGGGTAAAAATGTAGCTGACATCTTTCCTTCCTCCATGTGTTTTAGTCGCATTAACCTCATGACCAACCAAAAAATGTGCTAGTAATGTTAGCACCTTTTAGTATAATTGGTTCTGTATATTACGTCTTTTTTATGAATTTATATTAGTAAGTTCGGTTTACTCTCATAAGCCTAAACTTACTGAAAAAACGGAAATGTCTGTTAAAACGGCCATCTTTTAAATAAAAGCAAAACGTTTCTGTTTGTCAAAAAAAGGGAAAACAGAAACAGATTTCCGTTTTATATCGCCATTTCTGTTTCTTTTTTTTTTAAACACCTGTTTTTACCGTTTGTGTTTTCACCAAAAACTGAAACGGTACCAATCCTTACTCCATGGTCCGCTAATTTCGCTAGACTACCTGCATGAAGCTACTCCACATGAAAATTATCCAAAGTTTTTTTTTTACTTAGTCATTGAAAAGCATCTACTGAGTTAGCTATTCATTTTTTAAGACGTTAAGTTTCGCGAGAATAGTTTGGCCGGATTAAACTGCGAGGTATTATGCGTAAAGACGGTTTATTAAGCAAGTCGACTTTAAGGAATAGTTCAACCAAAAGCCTTCTTTGACAGCTGAAAAATTATCTACAAATTAGACAAAAGAAAACGATCTTGGCCCTTCGTCTATTGCAATAATAATAACAATAAACAAAAAAAAACATGTAAAAATTAACTCAAGCCGATGAGGACGTAGCCGTCAGAGCATTCCATAAAGTCTTATTGACACCCTTCATTTTTGTGCCTGAAGCTGCGCAATTATTTAAGCAACGTTGAGCCTAATTTGTTTTTGGTTGTCTTTCTTCATTTAAAAGCTGAACGCAAAATTTAGTAGAGTTCCAAAATGGTAAGTGAATTTGTTAATTTACCTCTATTTTGCCACTTGTGGCGAGCATGAGGGATGTTTGTTGGTAAACCTTAAGACTATCATTGGACACCACAGCTTCAGCAAAAACCTCTTTCATGCTTTCCGGAGTTCCATACATATTCTCTAAATTCAATAGCGCCATCCAAACATTTAATTTCTCGTTCTCTTCCCTAAAATTAATGACTTTCAGCGCTCTTCTTGCAACGGCACGAGCTTTTTCTATTTCTGTCTGTTCTAAGTGATATGCCATATATTTAATCCAAATGATGGAACTATTTGGGGAGGATATAAGAAGACGGTCAAAATCATCAGTAGATTGAGGTAGCCTATCAGGATTCATTAGTGTTCTCTCAATTTCGCTGATCTGTCTTTCTTCTTCTTTAGCTGCTTGGAGTCGGTCTGCTTTCTTCTTTGAAACCTTAAAAGAAGTTATTAGCAATTCTGATTAACTTACAGTTACAAGCAAATAGTCTTAACAGAGAAGGAGAATCACTCAAATAAATTTAATCTACAAGAGATCATTAAAAAACGAATGCCAAGCTTTTGAATTAGTTTATATATAAGAAAAACTTGTACATTTACTGCCTTGGTTGAGGCAGGCCAGATCTATCCATATGTATGTTTGGGAGCTGTGGCTAGACCATAACGAACTATGAGTAAAGGATGCAAAACACAAGATTGACAATTCCCTCCCCATAAATTTATGGCTTAAGGGTTTGAGTCTTATTAATGTATTGAAGTTAAAAAAAAAGAGCTTTGAAATAATAATTTGCATTTTTAATATGGTAATGATACGAATGTGAATGATAAGTTTACAAATGGGTAGTCAATTGTTAAGAGAGTGATAGTTCCTTGTAGTCAGGCTAAGAAGAAAAGGAATTATTATGATACGACAAAGAAGCCCCGAGTTACGAAAAGTATTCTATTTTCATTAGCCAAGACACGTGTATTATATGTATATGAAGAAAAACCGGGTTAAGTAATGTTGTTAGTGACATGAATATTTATAGAGCATATAGTAACAAGTGGAATACCGTACAGGTAAGTTAGAGTTCATGGATGACCGTTTTAGAAAAGCAGAAGGTGAACCTAGATTTAGAGAGATATAAATCTGTGATTACCCAAAATTAGCCGAATAATGCTTACATATGCATACACTTATAAATTTATTCTTGAAAACGGCTCCATATGTTTTTTGTTTTTGAAAATTGACACCGTAGGATTTAAGTGGGATTTTATTTTAGTTTGGGAAAATTCGTTTAGTTTAGAGCCTTAATGTTGGAAAAAAAATTAATGTGAGTGACACCATATTTATATATATTTCAAGAGCATGAACTGCACCATTACCCCCCCCCCCATCCTCCAGGAGTGGTCGTATCGTTTTCGGTATCTCTGACGAATGCAAAATTACACAAGATGACAAAAGACTCTGAACAGCTAAATAAAATGGCATGGAACAAAAAACAGCAAAAATCACATTGAATTGCAAAGGAAAACGTTGCACAACGAAATCTGCTGTTAGAAAACAAAATCAAGTTACAACGGAATGAAGGAATGTGTTAGTTTAGCGTGACCGAATCTGTGAAAGATAAACAGGAAGAAGGAATTAAATTCACGTCAGAATTACTTAATTCAATTGAAATTGCTGGTTTTTACCCTAGAATGAAGAAGGGCCGTTTTAGCGTCTGCAAAGATACAGAGGAAGGAGAAAACAAATTCACGACTGAATTTCTTAACCGCCCTGAAATGGAATGAAGTTATTTTGGCGTTCGTGAAGGGCAAACAGGAAATAAGAATTGAATTTACGCCAGAAAAGAAAATCACGTGAGGGATGTCACATTTATATATAGCTTTGACACGTGCAAATTACATGAGATGGCACAACATCCAGCCCGTTTTTGATCCAACTAGACTGATACCTGATATATCCCAAACAGGATGAAATATCCACCTACTCAGAGAATAAACTAAAAGAAAAATCAACTGCAGATAAAGAGCAAACCAAAATTATTACGTATATTACGTTCTTCCGTCCCCCTATATACACTAAAAGTTGAAAAAAAAATAAATTAGTAATTGCAACTGCTTTATTTACTCTTTGCCTTTCAAAACATTTAATACAGAATATTTTTTTGCATAGAACAAATGAGAATAAATAAACCCTCTTTTACTCAAGGTTTTGGAGAACAAACTTTTTATCATACTAATACTACGTTATAGCATTTATTCTAGCAGCACCAAAAAAAAAACAAAAAAAAAACATCTAAACTTAGGCGCAAGGAGCGAGAGGAGATGATTGAGGGGCAGTTACTTAATGGCGCTATCTATCAATACACCAAATATGCTTTATTCAATTTTTAAAGTTTACTTCAATATAAAACATCTCCATAACATCATTTGCCTACATAATCATCTTAATTAACAGCAGTGTTTTTCCAAAATATTTCTGCGCAAGAAGCAAAAATTAAAAAAAAAAAATTAATTGAAAAGGATTTTTTTTCAGAAAAGTATTAGCAAATTGTCAAAATTTAAGGTAATACGATTTAACAGTATTTTGCCTCAAAATGGCACAAGTCGGTGAAACAAATCGGGTAGAAATTTTTTTCGTCCCATATTTATCTTGGTAAGTTATTATTTATATTTTTTTTTTTATATAATTTGTAATTCGATCCATGGTATTTGTGATATGCAGATTGAGAAGATATAATTCAAAGAAACAAAAGAGAGAATGCAATATAGACTAAGGGATAAAACTTCAGAAAGTAAAATATTGGGAAAGATTTTCCATATTAATCAAAAATCTAGTTTTCTATTGAAATGTTTAGAAAAGTTTTCTGATAAGCGTATTGAAATGTTATAATATATTTTATTTTTTTGTGACAGGGGACCAAAAAGATAACAGAAACGTATGACCGTTTTTAAGAAACGACGATTTATGGATCCTACCAATGTAATTCATAACGTAATGAATAAACATGATGACAATAAAAAAAAATACTTTAAATATGTTAGTGGGTAACATAATATCTTAATTAAAACGAAAATGATCTCGCATTGTATACACCCAAAGCCATGGGGGCGGCTGTGCACAGAGGCTTAGCTCTCAAAGTCATCTAAACTGTCTTTCTCTTTCCTAGGGGTAAGAGGAGACCAACCCCTACCACCTCCCTAACTGCAGGCACCTATCAGGTCAAGGGTGAACGCCATCTTTTAGCTGAAGCCCCCCTCGTGGACAGTTCCAAGACGTGGACCTAAGAAAACATTTTCTGAGGCTTTAGGTATGCTTTCCCTACAAAGACATTAACAGACCTCCGGTCTAGTAGATAGTGTATGTATTACTCTATAACCGCTACTTTTACTTGATAAACAGTCCATAATAACGGATTATTTTCATTTTGACTCTATAGTAGCGTGTGTGCCAAAAGCGATCTATATCACGAAACACCAATCTACCCATAGGAACTAGAAGGCTACTTCAGTAGCTTTCGACAGATTTAAGCCAAATGGCTATCTCAGAAATTTCTGTCAAAAACATTTCCACCCTATTCTGGGAAAAATTGCTGTGTTGGGGACAAGATAGACAAAAACGGTACTTTGCCATTTCTGGTGGGAAAATTGTGGTGTGACCTTTTGTTGCTTAAAAGAGCCCTTTCTTCGAAGAAGTCTATTCGAATGAGCCCTTTCTCTACTACCTATGAACACCGGTTTGATACGGTTACCCCCGAAAAAAAAAGCAAAAAACAATGCAAATAAATCGTCACATCATAGCAAAATTGAAAACAAAACAAAGATGAATTGCTGGATTTTGGCCACTTCTTCTAGATTGTTTCTTCCAAAATAATTTCATTTAGTGCTTGTTAAAATTTTCAGTTTTTTTATTATTTTATCTTAAGCTTTGTACCAATATTAAATTACTCATTGCAATGCCCCTGAATTTAGATTTTAACTCACTTAATCAAACACATCGGACTTTCAAGTTTTTTCCATCATCGAAAATAGGTCAATCGAGAACAAAGTTACATTGACTCTGTGGTAAAAAAAAAAAAAAAATAGTTAGTCAGACAAGTCGAAGAAATTTCGAATCTTAAAAAATATTTCGGATATAGGATATATTAGGCAGTCAGAGAAAAAACACTAAAAAACAGGAGCTCTTTCTAATAGTCTCGCCAAGAGAGATATAAACATAAAGTACCTTTTTTGAACTTCTTTCATTTTCGGATTCTTGGTCAGAATCGGATTCTTCCTTTGAAACAGTTTCTATTGGTAAAGTTTTCACATCCCAGGAAAAGTCTCCAACGTTAATACAAGGTGCTTCAACGGTCTCAATAGTAAAATCGTCGGCAATCATTACTTTTTTTTCTTTCTTCAATAATAATTTTTCCGAGTCTTTTCTTTTTTGAGATTGAGTCACATTAGGTGATTCAGAAACTTTGCGCTTTCTTTTTGGCTCTGTTTCATCTAAGCCAGTGTCAGTAGCCGTTGCTTTAACTTCCTCATCGCTCATACCATCGTCCGACGGTATTGTTTTTTGTTTCTTTGTCAATAATTTTTCAGAAACTGTTCTTTCTCTTTGAAATTTAGTCACATCTGACGATTCAGAAACTTTGAGTTTTCTTTTTGGCTCTATTTCATCAAGTCCGTAGTTCACAAATTTAACTTCAGAAGTTCGCTGCTTTGTTGACTTGCGAAGAGAGAATTCCTCAAATCGTTTAGGCCATAACATCCTAGTAACAAGTTTCTTTTGTTGTACTTGTTGTTGTAACAGACCAAGAGAAAACTCATCCAAATTCCTTATAAAAAAAAAATAGTATGTTAAATCATTGATCCAATAACATTCGCACATTTTTATTATTATATTATTAATTCGATTATTAATGGAAGAAAGGTAGTGGTAGAATAAATTCATAATCATTTAAAACAGGCATGTACAAGCAATCGAGGATCAAAACAATTGACTTGAAGAAGCCATGTTTCTGTCACCCTTCACATATTTTTTTCAAGAATAAAACTGTTAGAATAAAATCAAAAATCAAACATTTCTTCACAAAAAAAAAGAAACGTTCAGGGTCACCATTCAACAAGAATCATGGAGCAGAGGCACACCTCAACACAGTGTGTTTGCCCCTAAAGACACCTAATAGTACCAAAAATATCAAAATGAAAACATCTTTTGTCCCCTGAGCCCATCTTAAGTGGGCTCAAATTTCATAACAACCATTTTCTCAGAATTTTCTTTCAATCAAAATTATGCAGTTACAAGAGCTGTACCGTATTTTTGTTAGTGTTGCCTCGCTGAACCGTAAAAATAAATAAGCAAAACCAATTAGTCAAACTTGACAACACTTTTCTTTCGTAAACTTCAAATATTAACAACCTGTTAATTCTTAATGACAACTGCATATTCAACAAAAAACTACATGTTTTTAAGATGTTTGGTGCCATATGTTTTTAGCTATTATAATTTTGGATTTTAACGCACGTTTCTTTATCAAACTTGGCCCTCGCTACTATCAAACACTGCATTTCTGCATATAAAAGTTTTTTTTTCCATTAAAAATTGAATTCCTGATCCTGTTGAGCTTTTTAGGATATATATGATCGTGCAAGTTTCAATTCAACCAATTCAAACAATCATATTTGAGACTTAAAACCTTGAGGAACTTAAAGAACCTCTGCTGGTGGCAGTAAAGAAAAGGCGAAAGCAGCCAGCGAAAACTAATGTCATCTGTACTACTTACTACCTATTATAAATAAATAAATCCATGGCTCTATAAAAGTTGACTTGCAGTCAATTTTGTATTACTCTTAATACGTTTTCTTCAACAACGAAACTGTTTGAATGAATATAGAAATCTAGCTTTTTTACAATAAACAAAATAAAAAAATACGTTCTTCCTGGCCAAAAAGCCCATTTTTACAACACTTGACAACATGTCTAAACTTGAAAAAGACTAGTCCTAGAGTTAAACAGATGTGGCCAAAGCTTTCACTACACCCATTGCATTTAGATTCAGCTGACAAATATCTTTTTGTTTTCGTTCTCTCCTTTTTTTGCACTAATGATCGATATATCAAAGCAGACTCAAAGAATGTGGCAATTTCAGGTATGAAGAGATTGATTACAATGAGAAGAAATCTTATTTTCCTTGACAATTTTGAATAGAACGTGGATCAATAAAATAAAACCAGAAAAATAAACCCAGAAGGTGCTTTTTTTGCTCGTTGCTTGCCAATGCATAGAACGTGCTATTAGGCTATGCTACAAACAATCTATGTCCAGTCTTACTATTTAATCAGATTTTGCGTTAGAAGATATTCAGTTAAAGCATTGAGGACACTTTATACATAACTACTCATAAAAAAAATCTTTTATTATAATGAAACTCATTCTGCTACCGAGGAAGGACACAAAGAAATCAATACTCCCTACGTTAGCGCGCAAGTCAGTCTATGCAAATAGGGTTGTAGTGAGGAGATATTACAGTCGTAATGGGATTTACAGGCTTAAGGGATCTATAGAGAAAAAAAGAAAAGAAGAAATTATATTGAGAAATGAAGAAACCGAAACCATACGGAGGCAAGCTCAAAGCACTTTTTTTGTAGGCACTTAACTTTTCTCTCTCCTTTAATTTATCCCACCTAGTTTTACTTTGACATTGGTTTTGCTACAGGCAGAATATGGTAATGGAAAAAAACTCACCCTTGAATTACAGCATCGTATACAAATCCTACTTTATAAAGATTTTCTTCCTTGCTTTGAAAAACATAATCATTGATGTCCCATTTTTGAGGTAAGCAAACTATTCGATGCCCTGCACTGCCAAGGCTGCAGGCAATCGTGACATTTTCATCTTTGTGCACTACAACCACAGGATGTTTTGAATCTTCGTCAAGATCGACCGCCTTATCTGTGAATGAAAGAATAACTTATGGAGGTTTTTGTTGCTTCAGGAAGCATTAACCTCTTAATGACTATTTCTCTTTTTTCATCTCTATCCTTTCTTTACCTTGCTTCTAATAAACCCGATTATTATATCAACTAGTCAAAAAACACACACAAGTGTTTAAATTGGGAGAGGAGAGAAAGGTCAAACCAGTACACAGCAGGCAAATTATACGGAATTTATTGGAAAATACTAAAAATCATAAGATTTGGGGGGACTTAAAAATACCAAAATGAAGAGGCACAGTAGATATTACAAAATAAAAATTACAATAATAAGATAAAAGATTTCAGCACTTAATATATATATATATATATATATATATATATATATATATATATATATATATATATATATATATATATATATATGTATATATATATATATATATTTTATTGCATTCTCCTCATAAATATAGACAACATACTAAAAAAAACAAAACAAAAAAAAAAAACAAAACAAAAAAAAATAAAAAAAATACCAAAATGAAGAGGCACAGTAGATATTACAAAATAAAAATTACAATAATAAGATAAAAGATTTCAGCACTTAAATACATATATATATATATATATATATATATATATATATATATATATATATATATATATATATATATATATATATATATATATATATATATATATATTTTATTGCATTCTCCTCATAAATATAGACAAGATACTAAAAAAAACAAAACAAAAAAAAATTAACAAGGCATCCGGTCCCAAAGCCCCTTAAGAGTGTGGCAACAATTGTGGCCCATGGTCACGTAATAAATATTTTTACTCTCGTATCACGTTTGCAGACGCATTATGATTATTGTATGGTACTATTTGTAAGGTTAACGGCAATTAAAGAATTTCCGAAATAAGTTCTACATGTACGAAGTAATTGTCAAACTCTGTGTCCTCATTGTTTTGTATTTTTATCAATATTACTGTTGTTGTTAATGAAAATCCTTGAAACGGTTCATTGTATAAACCTTTACTCCTTAGTATACGGTGCCTTTTCAGTTACAGAAGAGTGTATAGGCTATCTTCTTGCTTACTTTTCATGGCACTAAAGATCTAAAATATAATAAACATCAAAATCGAGGATTATATAAAAAAAAAATCGGTACTTCTGTTGCAAAAACAGGATTTTCGGTATCATTCCCCAAACATTTGTAAGAGATGCGAAAACTTTGCTTGGTTTATCGAAGAGATAATACGAAGCTCTATCCGTACAGAAAATTATTTGATTTCTAAAAAGTTAAGATTCAAAGTTAGGGCATTTTACTCACACAAAATGTAGGAAATTCGTAGAATTAAAACTTCAAAATAGAAAAAGTCACGAACAGAATTTTATTGACAGATAAACCAATGTCAGCGTCTGATCTTAGGATACATTGATTAGCTTTGGAAAAAATGTTTACCTTGTCTAGAAAAAAAAGTCACTTCTAAGAAATCAAACAAATTAGATGCGTCATGAAAACTTCGGAAATTATTTCTAAATGAAGGGAACAATTTTTATTTAAGAAAGTTCATGTTGTCTTACGTACCTTTCATAGTACTGCTCAAGAAATTACAAAAGGGCATCAAATCAAACATTTTAGGAAATGGCAAAGAAAAAAAAGAATTTGCGTTCCAAGGTCAACTTTTCCAGAATTATTTCCAAGAAATAAGAAGAAAATACGGAATTTTGTTCTGTGGTTCTCAAAAAAATAATTTAATATTCTGCAGGAGTAAGAAATCATTCTGAAAATTTTACTATCTGAGCTAGGATAGTTTTGTCTTTGCGCCATGTACAACAAGAGGCCAAAAAAAAGTATTGATTTTTTCTGGAAAACTAGTGGAAATTTTACAAACATCACAACTATTTTCTGCTTCGTTTCACGATTCCCATACCCAGGAAAAATTTGGAGCCAGAGATCGCTGATAAAAAAAAAACTACGAGAGCAGTAGTGTAGCTCAGCGATACATCATATATTTTGGTCTTTACATCAAATCTTGAGGGTGTCCCTCACTTTCCATCCAGCAATTCATTAAAGGTATCCATTAAATGAATTTGGACCAAACTATTATCAGACATTTGGCTGCCAGCACGAAAAGCGTTACCATTTCTCGAGTTTCAAGTTGATAAGTGTCAATTCAGCTTTTACAGACAAAGTTGCGCAGGTAATGTTGAAACAGGTAACCAAGAAAATGAATTTCGGAATTCAAAAAGGAAAATTAAAAAAGAAAACCTATACCCAGGTTTCTGGGCTCATGTTGGTTAAATAAGTTATTTTTAGACCGTACTGTCATTGCATTTAAAAATAATATATATATATATATATATATATATATACATATATATATATATATATATATATATATATATATATATATATATAATGGATAAAAATGCAAATTATGACAGTGAAAAAAAAAAGATTAAAAACTTTGACAGGGAACTTTCTTAAGAAATGTTAACACTCTGCCAAGTGTTGGTTTGATCAATTTTACATTTTAACAGTTATCATTCTAGAGGATGATTATTCTTTCTTTAGATATTGACATGGTGCAATTTAGTCAGGATACCATGTATTAGTACTAACCAACTGTCTGAAGAAGTTCACCAATGGCTTTCTTATCTGTTACAAAGACCTTTTCACTTTCAGGAGACATCCATACTGTATATACTTCGATATTTGACCCCTCTTGGTAATATTTTTCTGGAAAAGAAAAATAGATATATAATAAACCAATAATATTGCACATATCTCTATCTAGCAAGGCAATATTACAGTTTTATAAAATATGAAATAACAAAAGTATTGACGATTCAAGTTTACCTATAATTCTCTTTAAAGTAACAAAAAATTGGTTGTCCGAATAGAAACATAATGTTTTTAGCATTGCAGATAAAATGTTTTTCTTCAACACTTTGATTAATAAAATTGAAATGTAATACCAGACAGATGATTTTTCCCACTTCTTTTCATACGTTTGCTTTATTAATCATAGTTAAAATTTAGATCTTTTTGATAATCGAAATTCCATGCCCTAATCATTTTATGCCTTATTTTTTTATTTATAGAACATTTAAACCAGCAATTATTTTTCAAAAGGAAAATTTATAACTACGGTGAAATTTAAGATCTTATATTGAGTCCCCTTCCTCACAATCAGACCGATGAAAACTAAATCCTAATAGCAGTTGAAGAAGCAATTTCTCCTCAAGCATCAGCAACCGATTTAGAGATTAGATGTTTCTTAATATTATACCACTTGAGATGAAGTAAACAGAGAATCAAATGAAAGGAGATTTATGGGACTCAATCTTTTCATTACACAAAAATTTTAGTCATTAACACCCCTTTAGTGTGCTTATTGTCTCCCACAGAGCCCTTTTGCATTCGTTTGGAATTATTCCACTTTTAAGGGCTCTACCCAAAAATCCTACTTGTACCCTGATTTTACAAAATCTCCAGCGAAAACGGTCGACAGTGTGAGATACATTTACAAAATTTGCGTCCCATGTAAGGATGCTCAATCTCTAGAAGAGGCGCAGTGAAGCTAAGTTTATTAAAGACCTCTGTAGGGAAAAGCACACATTAGCTCAATACCTAATTTATTACGGGTGTGATTATTATTACCGACATGGTTCGTATTTATTGAGGCAGGGGGCGAAGGAGGGGGGTAACCTCAAAGCAAGCAAGTACAACGATTTAAAAAAACTAAATAGGTGAATTAAATAGGGGAATATGAAAAATTACGATGAAAAAGTGAAAATTTAAAAAAAAAAAAAAACGCGATACAGGCCACCGAAGACGGGTTTGACTGCGTTTGAAGGGTTCTTAATAAATAATATTAATTAAGTAGAAGCTTTCTATACTTGATTTGAATACAGATCATATTCATTTTTTATCCAAGAAGCAAACATAGCGAATTTTCACAGCTTATAATTCGGGCGAGAGTGGCACTGGAAATAACGAATGCTATTATGGTTGACACTATTTTGGTAGAACAATTATTCCTCAAGATTTATTTTTAAACTAATCTTCTAAAAAGAATAAAAAAAGGAAAACGACAAAACAAAAAAAAAACTCACCAATCGATGGTTCTCTCAAAAGAATATAAGAGGATCCATCCGAAGACTTTAAATCAACTTCATTATCACGCGATTCCACTACTTGAACTTCAAGTCTTTTTCCAAGTTTGAATTCCATTTGTCTTGTTAAACATTGATACAAACGTTCGTAGACGGTCATAAAGTTCTCAAAGGAATCTCTGGTATACTAAAAGAAACCCAACACATAACTAAATAATACATTTCAAAGCTTTCCTAAGCAATCCACCACAAGTAGAAGCTTATCCATTTTTGGTTCAAATGGAAAAACAAATTTATTTGTCTTTTCGTAAACAAATTGGTTTATTTAAAAGAATATAGATCAGATGTTAAGACCAAGATATACACTAAGACCCCAATGTCAAATGCTACAGTTTGTTCTCATATTACTAGTTTGTTATATTACTAGTTATATTACTATATTGTATATTACTAGTTATATTACTAGTTCTTATATTACTAGTATTACTGGTTTGTTCTTATACTTCAAGGGAATACAAACACAAAAATATAAGTTTGATGATATTGGCTATCTATCAACAAAAGTAGTCGGATTTTATTAGTTAGTTCAACCAATGAAAATGTTCTGCGAGTAGCCGCAAGTCAGAGAAATTAGAACAAAGAAACAAAAGAAGGCTGCAACATAAAGACTGCCAAAAACTTGACTTTCCACAACAAAAACACAGTGGCGTCATTGAACCAAAATTATAAACGCACACAAATATATGACACTAAAAATGAAAAGATAAAAACAAATAAAAATAAATCTAGATAAAAAACGAAATCATTAAAAATATATAATTTACTCGTACAGCATTTGTTTCTAAACTCTTGCCTTTTGCTGATCGATCCCAATTTGGGTAGTTGCACATCGTACTTGGTGTTGCAGGTTAGCTTCCATTATGTTGAGCGTGTTTTGTATTCGGTTGATTACAATTAAAAAAAAAAAAGAAGAAAAAAAGAACGAAGCTCAACCAAAAACGTTAACAGCCTTTTTGTCCCATATTTATCAAATTGAAAATTTATCTGTTTTATCCTGATGTTTCAAGAATATATTAATGTTTCAAAAATTTGTTTAAAACTAAAGCCAAAATTTGAATGCGTTTTTTATTCTGATGCTTCAAAAACGTCTTAATGTTTAAAAAAAGTGATTATAATCAAAGCAAAATTTGGATGCAAGAAAATTCAGAAGCAAAATATGCAGATATGTCAAGGAGAAATGATGAATAGTGTAATTTAATTGAGGAACTGAGAGGTATGGTCTCTGAACTAAGTTCTGAAAAAAATGGAAACAGACTCTATGCCTTCGCCAAGCTAGTGTTTTTCCTGCCTTGTCAGGGGTCCTAGATCCAGGGAATAGTAACATCCAAATTTTGGCTTTGATTTTAAACTTTTTTTTTTTGAAATCTTAACATATCTTTCCTACATCAGAATAAAATGCGTCCAAAAAAAAATCAAAATTTGAATTTCATTTTAAACACTTTCTCAAACATTAACACATTTTGAACCATAAAAATAAAAGCTCATCAATGATGTATGTTTTTTGTAAGATGGTTTCCACTACTTTGGTAATTGTTCAATGAAAAATCCACTGCGAAGGATGGTTTTTACTATGACAACTATAAGGCTTAGAAGGGCAGTTTAGTAGCGTCTCCCTCTATTTGTATTTTATTGGAAGTTCAACAAATAAGTGAAAAAATAAAAGAACAGATCAAAACAAAATACAATGCAAGCATGCTTGTTTTTTCATTGGGGAGGGGGACAAAAACTTTATAAAACGTATCGAACATTTGTTTAAATGAATTTTGCTATGTTTTTAATAGTCGGAGAAACTTCAGGGGGGGGGGGGGTCAATCTCGGTAATACCGTTCTAAATACGGCCTTGGTTACAAGCACTTCTTTTGATTTTAACCATTATGCTCTATCTTCTTTAAAGTTTCTTGTTTATTTTCATTTTCATTTTTTCAGAAACAAGTTAAAAACAGATTATGGTAAATTTTATTTATTTACACAATTTAGAATTTTTTTTTAAATTTATAATTAAAAAAAAATTGTTTTTAAGAATTTATATTGATATAACCGGCTTATAATTAGTTCTCGTTTTTCCTAACACGACTAGAAAAAACGTTTGAATCGATCAAATTTTTCAAAAGGCAGAATAACGTATCATCATTCTTTTTATCCCCCTCCCTTCCCAGAAAATATCCCAAGTAAAATTAATTTAACAAAATACCTTTTAGGATGCGAGTTTGCATAGCAACAATAAACAAAATAATTACCTCGATTGATGGCCTTGAAACAGGAATGGCGCTAATTCCTTCATTCTTGGGTTGACCAATCCGTGCAGAGATAGTTGCGTATTTATTTATATTCCAAACACAAGGCCAACCTTGACTAACAGCTGTAACAGGCAAACTCTGTAATAATTTTCATAATTATTAGAAAAAAAGGCGCTGAAAAGACTATTGGTGATGACAAAATAATACAGTGAAAGAATATGGTCCAATTGAAGCAAAGTATTTTGCGACAAGCCCATAGCTGTAACCTGCATCAAAAGGACAAGACACTTATATAATTAGATTCACTACTCTCAGATCTATCCTTTCACCGAACCAAAATAATGATATAAATTATACTTCTTCTTGGAGAAGGATCTAAATTTGTCTTATAAGCCGGAAAATTGTCCCTTTTTTACAGATTTCAGTCCATATTCAACATATTATCATTATAAAAATACACAAACTTAAAAAATGTAATTTGGTAGCTGGATAGAACTGAACCTCAGCTACAGAATGAAAGCAAAATTTTGGTGTTTCGTTGATGTGTTTTAACCGTACAGAGCAGAAAAAAAAACACAATAAAAATTGCACAGGGAACATAAGGCTGTCGCGAGATAACACAGTGCATACCAACAAATACAGCTTAAAAGTAAAAATTCTTATTTGGCTAGTAGCCAGACCGAGCAAAGGTGCCAGTCCGATGCCTCTCTAGGATAGCAAGTGTAAAAGTTACAACTCTTGTCTGAATTTAAGCCAATCAAAACAAAAGCGCATCGTTCAGAGCTTGTCTTTACTCCGATTGATTGAGAACACAGGAGTTGTGACACTTGGAATTAGAATAAAAACTAAACGCATGTGGGTACGGCCCATGAGGCAGAGAGAAACGTTTCGCACCCTATAGTCTGGGAGCTACACGAAAGAAATGTTGATATTTAAGGTTTTGTGTCATCAGCAAGCAGCAGAAGGTTCGAGAATGCATATGATGTAATCAAACATACTCAATACGAAAATCAACGTTATATAGTCGACAAAGGGGGCCCACGCCCCATTTCCTTAAATTCCTTGATAAGCGATCTCAACTGACAGAATTTCCCTTAAAATCAACAGAAAAAACCAAGGTGCTTCAAAATTGCTCAAACTGAAGAAAATTGAATTACGTTCAATATTATATTTCCAAATCTGCTTTACCTTTTACCGTTCAACGGTAATCCTTAAAAATCGACTAAAGAGATAAAATTATTTATTGTGTTTTGGAAAAGATTTTAATCCATGCTGAACATGTGTATTCTTTATTAATGGACTCGATAGAAAGATTATCGTTCTGCAAAATGAGCTATCTAGAAATTATCTCATCCTTTTCAATCTTTGAACTATTAGCGAAGAAGCGAAATGACGCAATAGTTAGCTCGGATAAATATAGGCATATATCCAGCATGAATTCACCTGTCCTCGTATATATCCGTGACTTAGCTGAATAGAAAAACTCGGCCAAAGCAATAGAATCCAGGAATGAGCGTGCTACTGCTATTTGAATGGAGCCTCAGACAAGAAATATAAGTACTGACGGTATGTTTTACGTGTAAAACTTGTAAAAAAATGGAATTGCAAAAAATGAAATTTCCAAGAAATTTCCAAAAATGGAATAGAAACTTTTCCCTGTCATCTTTAAATCTTATTCTTCCAGGTAAGATGTACCGAAAGCAAAAAATGCAGGTGGCATCAAAACGATGTGGCTTCTTTGTAGAGCGTTGCCGACACACTTATGAGTGTGTCAAGTGATTCAGCAGAATCTCAACCATATTTCAGTTTCATATGTTTCTCAGCTGCATATGACAATAAGTCTGATGAATCTTCAACCAAGATGAGATATCTGATAGTGGTTCCCCACTCTCCCTCTAACCCAACAGTCATGGAAGAAGCCATTTAAGACTTTCCAAAAAACTGACAGGGAGCTGGGACTCAGTTATATCGTTGTCACATGCGACCAGGCTGCACATGAAGTGTTATGCTGTATGAATGTGTGTACAATTAAGAGGGGAAAATCAGGCAGCATATTTTTAAGTCCTTAGAATCGGTGGTCTTCATATTTTGATGGATTTTGTTGGTGCGATAGTAAAATGCTCCGCTTTAGAAGAGCTGATTTATGAGGCTGGAATTCTGCTAGAAGGAACCACAAAGAAATTAATGAGTGAAAAACGTATTATAAAGCCCTCGATGCTCATACTTTAGTTTTTGAGGCTATATCTGTTATGTACTAGAATGCTTTTGAAGCTTTTTGCCTTGAATCAGCCAATTTATCGTGCATAACTATTTTGGAAGGAATCGGAGGCTTACTGAAGAACTTGAAAATCAGAAAAAAGGATACTCCCATTGATGAGAACCTTCAGTGTCTTAAGGAAAAGATTTTATGACTTTATAACTAAATTTACTCAAATTATTCTGTTCTCAACTAAAGTTGGAGCAACAGTAAAACCAGCTTGGTATTAGCTTCTGTAAAGATTTTTCATATTTTGGGGTTTTAGGACTAATATCTTATGAAGAAACAGTTACAGATGCAAAATATCCTACAATACTAATAAATCAAATTGTTTCGCAGTCACAACAACAGTCAAGTCACCATGACGTCTATTTCCAGCAAGGTGGGGTCTCCCCACATTACTAAATATAAGTCAATGAGAATCTAGAAGAAATTTTCCCCGAGAAAAGAGTTCATCAAGGCGTAGGGAGTAGACTTCTAGGGTGTGCATAGATTCTTGCAGAATTCGCAATATTTTTTTTTTGGGGGGGGGGAAGCCCTCCATGGGAATATCAGGGGGAGACACTCCCACCCTCTCTCCGTGCTACTTATAGGTCTTCTTACGATAACAATTGCACTGGATAAATAAGAGTGACCAGAACAAGATTAGAAACGAAATACTCTGATTATACTAAAGACAAAACGAGTATAAAAGAAAAAAAAAATCTCAGCTACATTCTAGCCGCCTTTCAGTTTCTTTTCAAAAGCAACTAGATCCATTTCTTTTTACATCGATAGCCTCATATTTTCGTAGAACATGCCAATATCGAAAGCCCATTGAATATTCTTCTTCTCCATCCCTTCTTAAATATAGTGCTGAACATGCCGGAACACAGAGGGAGGAATAGCTTTATACTATCGGATCATAACTTCAAAATAGCCATTACAGCTACAAAGTTAGAAATGACCATAGCTACGTTATATTATTGACCCGCAAAAAACTGTTTAACCTGTCAGATTTCCAGTCAAAATCTTGTCTTTTAGCTAGCTGACCAGTCAACGATTTTTTGGACCATTAGCTGTATACCCTTGTGAAGCTAAGTTCACTCTCTAATTGCTTTACCCTCTATCATCTGTAGTGCGACTCAGCTGCTCTGAGCTGCTTCCAACACTATTTTAGTTAGCTTTTTACAATTCTTGTAGTCACCAAGAGTAAATTTTCAGTTGTATTTGAAGAGTGTTGGAAACGTTAAGAAGTTCCATTGATGTGAAACATCATAGCTCAGGGTCCAAACGCACTGAACACTGTAAACAATATTTATACAACCATGCACGGCTGCTTTCACACTCTCTAAGGAGAAATAAAAATGCTTTTTTCAGGTGGAATTGACCACCTTTCTAGTTAGTGTGAACAGCTACTCGTTCACCAGGTTAGACTTTTCCTATGAAAGTAAATTCAAATACACCCCTTCTGAACCTTAAAAACTACCAATGGAGAATGGAGCTCCTAAAAAGTAAAATAGCACTTGGGGACTTAAATCTGAAAAAGCCATACTCGCTTGAGGAAAAGTGGTAGAGATCAATCACTTGCCAATAAATTAGTTTTTTAGTGACAAAATATACGATTTCATTAGGACAAAGCTTAGTATAAACCTAACATAACAGTTTCAAGAACTACAGCTCAGTCATCATCCCAAGAATGAATGAAAGCTGATCTGTTGCTCCTTTCAGTCTATCAGCTGCACTGAAATCCTGCCAAAGAACATGATTCCTGTCATATTGGTAAAGTTTCCCAACTTCCCCGTGTGCAGGTATAAGGGCATTTAAGTTCTAATTAAATGCACAATGATCTTTGATATTTCAGTCTTAACATAAAAAATTCAGCTCAAAAGTGGAACAGGAAAGAAAATGTGAATGCGAACTGTGAATCTGAATCCCTTCGTCTGGTTGAACATGCGTCCAACCTTTAGAGGGAGAATTGAAAATCTGTCTTGGGGAGGTGTCGAAAGACAAAAACATTCCGTTTTTAACATTACTTTAAATTTGTCGGAGAGGGGAAGGGAGAAAGTCTTTTAGACTCATTCAAGGGATATAACATCCCCCTCGGTGTCAATGTATGTCTTTCCCAGTGTGAATGAATGTCTAATTATAATCGTAGTTGAAATAATTTTCAGGCACACCTTACATAAAGTATTGTGCATTAAAGCGAGATACTGTTTTATTTTAGGAACACTAAAAAACAAAAGAAACTCACTTTTTTATGCATCAATATTTGCTTGTCCAGTCCTATAGCTTCACAGAAAATGCCAAACTGTTTGAAAGAAACAGCCACCAATGGAAGAATCATACCTTCTACGCTCATTAAATCTTTAGGATATAGTCCATTCTTAGCCAAGTTTATCTGAGACTCCTTCATTGAAAACACTAACTTCTCCTTTGAGAGACACACTGCCTCCACTACATCACCCTCTTCATATGTTTTAACTAGCTTCTCATTGAGTCTTTCGAAGTCTGAGATATGTCCTATGGGTATCATACCTTTTACATTATCAATTGTGATTTTAATCCCTTTTTTATCTATATGTTCTATAATACAATTGTATATAGCAGCTCTTTCAAGGCTATTTTCAGCAGATCTTGCAATATTAATTTCTTCGCTTGTCTCTGCTGATGCATCAGGGGTGAGTTTTGACTCAATGCCAGGAGGTAACATACTCAAAACCATTCTGTTTTCTTCTGGAATTAGCGATATAACTCGAGTTTTGACCACTTGTCCAAGACGGAAGAATTCTCGTGGCTCAACAATTTTGTCTTTTAGGACTTGAGAGTTTGGTAGAAAACCCTAAAACCAAAAAACATACAAGATCTCAAAATATCCAAAGTAGTAATGTCCAAAAAAGAGAAAAATTTGGATTCTATGCTCATTTTCACGTCAAAATTTCGTAAATACATATTTCATAAATGGTGGACATATCATGTTTTTCAACTTGTATAACTGGAGGGCCCTAGGCGGAGTTCTTTGGCCCCTATCCCCTCCTACACCGTCAAATTTTGACAAGTTGCATCTCTTATTCATTCTTTGACTCTTATTCATTCATGATGAAATGAGCTATGTCCTTAATGGATGTTTTTCCTAAAAATTCCAAAGATCGCAATAAAATTGTCACAAACCAAAACAGCCTATGAAGGCTGTTTGATTTCCACCAAAATGGATTTATGGCATTTCCGAGCTTATGACAAAATTAAAAATGAAAAATTGAAAATGTTCGGTACACATTTCACAAATGGTAACTTCAATCTGAGCCGTTTAAGAACCTTCAACTTTCATGCAGCAAGGACCAAAAGTTGAGTCCTTGGACAATACATCCTCCAATAGCCCACGCCATCATCCAAATTCACAAACATATCGTGCACAATGAGCCATTTTCGACTCACAGCTAATCGGGGATAACTTTGGGAATGATCGTAGATGATTAAAAATCATTAAGATCAATGTATGAATGTCTGAAATCTAAATACAATAAGAGCATATTTCACAAATTGTGTCTGATTTCCATCAAAGTCCGTATTCAATTAAGCTTGTTAATTATAGTTCTGACGCTGATATTGCAATACAGTCGTTTGGAATAAAAAAAAATTAAGTAAATATTTCCCAAAACGTCTTTGAATCTCAACGAAGTTGATATTAAAGGGTTTTAGGATATCATTTTGATTGATTGATACCTTTCTTTTAAACAAATTACAAATTATTAAATCAATGATATAAACATCATCAGTACTAGAAGGCCAAACGACCTGTGCTCGGTTCAATTAATTCATACATTACAAAATCAAAGACAAAAAAAAGTAGCTCGCCGTGCATCTCAACAAAGGAGAAACCTTTTGACTTGGGATTAAAATGAAGAAACAAATCCAGAGCCCCTATCACTGCCCGGGAGGCTATTCCAGAGGGCTACACTCATGTGACCAAAGACTGATCTAACCTCATTGTCTTGCTCTTCTCGCATACTAAATTATTGGCATACCTAGCATGATATGAATTATAATCAAAATTTGCAGAAAACATGTCAAGAATTATGAGGTTGTTGGTTACAAATCTGCGTCTAATATTAAGATGTGGAAGTCCAAAATCATCGTAAGGCTACTTCAACTACGACTGCTAGCACCACGTTGCTACTGCTAATCAACATTCATTGATTAACAATGATTAACCATTAGTAATCAACTATCATCATGTTTCCGCTATTAATCAAAACCAACTGCTTAACAAAATAATTAAGATTGTCAATGATTCTTAAAAAAAAAATTATCATTACCAATACAACTTCTTTAGCTAAACCTAGTAGCAAAATAAAAAAAACAAGAGCCAATAGCTCATTTGGCACTTGTGACGAGGTCAGAATTAATTAGACTCGGTACTAGAGTTATCGATTTCATCGTCCTAGCACGTCAAGAAGCACCGAACTCGCCAAAGCACTAGAAATTCCTCCAATTCCCCCAAAGAGATCGGATCCGGTCCGCTTATGTCAATCACGTATCTATAACTTGTACTTATTCTCGAACTCACCAAAGTACTAAAAAAAAACCCCAACACCCACAAAAGGGAGCGAATCCGGTACAGATATGTCAACCATGTATCTAGAACTTGTGCTTATTCTTCCCACTAAGTTTCATCTCGATCTCTACACTCTAAGCGTTTTTCAAGATTTCCAGTTTTCCCCTCCAACTCCCCCAATGTCACCGGATCCGGTCGAGATTTAAACAAGAGCTCTGAGACACGAGGTCCTTCTAAATATCAAATTTCATTCAGATCTGATCACCCGTTCGTAAGTTAAAAATTCTTCATTTTTTCTAATTTTCCCGAAATACCCCCCCCCCCCAGACTCTCCCAAAGAAAGCAAATCCAGTCTAGTTATGTCAATCACGTATCTAAGACTTGTGCTTATTCTTCCCACCAAGTATCATGATGAACTCTCCACTCTTAGCGTTTTCCAAGATTTCCGGTTTCCTCCTCCAACTAACCCCAATGTCACCGGTTTCGGCCAGGATTTAACAAAAGAGCTCTGAGACACGAGGTTCTTCTAAATATCAAGTTTCATTAAGGTCCAATCACCCATTCGTAAGTTAAAAATACCTCATTTTTTCATTTTTTCCGAATTACCGAATCATGCCCCCCCCCAAACTCCCCCAAAGAGAGAGGATCCAATCCGGTTAGGTCAATCACGTATCTAGAACTTGCGCTTATTCTTCCGACCAAATTCCATCCTGATCTTTCCACTCTAAGCGTTTTCCGAGATTTCCAGTCCCCCGACTCCCCCCAATGACACCAGATCCAGTCGGGATTTAAAATATGAGATCTGAGTTACGAGGTCCTTCTAACATCAAATTTCATTATGATCCGATCACCCATTTGTAAGTTAAAAATACCTCATTTTTCTAATTTTTCCGAATTACCCCCCCCCCCCCGAACTCCCCCAAAGAGAGCGGATTCTTTACGGTTATGCCAATCGCGTATCTAGGACTTGTGATTATTTTTCCCACCAATTTTCATCCCGGTCTCTCCACTCTATGCGTTTTCCAGGATTTCCGGTTTCCCCCTCCAACTCCCCCCAATGTCACCAGATCCGGTCGCGATTCAAAATGAGAGCTCTTAGACATGAGATCCTACTAAATATCAAATTTTATTAAGATCCTATCACCCGTACGTAAGTTAAAATTTTTTCTAATTTTTCCGAACTAACCGTCCCCCCACCCCACCCCCCTCTCCCCAAGATGGTCGAATTGGGGAACTATTTCTAATTTAATATGGTCTGGTTTCTGATACGCCAGCCAAATTTCATCTTTCTAGCTTATCGAGAAGTGCCCAAACTAGCAAAACGGGACCGACAGACAGACAGACCGACAGAAATTGCGATCGCTATATGTCACTTGGTAAATACCAAGTGCCATAAAAAAATAGAAATTAGATTTTTTTTTTTTTTAACAACATTTTCCACAAAAGTAAGAGCGGTTTTGAAACTTAAAACAAACAAAAATTAGCTTATGTGGAATTCAAACCTAAGACAAGCTGAAATCACTAAAAATTGAGAAATAGAATTTCAGCACAAAGATTACACAAAACAATGAAGGCAGAACTAAACGAAATTAAATTGCCAAAAAACAAAGATGCCGCTACCAGCTCTCAAACTCCCTATAGGCTACACTTTCATATTTGCGCTTTAGTAGCAACAAACGTATTTCTTCTTTTCAGATTATATCATCAACAATTTTTAATAATACACACACTTCCAGAAAATTTATTTTTCGATGGAATCATATTTCTTTGTAACAATTTATTTAGTTTTATTAGCCTAATTTGTGATACATTTTTCATTAACGGTTTCTTCCCTTTAAGTACATTCCTTTCTAATGTATACAAAATCAATTATCCGAAATAAACTTCGTACTGAAGCTATTTTTTAGCTTTCAATAAAGCCCGAAATTATGTTATAGTAATTTTAGGGAGTCTGAAGAGCACCTACACCAAGCTCCTTTATATTCATTTTTCTTTTTGTTTCTTGAACAAAACACATGTGACATCTCATAATATTTTACTATTTCAGTCAATCCTACAAGACTTTTGAAAGCCTATTATGAGTGGGGGGGGGGGAGCTTGCTTTTAGCAATTTATATTTTTCTTAAAGTTTGACTTTAATGTTCATTTCAATTTCTGTTCGTTTTAAGTTTTACTTCGTCATTCATAAGAATTCCTACTCAATTTAAGTCTTGGATTAGGTAGATAAAATTAGCTTTAAGAAGTAATTTCGTATAAATAAAAGTCTTAGAAAACATGCGCATATGATACGAGTCTTTGTATAATAGTGTCATAATACAAAGACTAATTACTGCATTAAGAACAGTATAGGGGCATATTAAAGAAATCTGAAAGTAAAAAAATAAGAAAAAAAGAAAAACAGCATAAGCACTAGTTGCAATCTTTCCTTCTGTTTTTAGTTAGGTGAAAAGGATGCACCGCTGAAGAAAATTATATTAGGTTTTCTTGTATTTCCAAGAAAGGCTTAAAAATGTAAACCAGAGGTTAATCCCACTTCACTGTAAAAAGTAAAAGCATACTGTTGGATGTATACTAACCGTAATGTCATTATAGAACCCAATGACAGCTCCCTCTCTTTTGACAGCCACAACTGTTCCTAACTGTTCGACTCCTTCTTCAAAGTCCTCAAATTCTGCAAGAATTGGCTGTTGAGACTTAACAATAGACTTTTTGTTAGTCAAATGAAGTCGTCGCTTAGCAGGATCAACCTAAAATACATAGTCAGAAGCATTAATTATTAATTGGATTAAAAATTTGAGTCATTAAAATAAAAACAGGAGAAACACAACTCCTGCGTCACGTCAACAAAACTAAGGGGACAGTTCATGGAAAATTAAAAATCACCAAAATCTCAAGATTTTTACGATTTTTCCTTCCCCGCACTTTTCACATAAATTACCTGGTTTTAAATTGAAAAGTCCCGCCCCCGTCCCAATAAGTAAACATCCCTTGTACAGGTTTGTTGCAATCTTCTATGAATGCAATAAAAAAAATCATGTCATTTTTGATTCCGTCATTAAAATAAAAATTGAAATTTATTGGCAGTTAAGAAACATTTATTACTGCAACGAAATTTACTGTTTCGTTGCAAAAATTTTCTTTTTTTGGCTTGAACAATGTTTGGTCTTAAATGGCATAATCTTCCCTATCACTGGGAAATAAACCATTGTTGTTCTCTGTCGTTCCCATAATGGTGTTTTATATTGTTGCATTATACGTCATTTTTTATTCAAGTGTGGCTTTTTCTTGACCCCTGCCCCCACTCCAACGGAAATTCTCGCTTCCCTACGCATTATTACACATTATTATAATCATGCAAAAACTCCTGAGGGTGGAATATGTCATCTAAGCAATGCAACCTAAATAACTTTCCATGGCTGCAATCTATGCATATAATATTCTATAAGGAAAAGCATTTATAAATGAAGTTTTCCTTCGTGATTAGAAAGCGCTTCTACAATCTTTGTTGATTAACTACGAAATAAACGATGACGCATTTAACAATGACAGAAAAAAAACAATGACACTTTATACGATAATAGAATAAAATTACGACACTTTTTATAATGACACAAAAAATTAATAAGCTTTTTGTACCATTGACGGCAAAAAAAAAACCTTGACACCTTTTTCAGAGACAAGAAAACAATAATACTTTTTGCAAAAAAAAAAAAAAAAAAAAAAAAAAAAAAAAAAAAAAAAAAAAAAAAAAAAAAAAAAAACAATAATACTTCGTTCAATGACAGAAAAACAATGATAATTTTTTACAGTGACACTCAAGCAGCGATAAAAAAAAACGATGAAATAAAAGAGATGGCAAAATTGTATTGTGGCAAATTATCATAGAGCTTGAATTGGCTAATTCTTTTAAATAATAAAAAAAGCATCATAATTAAAAAAAATCTTACCAATTAGGAAAATTTTGGTAATACAGCTTTTTTAATAAAATTTTGCTAACATAACTTTTTGTACTGAATCTAAAAGGCGCCAAATTTTCAGACTCCCCTTCCCTCATTTTGTCAAACTAGTAATATAAATTATTCCAAAGAAACAAAATCTTTAAGTCAAATTAGTTTTCGTCATAAAGGGGGATGTTAGACAGTCCAATTTTAGTACCTCCAATTTAAAGACCACTTCAAAATTTTGTATACATCAGTCGGTTCCTATTAAATCCGTGCACATTCATGAGGCTAAGCGCACAAGCGCCAGGGGCCGACCTAGTGGTGGGCTTGCAATATTCGTTGACGAGAGCATAGACTGTCGTAAACTTGAGTCGTGCGATTTCTATATAGCAGTCGAGTCCCCAGGCCCAAGTGCTTTCACGCTAATCAATGTATACCTACCAACTAACATGAACATGGATCGTAGTGAAAAACGGTATGCCGAGGCTTGCGGTCGAATTGGAAGGCTACTCCGTAGGCTGGGAAGCTTGCGTTTTTTTAGTCTGCGGTGACTTCCAGTGTGACCCCTTCTCGAAAGGAAAGTTACAGGACGTTCTTATGGTATGTATTCCGAGTGACTGTTCTCCATATATTAAAGATCAAAACTTAACGTTCATTCACATTTCAGGAAGCACAAGTAATATTGATCACGTCTTTTCTAACTTTTCTATTCCCTCACCTGTACATGTGGATTCAGAGCATACCGCAAGTGATCATCTTGGTCTTAAGTTTAATGTTCCTTTTAGTCACGATGTGAAATCAAAAAGGCCAGATTATACAGAAAGACGCGAGTGGAAAAAGATTAACCTCAGTCTGTACCAGTCGATGTGTGACGAAATTTTGGACAAAATAAAAGTCCCGTTCCAGCTTATTGTCCATGGGTGCGATGATAAGATTGCACTCAATACATACTGCGCTGAAATTACTCATGCGTTAAAACTTGCTGAGTCTGCAGCCGTACCTAGTGCAGTTATTAGGAAAGGTACAAGGAAAAGAGGATGGAGTGACCATCCTTACGTGAAGCATGCCAAATGGAGGTCTAAGATGTGGTATTCTGTGTGGCGCGACTCCAGCAAGCCGAGGACCGGCACTGTCTTCAATCTCTTTCGTAAAACAAAAAGAGAATACAAAGCATGTGTGGATGAGCTGAAAGTGAAGGAAGCAGAAACTGCTTCGGAAGAGGCTATCCGTGACGCTCAAAATATATGGAAAAAATTCAAAAGTAGTAAAGTGCAGTCCAAGCCATGTATCATGATACCTGAGGAACAGTGGATAAGACATTATTCGAAGGTCTTCGGGTCTAAAGATACTCCCTTGGAAAAGAAATATGATGAATCGCTTAAATCGCGTCTTGATTTACTGCTGAAAAAGAGAAATTATTTTTTTATATCCGTGAATGATGTTTTGAGGGCTGTTCGCCAGTTAAAGGCTAACAAGGCTCCAGATGTTGATGGTGTCAGTAGTAATCATCTGCGCAATGGTTCACCGCTTTTGATCCTGCATATGCAACTACTTTTTCAGATGTGTATAGATAGTGCCACCGTCCCCAAATCGTTTTGTACCGGAGTCGTTACAAAAATCCTGAAGATAGGAAAAAACGCAAATGAGTGTGGAGGCTACAGGCCGATTACTGTCTCAAGTACATTGAGCAAGGTGTTGGAAAAATTGGTCCTTCGCGAAGTTATATCGAAGTGTGTGATATACTACAGGCAGTTTGGGTTTCGAAAGCATCTCAGCTGTGCTTTCGCCCATAGACTTCTAAAGCGTATTCTTGCCAAGGCTGATTCACTTGAGTTACCCGTACATATATATAGTGTTGACATTTCCACTGCATTTGGTTCAGTAATCCAGTCTGCTGTGTTCCACACCTTGCTAGATGCCGGTGTGAACCCCCATATAGTAGCTATGTTATCATTTTGGTACTCTAATAGCTATATAAGAGTGATACTTGGGCTTGAAAGACTCAGTGAGCCAGTTAAACTAAAGAGAGGACTTCGACAAGGTTCCGTCTTAAGTCCAATATTATTTAACACGTTGACTTCCAAGGTTATAAAACAAATTTCTGACGGGCTAAGATTTGATACTTGTGATTGAGTTTAATAAGCTATGCTGATGATTTAATTATGTTGAGTTTTTCATTGAGTGTACTGCAGGATAAATTAGATGAGCTTGTATCTGGTTATAGCGCTATTGGTCTACAAGTTAATGGCCAGAACAGATTTTCTGGTTTTCAGCTCTGCGAAACAAGGAGCACCAGTACCAACAGTATCGGTAGATGGTGCTATTATCACACCGTCTTCTTCGCTCAAATATTTAGGTCTTCGGTACGGCCGAGATAAGAAAACTACAAGAACTCTTTGCCTTGATACCCTTGTGTCTAACCTGCGAGTGGGCTATGCTAAACTAGCCCCGCTGAAGTATTCTTACAATCGGCAAATTTTGGCGAGGATGTACAGAGCAGTGGCAATACCACATGTCCTTTACCTTTCCCCGCTTTGGGAATGATTCACAGAAACATAGAGACTAAAAGTTAGGTCCGCGTTTTGTAGATATTTGAAGTTTTTGACACGCATACCGCTATTCGAGAGAAACTCATTTCTTTTGAATAAGTATCAAATTCCAGATCCCCGTGAAGCTGTAGCAGAACAGGAAACTAATGCTAGAAAAGGTGCCCCTGAGCACCTATATGATTTCCTCCCGTTGCACGTCATATATGAGCTATGAATGTATATAGTGAATGTAATCTAATCGTTTAATCTTGAAGTATTGTTTTTCGCCTTTTTCTTTTTCCTTTTTATTTTTTTTTCTTTATACTCCGCCATGTTCTTGTTCTGATGGTGGGCTAAAATAAACTATCTATCTATCTATTTGAAAATGAGAAAAAATTGTTAATTGTGATAATGAAGTTTGCTTTCGTTATTAAAACCTTCCAGGAAAAGTGTTCCTACAAACTGTTTCAAGAAAACTTGTTTCTGCTTTCCTGCAAAACTATAAAAAATTCAGATACTTCCACTGACTTTGGGTATAACATTATATAGACCCTAGCATCAACACCTATTTAAATCAATTGTCACTTTCTCAAAGAGGACAGCTACAAAGGATAAAACTTTGAAAGGCAGTTGTACATCTTTTTTGCATTGTTTTTTATTTATTTATTTATTATTTTTATTGAACTTTGTTGCAGGAGCAACACTTTAATTTATCCCCCTTTTTTCTCATATGCCACTGAATTTTACCTTATTTGTAGTGAAAAACTTATAGCCTTTTTTTGCTTCAGATTTGGTTTATTTACAGTTGTTAGAAAAAATGAACCGCGCCTCATGGCCGGATATAGACCTCAGGTCGGATTGATGAATATAGCAATAGATTTGTGTGGAATATAGCACAATTGTGCACACAATTACATTTGTGTGTACATTGTGTGCAATACATTTGCATGTAATAGAAGGCTGTGTGTAATTATAGCCACGAGAGAAAAAGGGTTGTTTTCACTTGTCCTTTGGCCAGAGACTAAAGTATGTGAGCAACTATTTGAATTGGATCGCCCAAATTTTCGTTTCATTGACCTATGTTTTGGAACATTCCAATGGAAAGCGCGATTCAAGCAGGCACTAGTTTGAATTGAAGATAGACTTAAATCTACAAGGGCTTAAGACGCGAAACGGTTTGCTTGTGCAATTGCTAAAACAATTTCTTAGAAGAAGAAACAAAACAAGTTAAGAACTCAAAAAACAGAAGCATTTTAGCGTATTTCAGCTAAGTTTGTCATTTAATCTTTATGAGTATGGGACTGAGGAAGAAGAATTGTGTTACCTTTTATTACCCTTAAATTTAGGAGAATATTCACTGAATGCTCTATGCACAAATTTGACTAAAAATGATCTTAAGAAATATTATAAAAAACCAATAGATATTAACACAGAACCTGTCACAAATAGACCTATAAGATCAGCAGCGAAAAAAGCTAAGCTGGCATTAAAAACGTGTTTTTAAATCATTTTCTTTCATTTCAATGAATTGCCTCGTTTCATAACAATTTATTTATCAGTCCTGGTTGAACTTCGCTGAGGTAAGGATGCTAACCGTTCATTTTAGTTTTATTGATTTTATCCTCTTGTAAGTTGTTTTTTCTTATTTGTATTGCTGAGGACGGCCCTTGGAGATAGGGCCGAAATATTCATTCTAATTCGTTTCTCACTGTCTTAAGAAATTCCCTATTGTTCTTCTTGTTTTCGGTGTTTGTTACCTCTGGGTTCTAAACTAATAGAACTCTCATTACAAAAGGAATTAGAACTCATCATTGGCCCCTTTCTTAGTAAAGACTTTTAGGAAGCAAGCATATAACAAGACACTGAAGTTTTGAACTGACAGAGCTACAACTGTGACCTCCCAGCTCCTCCTCTCTTTACTCTAATTTTTTAGCAGAAAAGTAGGCACGTTGCACCCAGTTTAAAGAGGAAGCAAAAATTTTTTAAAGAAGAAGCATGATTCGCAAAGTGAGATTATGGTTCCTCCCACTCCTTCCTTCTTACCGTCCATCCTACAGCCAACTTTTTGCACAAAGCTATACATGTTGCCGCTTGTTTGAACCAGAATCGTTCAAGCATATTTAATTTTTAGCACTGGACTTAATTCAGACAATTGCCCTTTCAAAACATTTTGCCCTCTCATGACCAACCTTTTAGCAAAATGTTAGGCAGGCTGCACATTTTTTATAGGTAGAATCAGCCAAGGATATTCAATCTATATGACCGGAGAGCCAAATTTTGCGAGTTTTTTCCTGTCCCTCTTAATCCAAATTTTACAGTAGAAAGTGTGGAACGTTCCAACTTGTCTGAACCAATGTCACAAAAGAATTTTAAACTTCTGATTTGAGATCCAAAATGACCAGTAGCCTCTCTGAGAACTCCTTCCATCCGATACTTCTCACAATGCCAAATTTTTAGCAGAAAACTACTCATTTTATATCTTGTTTGATCTTGCGAAAAATTTGATTTCTATGATTGGAAGACCAAAGTGTGGCCAGAGACCTCCAGACATCCCTGTTTCAAATTTGGTAATGTTTAGCAGAAAAGTAGGAATTCTATGCTTTATTTAAATTAAAAACGTGTAATGATTTCCAGTCTATATGACTTCAGGCACGAAGTGGGCCCCTGGTCCCTCAGAGATCCCAACCAATCTCCTGCATTTTTTTTTGTTGAAAGGTGCCCGTGTTGTATCTTGATCAAGCTGGAATCATGCGGAACCCATTCTGGGTTTTTAGTTGAAAAGTCGGCATCCTGCACCCTCTTTAACTCTCAAATGTGCAATGGTTTTCCATCTATGTGATTTTAAACTTAATCTGGACCCAAGGTTCCAGGTCCAACCCACCCCTCCTGTCTCCCCACAAACTTTTTATAAAAAAAGCTGGCATGTGACACCACCCTTTTAATGTGGACACATATAAGAATTTTCAATCTGAGTGATTAAAGCCACTAAGTGGGAACCTGGCAAATCTCAGATCTCCCCTCCTCGAAGTCCATTCCACTGCGAACTTTTTAGCAGAAAGCTATGCATGTTGCAAGTTATTTGAGCACGAATCGTGCAGGTTTTTAATCTTTCTTACTGAAAAAATAAAAGGACCTTTTGGTCCCTTCCAAACTTCTCACCCCTCCTATATCCATCTTTTTAACAGAAAGGTAGACATGTTGCACGTTGTTTGAACTGAAATCATGCAAACATTTTCATTACGTGTGATAGGAGAACCAAGTTCAATCAGTGGCCGATGGCCGATTCAGTTTTCCACCCCATAACATTTCTAAACTTTAGTACAAATGTCGGCCTGCTGCCTGTTTTTTAAATTAAAAATATGTATTGTTTATTTCAATGTGCATGATTTAAGGCTTAAAATGGAACTTTGAGCCTCCACTCTCTCATCACAAACTTTGCTGCAGAAAAGCTGGCATATTATACTTGGTTTGAATTGAAACCCTACAGTAAATAAAAGTTCGAACAGGGATAAATTCTTTTATTAGACAATGAAAAAAAAAACAGAGAAAAAAAGCAATAAAAAAACATACTGGATATTTCGACCACATGTGCAGTGATCGTCATCAACAGAAATAACATCAGCAGATTTGTTCCTATTCGAACTGCCATTTATTGTAAGATAAGATAAGATAAGACAAGATATTTATTTCAAAAAAATCACTATCACAAGCCCTCAAAGGGCCGAATTCGGACTTCGGAGTCGACTAATAAATCAAACAAAGCAAAAAACACAAAGCTAATAATAATAAATAATCAAATTATGAGTCAAATAAATAAATAAATAAATATATAAGTCAGAAAAAAAAGGAAAGGGGACAAAAAAGTATAATAACACAGAAATGAACAAGAAATAAACATATATATCTACAAATTAAAAGGGACACTAAAAAAAAGTCCAAAAACTCACAAAAAAAGAACGAAGCATAAAACACACGAAAAACACATATGAATTAAAAGGGAAACTAAACCAAAACAGCGGGAGGCAAGCAAATTAGTGTAACGACCTAAAGCACCTCACAAAAAAAAGAAGGGGGGGAGAAACTAGTTGGCTATTTTATTTATTTTTTCTGTGATGAAGGGGACAAAGGTTTTTTCATATCTGGAAGTAACGCAGCGAATGGGAGACAAAACTGGGATAGGCTCAGAAACAGCTCGAGGCTGTCGTAATCTGGATGGTGAGTGACGTTTGGGGAAAATATTTGCCGTCCGAGGGTTCGTTATTGCATTTTTTGAAAAACGGAGGCACAACGACGACCTCCTTCGCTCAAGGGTTTCCAAACTAGCTTTTTTTAGGAGCAGAGAGTAAGGCACCTTGCCTTCTTTGAAAATTATTCGCAAGGCTCTTTTTTGGATTGACTCAATTTTGTCTGATTCTTCACGGGAGATGCCAGGGTGCCAAACTGGACAAGCATATTCAAGATGCGGACGGACAAAAGACGTGTACAACCTTAAGGAGTGAGAAGGGGGGACGCTATATTTATTTAGGAGCTTAAGGAGGGCGATAGACGCATTAGCTTTATGGATGATATCTTTAACGTGGATATCCCACTTTAAATTTGAAGAAATTGTGACTCCAAGTAATTTAACCGAGGATGCATAAATTTCAGGAGGGATAGGATTAAGAAAACAGGGCGAGGATTTGAGGAAACAAATCGGCATTATCATGGACTTAGAGGGGTTTACGGTCATATCTAGGTCCAAAGCCTCACTTCCAATTTCATTGAGAATACTCATAGGGTCACTTAGTAAATTTCTGAAGCAACTTTCAACAATCGTTAGGTCATCAACAAATTTCCAACGGTCTGGAACTTCCTTCGCTAGGCTGTTAACCATGACTGAAAAAAGGAGGGGGCCTAGGAGAGTTCCTTGGGGTATGCCATTGTAGATAGGGAGAGGATTTGAGTAATGGTTCTGGTATTTAACCACCTGTGATCTATTTGTTAAAAAGGAGGCAACCAATTTTACCAGTAAGGGTTCGATATTGAACTCGCTTTCTAGTTTCTCAATTAAAATATTGTGGTTAACAAGGTCAAAGGCTTTCTGAAGGTCAATAGAAATTAAGTTTAGCCAGGAATTAGGTTTTTCGAGGATTTTCCCGATGTGGTCAATAAGAGAAACGAGGTAGTGGGAAGTAGAAGTTGATTTTAGGTTTCCAAATTGTTTCAGGTCAGTAAGAGGTAGGATTTTTTCCTTTAGCAAATCTGCAAGGAATCCTTCATACAATTTTGAAAAAATAGGAGTAAGCGTAATAGGTCGAACGCCATCAAAGCCAGGCTTTCCGTTTTTCTTTTTCAAAGGGGTAATAAAACCCTGTTTCCAAATTGTTGGAATTTGCCCAGACTTAGTAATTTCGTTAAACAGGACAGACAAGGGCTTAGACAGGAAATCACCGAAGGCTCTAATAAGAGGAAATGGGATATCCAAAGGACAAACACTTGTCTTTCTTAGTTTATCAATTCTTCTTTCAATCTCAGACGGGGAAACAGTCGGGAAAAGAGGGGATGGGGCTCCTGTTGATAATTGGATTGGCAATGCTGGAAGGCTCTGGACAATGGAAGCGAGAAATTTATTTAGACTATTTGCAGTAACATCAGGGGGCTCTGGTAAGTTGAAATTAAGCTGGTCAAGACTCCTGCCAAATAGCTTTTTAACCTCGGAATACCAGTTTTTTGGCTTATTAGTGAACAATTCTTCGATCTTATTTTTGTAGTATGATCGTGCCAATTTACGAATTTCTCTTTTAATTGATTTTCTTAATATATTGGCTTGATCGAGTTTACCATTCTTAAACAGCTTCAATTTGGTTCTAATTAGCGATTTTATTGTTTGATTAATAAAGGGTTTGTCACTTGAGCACCTTTTAAACCTTTTTTCTGGGAAACAAATTTGATATTTATCAATTAGCTTTTTATGAAACGTGGCTGTTTTCTCATCAAGGTTTTGTAAGCTATAAATGTCGGACCAATCTTCAGTACTCAGCCACATACCAAAAGAAAGAAGACCAGAATTTTGAAGGGGGCGGTAAGTGCTATAAGTCTTTGAGAAAGTATGCTTAAAAGTTGAGGAGGGGGACAAAAGAATGGAAAGATGATAACTCCCACCTAATGGGGGCAAAGTTGAGGGAGGGGTGTAAAAATTATACATATTAGTTAAAATAACATCAAGAGAGGTATTTCCCCGAGTCGTCGGTGTTTTAACAATTTGCTTTACTTTAAGTGAAGCACACAAGGAATCCATTTTAAGGTCATTGGCATCGCCAACTAAAAAAAGGCCAGCATTGGGGTACTTAGAAATAACAAAATCAGCACTTGCCTGTAATTGCTGGATAAAATTACGTTTTGACTCGATATTTTGATTTGGGGAGTAATAGAAAACAGCTATTACAATAATACTAAATGGACGAGGGAGTACTTTTGGTCTAACACTTAGCCAGAGGATTTCATCATAC
Organism: Artemia franciscana; assembly: GCF_032884065.1. Lineage (NCBI taxonomy): Eukaryota > Metazoa > Arthropoda > Branchiopoda > Anostraca > Artemiidae > Artemia > Artemia franciscana. The sequence goes on along the minus strand of NC_088867.1, from coordinate 24,280,456 downwards.
TCGGATAAGTTAGGGACTAGAATAACCTTTGGGTAAAGGTGACTCTTAGTAAAAAACAGAACTCCACCACCTTTTTTCCCGAGTGGGTGGTCTGAAGGACGGAGTTTAATAAACTCTGAATAATTTGTCAGGTGTAGGGACCCTGGGTCATGGGATTGAACTTCAGTAACAGCTATAATATCTATCAAATGTGATTCTGAAACCACCTCGAGTTCAGAAAGCTTTTCAAAATTAAGACTTTCAGCATTAGTAACTAAAAGCTTAGGAAAAACAAACCGATTGGGGAATCGCGACAGGGAAACTTGATGGGTTTGAGAATTTCCTGGGGGGTAGGGTTTTAATTTAATTTTATTATGCTTTGGAGAAGAAAGGTAAGAGAAGGATTTGCTTTGGGGATTTGGATGTGGGGGGACGGGCAAGGATATGGACGAAGCACGAGGACTTATTATATGACAATTATTGGACGGAAAAAGTCTCAGACCTGAGTCACGTTTACAGGGTAGGCACGAGGGATAAAACGAATGGGCTGGGGTTTCGTAAGGTGCTGGGAAAGGGGGGCTGGGTGGGAATAGTGATTCATGTCCGTCAAGAAATTGCTGGTTTGCGGCGGAGTAGGGAGGGTATGGGGCAGCATACTGTAAGGGGGAAGGAAATATGACTTCTGTATACGGAGAGGGAGAGGAGATAACAAGGGGTAAGGAGGGAGAGTATGTAATCGGGAAGGGTTTATTAATTGTTGATCTGAGAATGCAGGGGGATAAGAATGAAAGTCGACAGGAACCTGACCAAGGGGAGGAGGGGGTCGTGAGTGCCTTCGACGCTGCCCTAAAAAAGGTTGGGTTTTAAACCTACCCCCCGCGTCTGATGATACATGAGCAAAATTACACGACTTAAAATGCTTAGTAGATTTAGCAGGATTAAGGTGGCTTCTGGGCAGCCCAGTTTTGTGGAGCCTACTACGACCTTTAATTGGCGATTCAATATGAGCTTTTGTACAGCCAAAGCACCTTCCACTTGAAAACTTTTTACAAATATCAACATGGGGGTATTTACACAGATTATTTGTACAACGGCTAAAAACAAAAAATTTACAAATGTGTAAATATTTACAATTATTAGAAATACATCTACTATCTAAGAAGTTAAAACACACATTAGGTTTATTGCGCGTAAAATCATTAAGCTCATTTTTTTGAATATTTGATTGCATTGTGTAAGGATTTCCGCTTGTCAGTTCAACTGCATTGTCACTTTTCAAAGATGTGTCGTTAACACTGGATTTCAACAATAAATTATCTTCGGTTGAAGCGAGGTCAGTATGATTAGGTTGCGTAACCTTTTTAATCCCTTGAGAAAATTCTGACGAAGGAAGTTCACTAGCCCTTGCTTGATGAACCGAAGAATTTTGGTAATGAATATTTGCGGAAGTATCAGCTAAATGAGGAATTCTGGGCTGTGTAGGGGAATTTAAAGTATGTAAAGCTTCAACAATTGCGAGCTGAAAACCGACTTTTAACAATTTCATTTCTTTGTCCTTGAAGAGATTACTATTCTGGCGCTCGTAAAGATCAGATAAGCTATCATAAAGAAATTCGAGATTAATAATCCGTTTCTTGAGATTGACGATTTCTGCATCTTTTTTTAGGCAATCTTCACAGGTATGGGGCTCAAACACACTAGCCTTTTTTGCATTGCACGTGACTTCATCTTTACTGGAGCAAGAAATTTGTGGGGTAATTTGGGGTTGATGGTAGGTGGTAATTTTTGCAGAATCAATCGATCCAGGGGAACTATTTTTATCATTATTCGAAACACGAGGTACGGATGGGGAATTAACAATACCAATTGGAATGATAACTTCCAGTTGATTATCCTTGGAATTAGTTGAATTTTCTTCAATAGAAATAAAGTGAGGCTTTTTAACCTCGGGTGGTTGGATCACTTCAGGTTGGTTATCGTTGGTAATAATCTCGTCATTTACGACCATTGTTGATCGGCACTGTACGCATAACCATTTAGGGTTTTTTAGGCGACTACTTTTTGTGATGCCAGCACAAGCTGGGTGCAACCATGCATTGCACTTAGAACACTGGAATGACCCAGTTCCACATTTTCTGTAGCAATCATTACAAGGATGGGACATTCTAGGCTAAGGAACAAAAACGAGACACAGACCTTGAATTGGAAACTATATCTTCAACTGAAACCTGGTTGCCTAAGCCAGGATTAGCACTGGTACTTGCTAGAGAAAAGTTCAACAAGGCTGATCTCGCGTCTTCACTTAAAAATCACAGGTGTCATTTATTAAAAAAGAGACGTCTTGACAGGCCAAGATCTAAGTGAAGACTGAAGGAAGTGCAGGAAGTTGTCATGGAAAGGCAGTGTGGTCTTAAGTACCTAGACCCTACAGTAATTTTCAATCTGTAAAATCGTTTGAAAAAAGTAAGACCGTGACATCTTCAACATTACCGTCCACAACAAACATATTAGTAGAAAGGTTGTTGGCTTTTATTTGACCAATTAGCTTAAAATTAATAGAACACGTACTTAGGCCAAATGCAGCACAGGAATCACTTTTTGAGGCATACTTCCATTCTACAGCCTTTGCACGAAAATGCTAGGATTACTTTGAAACTTATGGGGCAATAAATTTGGGTCAAAACTAACAACATTTCCGTATATGGGTTTGGTTTTATATTTAGGTCAAAGTAGTACAGTATATGTGGTGCATTTTAAAAGTAACAACGTTGATTGGGTTTCAGGAAAGAAGAGAATAAAGTTGGATTTAAGCAGAAACAGTGCACTTTGAGTCCATCTTTAAGAAAAGTGCGACCATTTTTTTTTATTCTTCAATTGTCAATAATACTCTTTCAGGTATCAATAGCTGCAGTGTTTCATCGGTAGCAAGAAAACAAAAACCAGGCGGTTCTAGTGCAACATTTTCTACAGCAATGCCTACCCAGGTTTACTACAACATTTCACGTTACCCAGGCAACGTAAATCAACCTCTAATTACTTCCAGTCATTTTTTTTTCTGCTTCAAAATCTTCTCAAATAAGCTGCTTCTACTATTATAATACACAATTACAAACAATTATGCCCATGTACAATTCTAAAAATATCAAATAGGCGCATTGGCTTTGATTATGGAGACAAGAGACAAGTATCAATAAAGTATAAATAAGTTGTCTATCCAACATTGGCAGCTTAATAGAATTGGGAGATTATCTTATATGCAAAATTAGTCAAAGAAGAAAATTTGTCGAAAGCTCTTGAGTGAAAAAAAAGAACTGTGATAAAATTTTATGTTCACTTTATTATTGTTGATTTCAAAAAAGGTATTAGTATCCTGTTAAGTGTAATACACATAAAGTTTGTAATTTAAAATAAACTAAAGATTTTGTTTAGATAATAAAATTCTGAATAATCTACTACAGAGCAACAGAGTCTCAGTGAGTGAAAAACATCAATAGTCCTAGGCTAAACAATCAAAAATAATAAAATAAACTCACGCTTAATACTCGACACTGCAGTTCAGCTCCGGGTTGGAGTTTTGATTCTTTTTTCCTATGTGTAGCATCATCCCAAAAGATTCTCGGAATATAGCCTTGAAAATGCTTTGAAATTCCTATGAATACTACCACACCATGCTTTAGCCGTTCTTTCACTTTACAAGTTAATACCTGACCAACACTTAATTCTTCTAGCGTAATACATGGTGTTTTTAATAAATCCCTAGAAATAACACATACATGATTGAAAAACACACACTTTAAATTTTTAAGGAAGATTAGATAGACCCTGATAGAAAAGGTACAATATCCAAATTATTTTTAAATATACTATTTCCTCTTCTGTGTTTCCTATTACTTTGAACTCATGTCTCTTACTAGCACTATATTTCTGTAAACAGTCTACACGTTGTTTCTTGAGGAGCACTCTAAGGAGTATTTTCCAATACTTAAACTCCCTCGTCATTCCCACACCTCACTTACTCTGCGATATCATTTTTAAAACGGTATTTTAAAAACAAGGATCTCAATTATAACTAGTCTGTTCTGAACAAAAATACGCTTTATTAGAGAGAAACGAAGCCACTGTTAGGTAGAAATTACAATTATTAAACTTACTGATTGAATTTACTAAAAAAAAATTATGGAATATATTAATGAATTTACTTTATTGAGTAAGCTTCCTAGTCTCCTTTTTGTTACCCATAAAGGACAAAGATTCATAAAACGAGAACAAAGGTTCAAACAAACCGACTAAAGATATATATATATATTTTTTTTTCTTAGTCTCGGGAAGGTCGCACAATTAGACTATAGAAGTTTCAAGCAAACAGGGTGATGAAAATACTAATTTTAGAAAGTAGGCAAATCTGCAAAATCAAACATTCATTTGTTTCCATAGGAGGGAGAGAGTTTAAGTGGATGCAGTACCTTATAGGATCGCCTTATCTCTTTCATTATAAGTTTTGTGGATTGTTTGGCAAAACTAACTTAGAATTGATTGGGCGGTGTTGCCATAACTTGTAGAGCTTATAGAAGAGATCCAAATAAAGGCTGAAAACTAAAAGCCAACGCCTACTTTACCGGTATGGCTCAGAAAAACCGTTTAGCTTCACCTGTTTTGTGCCGGAGATGGCTATATTCATATTTAATGAAACATATATCACTACATTCACACAGATTTAATGAAACTTAGAATTCACACACTGAATTCACACTGATCTTGTGAATCAGGTCACTTGCCTGACACTGTAGGCATGCGGGCCCCCTATTAGGTTTTGGACGCTTGTCTCCATGCGATTTCTGGCAAATTGATGGTCAACTGAAATTTTATTTAGTTTATATTAGCGCAACTCTCTGAGCTTATGAATTGAGTCACTCGCCTGACACTCTAGGCGAATGGGTCCCATTAGATTTTGGAGGCTTCTTTGCCTTGTAATTCTAGGAAACTTGTTGGTCAACCAATATTAAATTAGCTTTTTGTTAGAGCAACTGTCTGAGCTTGTGAAGTAGGTAACTCGCCTCACACTCTAGGCAGGCGGACCCCTCTATTAGGCTATGGACGCTTGCCCCCTATTAGGCTATGGACTAGCGAGTTCAAGCGACATTTCGGTCAACCCAATATTCAATTTAGTTTTTGTTGGTGAAACTATCTGAGCTTATGAATTGGGTGCTAAACCAGGCCCAACACGCGAGGCAGGCGGCCAGCCCTGTTAGGCTTTGGACTGGACGCTTGTTTGTCTGCAATTCCAAGCGACTTAACGGTCATGTATCAATTCTAAAATTATAGTCAACCTACCTGAAACTCTAACACACAAGTATTTGTCCAATTTGAGAGTTACAGCTACTCCCGCCGTTTGCCCAGGCCTTTTACCAAAACACTTGGATAACTATTTGGTCCCCCCGTTTGCATGGAGATCCAGGAGACTTGCTGGTCATGTGTCAATCTTAAAATACGGAAGTCTGTCTAAGATTCTAAGCAGGTGAGCCTATTAGGCTTGGATCACTTGTTTGCCTGTGAGTCCAAACAAAAATTCAGTTCTCCCTCACTTTTGCATACAAGTCCAGTCAACATTGTAAGTCATGAGTCAACCCAGAAATGCAATCATCCCTAAAGTTCTATCTACATTAGTTCTGCCCCAAGATGGATGGATGGATGATAGACTATCTGTCAACAAGGGAAAATTACATCATTTTTATACATTCCTGAAAAAGTCTTATGCCAGCTGTGCCTCTCACGACTATCAACTGTCTTGACTTTTTCTCCAATTAGCCATGGATTGATGGCAACTTGATTTTAATTCAAAGTTCTGTGTGTGAATCAAGTATCAATTTTGTTTTTTCTACTGAACAAAACAGATTTATTATTTGAGTAATTTCTCAGCCTTGTGAGTTTCCTGTTGCGCAGCCCGCCATGACTGACAACTTTGCTGACACAAAAGACGTATTACTTATGCTGTATGCACATTGAATAGGTAGCAATTTGCTGAACAATTAGTGAGAGATTATATTTTTCCTTTAGTTTAAACTAGCCGCTCGTCAGCTTTTCGAATTGCTGCTATGTTTGAGATCTCCTATCTATCTTTACCAGAATTGCTTAGGGAGTTCCCTGTGGTGTCGAGAATATTCCCTAATGGACCCTTTGTCTTTGAGACAGTTAGCTGACGATGAGACTCGCAAAATTATTTTTAAAGTATCCAATGGCCTTAAAGTGTTTTACAATATTGAAGTGTGAAATTAGTTATTTTAAGTCAATAGACACCCGTATTTCATTAATTCTTATAGACTATTTTTTTAAAACGGTCTTACTCTTTCATAGTACAAATGAATGTTCTGTCCATTTGCGCCCAATGAATAATTCGACATTTTCGTTTTGAACCAATTGGATGAGCTGCCTGGATTTTATTGTTCGAATGCTCTTGAGAGTGTAGATGACGAGTGGGTACAAAGCCACGAGCTCGATTGCCAAGACGAAGGAAAACACCTAGAATATTAAAAATAATGACAATAACGAAAAGTTTAAACTAGAAAAGCATAAATTACGGATTAGAACACCAGTAATCGTTATAGACGGTTTGAGTTTTGTCCAAATATTAAAATATGAATATCATTAACTCTTCTTCGTGGAAATTTAAAACACGAGCACTTTCATAGTCTCTTAAAAGCTAAAAATTACATATTCCAAACAAGGAAAATATGATAAGTCGTTATAATTCTAATTCTATGATTGATTGTTCTAACTAAATTCTTTTTTGAGAGTAAAATTCTTTAAGAAAAAAAACTAATCAATTTAAAATTTTAATTTTGCATGTTTTTATTTTTGTTTGTTTCAATTTTTCTACGAAATGATTCCCAAGGGCTCAATGCACCTTTTTTTCGATATTTGAGATTTTATAAGGGGGTAAAGGTAAAGGATACGACATTAGACTTTACAGTCCGTACCGGCGGTGCTGATCTCCGTTTCTTGGCCCTTCAGCCAGGAAGTGCAATGGGGGGTTGGGGGCCAGCCATCCTGTGCTTTCGCACACCCTTCCTGTTTACCTTCCCCAGATTTCTCCAGGTACCCATTTAGAGCTGGGTCGACTCTGGCTAAGCTTACAGAGTCACGCCAATGACCCGTAATTTCATAATTTTCCCCGTAATTTCCAACATTAGCAAAGGCTAAGAATAGAAGCTGTTCAGAAGGAGCTAGTCAAGAACAAAAAGAGACATATTTTTAGAGTACTGATTCTACGCTCATATTTATAGTCTTATTCGCGTTTTGGGCAATTCATCTCCAGCTCCCCTCTAATGGACTTATATAGCCCTAAGCTATACAAAAAAAAACAATAATAAAATTATACAATTCTTACTTTATAATATGCAGTAAGTATTGAAGAACCATATCTCCTTGTTTTTTCGCATTTTTGTCTGTTAGTAAATCAGTTTAGTTTTTTTCTATATAGCCTAAGGCTACATGAGGCCATAAGAGAGGGGCTAAGTATGAATTATCAAAAACACGAACAAAACCATGAAAATGACCGTAAAATTGGCAATCTAAAAATTTGTCTCTTTTTGTTCTAGACCGGCTCCTTCTGAAAAAGAAGAGCTTTCTAGAAAACCTCCTTCTTCATTCTTGAAGTTTAACCTAACATTTTTAATGGTTATTTAAAATTTTTAAATGGTTGTTTCGAATTTACACTTTTTCCCAAATTAATTTCTAAAATTTTCCAGACGTAACAGCTCCGTAAACACAAAAAACCTGTTGTTTATAAATTCAAAGTATACCTGTTGAGTTCGAAGACACTACTACTGCCTTTTTAAGTATGTCACCAACTTTGTATCCCCCCTCACCAGTTTCACTAGTCTCGGCCGTTTCACCACTTTCAGTAAGTGACAAGTGAATTGTTTTGACAATCGGAAGGGTATATAAAATTGTAGCTTGTACTTTATCTCCAGATGTATACTTCTCATTTGTGTCAAATAGACCAGGGAAATGATCTTGATGTACGTATCCTTCACTGCTGTAAAAGCTTAGTTTCAATCCTTCTGGGATTGCCTGGAAACGAGATAAAATATCTATTAACCGCTTTAAAACATCGAAAATGAACTTTTTAGAAATAACAATAATTCTGTTGAGCACGTGTCCCTAGAAGAGAATTAGTTTTTATTCCTTACTAACCCTAGGCTGGCCTTATTTTAGAAGTTACTCGATGCTGAGTTTAACAGCTGTTCTTTATTGTGCTATGCCCGTTTTTTCGATACTAACAATTTTATTTTTTGCAAGAAAGTGGTGAAGGTCTAACCTACGCGTTTTTTTACAAGAAGTGTGGACCTCTGGTAGAAGCGTGGAATAAATCTATACATTTTGAAAAGCCACTTGTAATTACATGCTGGAGTAAAAAACAAAACCAAAAATTAAGTTCGCTCGTCCTTGAGCAAGGGCCTAACATATGTGTTTAGGAAAGGAGTTTTATAGTCTACATCAAAGAGTAACATTTGAAGTTTCTCCACGAATCTTTCATTACATTTAATTATATTTTTTGCTTTTGGGGTCAAAACTCCCCTAAAGTAGGTAAGTACAGCGGATAGAAATATAGAGTTGATGTTAGACTATAAATTTAAAAGTGCTTAAGACGTGTCACTATGACGTACAAAAATAATTTCTTAAAATACAAAATAAAAAAATTGAGATTCAAACAAGGAGCATTTTCTCATTAGTCCAAAGTACTGTAATCTATTATTACCATCTAAGCCCCTTTTGTTTGTGATTTCGCTTGAGTCTATTATTTAATTATTTGCTTTGGGATCTTGAGTCAAAGCCTAATGAATGTCTGCCGAAGTGGAGTTTTATAGTCTATGTTCATGAGGAACATCTACAATAGATCCAATATTTCGTAAATCCACCATTTCTTAGAATTACTTTTTTCTTTTGAGGTTAAAACACCCCTCAAGTAGGCAAGTACATCAGACAGAATTGTTAGATTGATGTCTGGCCTAAATTTAAAAGTGCTTAATATGTGCCACGGTTTTTCTATCCCCATTAACAAAATAATGTTTCGAAATAGGAAATAAAGCAATTTAGATATCCAAACAAGGGGCATTTTCTCATTAATCCAAGGTACTGCCACATACTGTTACAAGCCTTCAGTTTGTGTTTTGCACTTAAATATGTTATTTCATTATCTGCGTTTGGACCTGAAGAAGATGAATGGCATCACGTATACACCCAAACTTCAATAATTCTCTCATCGCTAAACATATTGGAGCTTACCTCTTGCTCATTTCTCAATAGTATTAACTGCAAGGAATTAACTCTCGAACTTAAATTTATTGACGTTCATGAATAATAATTGAAGAGCTGATAAAAGCGCGTTACGTCATTTTTTTGTACATAAAGTTATTCGTAAGAAGTATAATTTTGAAAATACTGAGGGGCTAACAACTATATTGTTATGGTAAACACTGCAGCAAAATCAGATAATGACGCATTGCAAAACTAGCCAAGTCCTGATCCTATAAAAAAAACAACAAATTTTAGGTACAAAGTGGGCCAAGCTCTCACCGACGTTTTGGCAGAAAGTCATGCATGTTACAGCTTGTTTGAACAGAAATCATGGGAGGATTTTTAATGTATTTGATTGGAATGAAAGGGGGTGAGCGCCTTCCAGCATCTTCCATTGCCAATTTTTTTTTTTTTTAGCAGAAAGGTAGACAGGTCACCCTTTGTCTGAACTGGAATCATGCAAGGATTTTCAATCTATGTTATTGGAGGCATAATGATAGGCAATGATATATCTTGTTTGGACTAGAATCTTTCAGTAACCTTCAATCCTTATGAGATGAGGCACAACCAAGGACCCTAGCCTCTCCAATTCAAACTTTTAAACGAAAACGTGCTTATCGTGGCCCAACTCAATTGAGCGAGAATCGCGCAAGAACTCCCTATCTGTTTCATTAGAGTACCACCATCGCAACATAAATTTATATAAACAGAGTAAGGTCTTTCTCGTAAAAGTTGCGAAAGTGATACCACTTCATAAAGGCGGTCCTAAATAGGAAATTGAGAATTGGATGCTGATTTCTATTCTTCCACTGTTTTCTAAACTACTAGAAAAAGTGGTTCATAATTGTCTATGTGGCTTCCTACAGGCTAATAGTTTACTGAGTGAGACCCTATTCGGATTTCGCAAAGGGTACTCGACGACGAATGTTCTGCAACATCTTGTGGAATCAGTGAATAGTGGTATAGACAGAGGTGAAACACCATTGTCTATATTGATATTCGCAAAGCATTCGATACAGTTGATTTTTAAACGCTACTAAGGTGGATAGAGTCGTTAGGTGTCCGCGGAAACAGCCTGAAATGGCTTGACAGCTATTTCAACAAAAATCGCCCTTGGGGTTGGCATGCTTCGGCGTCTGCAGCATTTTCTCCCACAGAGGATACTTCCAACTATATATTATTCTTTGGTTTATCCATATATGTCCTACGCCTGCATGCCAACATAAAAATAAAGCTCTATGGCTGGATAGGTATAAAATGGCTAAAAATAAAAGGAGTAGAAAAAGGAAAAACTTTATCCACAGGGAGTATTGTACACCGACAATGGATTTACTTACCCTTGGACAGATGGGTAAGGATAACAGTATAACCCCCTTGGAATTGACGTGACGGATCAGTCTAATTCAGAAACTAAAAGATCACGGACTAAAAATCTCTCTTTTTTGAAATAAACAAGTGAGCAATCGATTGCGAACAAAAATATTGGATCACTTCTTCAGCTGACCCACAACAAAAGACAAAGCAAGAAAGGTGAAGTATTACAAACAAACAATCCATTTTTCATAATTATGATACAAGAAAATCTCAACTTTTAAGCCAGGAAAAAAGAAAAACAGTCAGATCATTATAAATGGTTCATAATCTGGGGCCTTCTGTGGAATAATCTGCCGGCTAGCATTAGGGAGTCTGTCACTTTATACGGGTTTAAAAATAAATTGAAAATTTTTTCTAATAGATTTTAAAGGGCGAGAGGCTTTTGATGTCTTTTTTTGCTGATTTTGGGGAGGGGGAGCTGAAACCGGTAAAAAATAATTAACAGGACTATTTTGTTGTATAGTGTTCGTGTTTGTGTGTTGTTATTGTTTATATATAAGATAGGCTAGGTGAATAGTTATGATTTGTTAAGTTGAAATATTTATTTATAAGATGTAAATCATAACAGGAATCTACAGCACAAGTCCTTAGGACTTTCTTTTTGCTGAAATAATTTATTAGTAGTTTCATTTTTATTTAGGTTTATATTGTGGATAAAAATAAAACCTACCTACCTACCAACCTATAGCTTGCAAACTCCTTTAAAACCAGCTACGATAAAACAAATTTAATACAGTCAATGGTGCTGATCGGGAGGGGGAGTCACTTACCTGCCCTTCATTTCCCTCCCCCCTCCGAGTTTTGGAAAATAGGTTTTTGGTATTTTCAACCCTTTGTGTTTCCATTTAAAGAAACCAAAAACAAACTGCCCCCCTCTCCTGGATTTTCAAAAATGAATTTCCCCCCCCCCCCACACACACACACATTTTGGTGAATTTATACAACTGAACACAACCTAATTCGTCTCTTTTACTTACTAAAAGATAAATTACTCAAAAATAATACCTGTTCAATAACTGCATCGACAATAGTTCCAGGCAAAATAGCATCAATGATAAAATCCGAATCCTCCTCAAGAGTTAATCGCCTCCATTTATTAAGTTTATCCGGCATAGTTGTCAAATTAGCGTTAGTAATACCACCGGCATGCACGGCTTTCTTTACTCCAACTTCAATAACTTGGCCAATCCCTAAAAAATAAAAAGAAAAGGGCAGTTTGTTAGCATTGGCTGATAAAAAGAATTATTTTATTAGCAGCTGCAGTAGCTTCTGGTTTGAAAAGAAAGGGGAAAAAATCGTCTCGATGATTATAGATGATAACAGCGTCGTTTCAAAACCCCAAAAAATATTAACTCTTTAATCACGCATGGGTAATAAAATTTATAATGATTTTAGTTCCACAACGGTTTGGTGCTCAGGGGGGAAAATATTTAAAGCAGTAGATTTCCCTTAAAGGTTGTCATGGAAGCCCTTAAAACTTCCCTTAAAAGTCAAGCTTGTTCAATTTCTGTCAATCAAAAATTGCAGTCAATACCTGATGATCCTATTAAGACCATTTCAAAGAAACAATAAAATGGCATTTCTTTCCACCTGGTTGGTTGCTTTGTTATCTATGTTCTCCCGTTACAGTAGACCTGCAAATATTACTTGCTTAGACGGCCATGAATATGTTACGCTTATTGACCCCTTGGTACGCTGCAGTTATTTATAAAACTTACCAAAATAAGAAGAATGTCATCTATTACACTTGTTCTATGACCAATATTCAGAATGTAAATTATCAAAAGATAGCAGTATACACACAGTAGACATTGAAATACAAGTATTTTGGATACCTGATTGAAATTTGCTCTGTGATAGAATCGACAAGCTACTTTTGAACTCTTCAAAAGCTTAATACGTTTTATGTAGTTTTTCAATAATCAACGTTGGTTTATTACCTATTTCAAAGTTGTCAATTTTTTTTCCTTGTGCCGTCATTAAAGCGGCTGCACTAATTCACAGCGCATTATGTTGCATTACTAGGATGCATTAGTACGAAGACGAATAAAATTTGTTAGAAACGAATAAACAGATAAGCAAGTATATAACCTTTCATCCCTGAAAATGAATTTTTTTGTGAATCTTACTTAGAATTTAATCTATGTAACAAAGAAGAGATTGTTAGATATTGGAAATTTGAAATCTGCTAGTGTCTGGGATGTAAAGGCAAACAGTCTAAACTTTTTCCATTAACGTTACCTTGGCTGTACTTACCCACTTAGTAAATTTAAAGCGAATGTAGACACTTTAATATAGAAGTTAAGTGTGCCTCAAAAGCTAAAGACGCCTACGAAACATTTATCCACTTTGGCCCCTTGACTCAAAATTACTCGTTCCGTAAGTTTCAAGTGAATTGGAATTCCGAGAAGGAGAGAAAGCCACTAAAAATCATCATTATCGTGTCCCATTGCTCCGGGTACTTGCCTTATAAATTTTAAGTCGATCAATGAAAAATAAGATTCTGCCAGAAATGTTGGGGATAGAAGGTTAATTTGGAGGAGCCAGGGGGCTCCTTTGTGCCTAAGATCATGTAAGTTGAGGATTCGTGTAAGGTACCATTTCCAATAGAACACAGCATGCAAACTTATCTATTAAAAGACAGACGGTGAGAGGGGGGTGGGAACAAAGGTTCACTTTGTACATCAAATCATAAGAGATTGGAAATCATGGCCCGTTTTCTATTTAAAGAAGATGCTTCGTGCCTAACTTTCCGCATGATAGTTGGAAGAGAGGGTTTGTCAATGTTAAGCGGGCAGCACTCCCACTTTAGTTCTGAAATCATAAGTACCGGAAAATCCTTATAAGATTCTGGCTCAAAGAAGGTGAAACCTGCCTATCATTCTACGCAAAACTGGATAGGTGGTGGGAAGGGGATGTTGAATAATAAGGGCCCATTTTTTACTTCCATCGATACCGATTGAGAAGTATTGCGTGATTCCTCTTCAAAAGGTGCTAAAAGTCTATTCTGCGAAACAGTTAGTTGTGAGGGGAGGAGTCGACGAGGGTCCATGGACTCGCTTCCTTCCCCACATAGTGGATTGAAAATCCTTACATGATTTTAATTCAAACAATGTGCAACATTCCTTTCTTTTGGAAAAATAGCAGTGGGAGGGGCGGAAAAGTATTGAAGGGCCTATTACTCACTCTAGTTCTCTAATCATACCAACCAAAAAACCTTGAGTAATTCCAGATCAAATAAGGTGCGACATATCTATCTTTCTGCTGAGAGGTTGACAGTAGGAAAAGCGGAAGGATGTTGGATGGACCATGGGCCCCATTTTCGCCAGCATCTTGTTCTTGCAACAAATCAGGACTTCCAAAGGACTTCTTGCGACGAATCAGTCAATATCCAAATTTGTTTCCAATATGGGCCAAAAAAACTAGTGTAATGCATATTCTCATCAGCTCTTCAAAGAGTAATAACAAACGTTAAAAAGAAAATTGTACCCCTCTTAGTTCAAAACTTAATTATCCTGATGTGGGTAAGAAAAAAGCAAAGGAAAACCTCAGATTTCTGTATCAACAATAGAGCTATAAAAAACTTAGGAGGCATATATGGTACCACTGCTCTACCAATACTAAGAACATGAAATAAAAAATAAGCAGTTATCACAAATAAATATGGTTCGTACAAGCAGAAGGCATCACTTTCGAAATCCCAAGAAAATGCTCCTCTTTTGTATCTCAATATTAATCTATAAATTATTCACAGAAAATACTTTGGCGATGGGTCCAAGGAGTCGTCACAAATCTTAAGCACTTCTAGATTTTAGTCTATCTCAAATTTTAAACTGCTGACTGCTCAGATAGTTCATAAGCAATAAAACAGCTCTTAAACTCAGACACTATATGATCTAGATCAAGGACAAATAGAAATCAGTCTTTTTGGCCCAACATACAGCTTTACAAAATGCAATGTCAAATCATCAATCAAGCCAGAGGTCTACACTTTTCATAAATACTGCAGAAGTTGGACTCTTAAAAACGAAATTAAAATAGGAAAAAGGGACGAAATACACAATTTCGACGTCACACTAAATTCTAATTTCAGTTGCGCGATTCTTTATTGGTCAAGTCTACTATCGTCTCAAAATTTCGGGTCAAACTATTATCAACAAGTTTGGATAACGAACTATTGTCAATAAGTATTGATAATGATTTCAAACTGAAATTTTAGAAAAACTAGACACAAAAAGTGAGACAAACATGCAATGGAACCTTTTTTTTAAATCAGCAAGTTTTTTTCTTTTTTTGTTTTCTGAAAAGTGTATTTTGAGGCACAATCCTTATTCCAAAAACCGGTTAATTTATTTAAATTAAATTTAATAATTTGATTAGTTTATTTAAATTAAATATCATAAAATTATTATCATAATTATTAAATGACCTGTTAATTATGAAACAATTAACCTCTTAATTTATATAATATTGCATCTTAATCTGTTTTTTTTAAGTGGTTACCATTCAATAGACAGGAAAAAATACACGTAACAGAACACATGAAAATATGAGAATACCATAAGAATCATCTTCTTCTAGAGGCGTGTCAGTTTTTCCAAGAAATGCTCTTGCGTTTCTGATGCCCAAATCAACAACATATCCATGGTCTTCAATACTCTGAATAGCACCAACTAAAATCTAGAAATACAAGCAAATTAGTAAAAAGAAGAAGAAAAAGAATAGAAAGATCTTCCAGAGCCATTGCTGGCACAAAGCGTGTCGAATCAATGTTTCAGTTTCTAGGTCATTTTTACAGGGACAAGCATCAAGCTTGTCCCCTAACCTTGTTCCGTTGGGGATCGGACCCTGGGCCCTGTATTGCCAAGCAGAACATCAATACACAGTGCTACAACAGGGTTAAATTACTAAAAGAATTAGAAGATCAATTAGTAGAGCTATTAAAGAACAAAACATGATCCAGCAGCGTAATTTCGTCAAAATCTTGGGGGGGGGGGGTCAAGTTAGTGCACTATAAAGTTACTTTATAGTACCATAAAGGTACTATAGTAAACTAAAGATAACTGATCCGTTTCTGTTGATGCTAAAATAATGCAGGCTTATCTTAGTTTTGACAAGATTTTTGAAGAAACTAAATTTCAGCTGGGGGAGGGGGATGCAAACTCAGGTCTGAGGGGGGATGGCAAACCGAGTTCTGGGAGGGGTAATTTTCCCCCTGTCCCATAGCAAATTAGGCCCCTAACATAATAATGAAATAATATAAGGCATGATTAGTTATACAAGTTTTGCCAATCCACGCTGTTTTCAGTAAAGCGCAAATGACGCAGACCTTCTAGAACGTTAGAGGGGGTGGTAGCTTCGTTTTAGTTCGTGATAGTTCTTATTGGTAAACCTTTAATAGAATTATGATATTCTTTTTTTGTTGTTGTTTTTGAAAAACACTCTTCAAATTACAAACCATTTTAGTAATGCACAATAACACTCAATTCTTTAAGGATCATTCACAACGAGATTTTACTAATACTGAGATTTAGCGAGCACTAATTTGAACCAGTCACAATTTTCCTTAGAATTTCTCAACCAATCAGAAAATTCTACGAACAATCTGATTGACGCAAATCAGCGCTAGCTAAATCTCGGTGCTAGCAAAGTCTCACTGTGAATGAACCTTTTAAGGTAACGGTAGTCCCACTTTTATTTTTAGTAATTTATGTTTGTTTTCAGTTTTACTTTATTAGTCATTTTAATTTATGTCCGTTTAAGGTTTCATTTGTTCATCCAAAGTCATTTCTGTTCGTTTTAAGTATAGTCTATTATGTGACTTTATTTTTTTGCGAGAGCAACACTTTGGTTTTTTTTTTTTTTTTTTGTTTTTTTCTAGCACCCCGATTTCAGCTTATTCCTAGAAAGTGGTAAGGGTCTAACCTCTGCAGTTTCTACGGAAAGCGAGGACCTTAGGCCGGATTGATGAATATGGCTTTGCATTTTGCAAAGCTTCGTAGAATTCTTGCCTGGGGCCAAAAAGGATGGTTTTTGCTGGTCCTTGAGCCAGAGCCTATAGTGTGTGAATTGAAGTAGAGTTTTATAGCCTATGTCAGAGAGAACTATCTGAAGTTATGCAGTCAAGCTTTCGTTTCATGAAACCATGTTTCTGCTTTCGAATGGGAAACTCCGTTCTAGCAGGCAAGCAGGCAGGCACCAGTTTCAAATTGAAGATGGACTAAAATCTGTAAGTGTTAAATATATGTGGCAGTTACCGGGCCCCACAGCCAATGTGTTACCCGGTCATTTATGTTTGAGTGATAAATCGAAAAATTTACAGAAATAAAAAAGTGGGGATCGAATGTGCTGCCATCTACTGTTTCTACCCATTTCTGTTCGTGATTTCAGCTGAGTTTATCATTCGGTTTTTCGCACTTGGAATTACGGTAGAGAAATGGCATCAGATGTTCCTCTTAAACTTTAAAAGTTCTCTCATTGCTAAAGAAATTAGAGCTTATCCTTTGCTCCTTTCTGAGTGATGATGTTAGAAACTTGGCCTACGGCAAAAAAAGTCAACTTCTGAACTAAGACAGATAGAAGTTTTTTCGACGGCAGTCGATAGATCTTGCTGAGCTGATCAAAGTGTATGTCATCTATTTTTTTGGTAGAAAAATTCCTTCATGAGATGTACCAGTTTGAAAGTTTAAAGGGATTGACAACTTCAGTAGTAAGGTACACACTGAAACCAAAAATAGGCCGATACCAATTGTGAGACATATAGGGAAGTTTTAAGCAACAGTCGGCTGTTGGTTCATAATCATCTTCGGTAATGAGGGGTTCACAACTTTTGCTAGTTGGTGGATTTGGTTTCAGTGGTAAGACATGTAGGGGAATTGTTTATTTTGATCCTTACAGATTAACAGCTTCAGCGTTTAATCGAAGCGAGGAAACAAAACCAAAATGTTGCTTTCGTAACACTTTGCTCGGCGAAGCCGAACAAACGTTGCCGCAACACCTCGCGTTGCCAATGCAAGGTATATCTAGTTTCTACTATTTTTAAGCATAATATTTTCCTTCACTTTTCTTATATATACTTTTTTTTAAAGTTCTTTTCAATTAATTAAAATGAAAAGAAGGAAACTTACTTTACGTTCGGTGACGTGAGAGCTAGGTATATTCGTATTCACATCTTTTGGATCCAGAGAAAGTTCTACACTCAGTTTCTCGTCTGCCTTGGGGTGGACCACATTAACAACAACTGACTGCCCAATCTCAAACATACCTCCAAGATCTTTTATTACCTAGAAAACACAAAATAATCCTTTAAACAAGATCATGTTCATTGGATGAATGCAGAGTTATATAAAAAATATCATTTATATAATTGTTCATTAATGTATATATCTAGTTTCTATCGCAAAAATGAACACAAGCAGTTTTATTTTAGGAAAGATCAGTGCGCATAACTAAGGACCGGATGCGTCGATTCTACCTACCCCCAAGGCTAATATATGCGCAAGGGTGAGGCATATGTTCAAAAAGGAAATAGTTTGGGCTTAATAGCCAGCAAAGGGGTAAAAGATGAGCAGGACCGTGAAGATTCATCTGATTCATAGAGAAAATATCGCATTTCGGACAAAATTCTATGAAATTTTAAGGAAAGTACTAGAGCAAGATGAATGAAACTTTCAGGAATCAGCTCAAACTTAAAAGTCTGAATGTCTCTTACAGTTTCTTTTACCTGCTTCATTTTCTTTGAATTATTAAGGCATATATCCCCTCTAAAACAAGCAATTTTGTGACAAGCCTGCAGCTGTAACTTGCACCAAAAGTGGAATGTAGTTATATCATTAGATCCATTAGTTGCAGACCATCTATTCATTAAGCCAGAATCAAGTTATTTCTTAGACTTTTTATTATAGAAGATCTATACTTGCTAAAAAAAAAATCATCATTTTTTCAACGATTTTCAGCCAGTTTTTAATCTTAAAAACCATGTATATTCAATTTCAAAAATTTATTTTTGTACACAAACTGAACTGAATCAATTTTGGAGTGACGCCAAAATTGTCTTTCGTTGATACATTAAAACCATAGGAGAGTAGAAAAATAACAGCGACACTTGCACAAGTAACATAAACCTTAAAGAAAGTATGCCTAGAAAGCCAATGTGTGCCCTATGAATATAGCCAAAGTCAAAGCTTACAACAGGATCAGATGGAGGATAAGAATTTACCAAAGACCATAACGGTAAGTTGTGAGTTTTGCCATAGAAGGCTTCCTGTAGCAAATGCTACAGAAAACTAATACAGCTACAAATCCAATCCATTTTCTCACAAAAAATATCTACCAAGAATGACTGATAGTTTGGCTACGCTGTCATCCGTCCTCTAATCAATGGATTGGCTTTCTAAGTGAAGATTCCACCTAGATATGACCCAAGGTTATAGGGCAAAACCATTTGTGAAACTTGTGAACCTGTCCTGTGACTGCACACATATTTCTTCTTCTCAGCAAGTTCGACAGCCTAGAAATATGGACTGATACAACCAATGGGCGTAGGTTATTTTTTTCGGGTGCAAGGGGGGTAACAATATCTTTTGATAATTTTTTGAAAAGTGTCCAGAAATCCAAGAACCTAACCTGAAAATCATAAAAAATAGAAACTTTAAGTGTCCCGCGAAGTGCTTAATTGAAACAAAAACAATCATAATTTTGTTTAACCCCAAAAATTAAAGGTCCACCAGCATCGGCAAAACAGGTGCACCAGCATCAGGGTAATCAGACTCGCTAGACCAAATCTGTGACAGAGCCGATGAATTTTATGATAACATTGTTCTTCTTTTCAGTGGATGGATCACAAATATACTGCTAGAAGAGGGAACAAGACAGTCAGTACTAAATACTATAAAATGTTCATTTAACGTTTGTAAACAAATTCCCTGATATAATCCTTTCAAAAGCGATCTATTTCTGACATTTCCGCTGAAACAATAATACTGATTCCATGACTCCACTGAAATCATCCAAGCAAAGAAGCAGAGGCTTCTACTACCCTTAAGAAAGAAGACTGCAAAAATGAAAAAACCTTTTGAGCGAGTTCATTCACTGATTGGGCACAAATAAGAGAAATAGAGATCAGATATGACTCAGATTCTTGCCTCATACACAATGAGATAATTTAGTATGAAAGGGGGGAGGGGGGATGGAATTCAAACAAAAAACAAATTAAATGGATATTTTTGACTGAAACGGGAAAAATCTGAGATGTCTGGGGCAGGGAAGGCTATATGAACCAAAATAAATCAAAGAAGGATCAAATGAAATTAAATTCTTACCTGATCCCTCATCCTGGTAGCTTCAACTTCATTAGTAATATTCTTCAAAGCTTCTGTGTAAGGTGTGGATACATTTGTTATTGGAACTTTTCCAACAATTCTACCAGGTAAACTCACTAATAGGTGCAGGTCACTAATCGCCATAATTTTCCCCAAAATCTTCATGTCAGCTGACAAAAGCTAAAATTGGGATAAAAATGGGATTAGAGTCAAAATACGTAAAGAATCTCTTACATTACACTCGAGACGGTACTAGACTTCTTAAAGTCCAAACCAGTGGTCCTGATTCCCGTCCCAAGACCCTTCAGCCAGGAAGTGCGATGGGGGGAAGGGGGAAAGTCATCCTGTGGTTTCTGCACACCCATCCCGTTTACCTTCACCAGGTTTCTCCATGTACCCATTTAGAGCAGAGTCAACTCTGGCAGAGTTAACGGAGTCACGTCACTGACCCCGTTCCTAGCCAAACACCAGGAATCGAACCCTCGCCCTTCAGGCAAAGGATTCCAAATCCCGTGCACAATCTATATAGAAAAATTTATTTATTATTTCAAATAAGACTGTGGAAAATAAAAATAAAACTAAATTAAGATTAGTTTGTTTTAGCTGTTTTATCCCGTTTATAAAGAATTCCGGACGTGAAGTCAAAATATTCGGGCTTTTATTATTATTAGTGCAAACAGGGCTTTTTGGCTATTTTCAATTGTATTATTTGAAATATTATACACGTTTTCAATATTTTTATTTCGTTTTATTTGCAGAGTCAAAATACAACTTCTAATACATCTTTTTTCGGTCTTATCAACAAGAATAAAAATCGAAAAATATTATAAAACAAATCCATTCAAAGCAGCACATACTTTAATTTTTGTTTACAAGCGACACACCGTGTTGCACCCACAACTGGAGGGTGTACTTCAAAAAATCTAAATGAAAATACATTTGAACCTTACAAGATAAAAATATGAAAGATATGAGATGAATCATTAAAAAAACAAGTACAAACTTACTTTATTTATTATTCTCATGTTTCAAAATTCGATCCAAAGCTATTTTAATGGAAATGTGCGCTTGGTCGTTTTCTACAATTCATTTGTCGTCCGGTCGATACGTAGTAAACATACCTTCATGTGTTTTCTGACGAACGGACTTTTTTTTTATTGTGTCTTGTGTTTAATGTTGTTTAGGATGGAGAAACATATTTTGCATTCATAAGACAACTACAATAGAACCGATTTTCTTGGAAGCCTTTCTATTCATTCTAAGATATTCTATTAGTTAATAGATGTAAACTGTATAAAATTGGTACAGTTGAGTTGTTTGTCTTAAATCTTCTATCACCCAAAATAATGGCTAACTTATTTTTTTCATAAAACACATTTCGCACAACCACTAAAGAAACATTAAACTTCTGATTCGGTCAAATGTATTCTATGACGGAAAATTAAATTGAAGCTTTCCTCAAGGCTAGTCAAATAAAGCTAACTACAATAAGGATCATTTCTTTAATGCAGGTTGTAGACGTTGAAGGAAACATTTCAAAATTGCCACAGTCTGCTATGTTCTTTCAGACAACGATGGTATTACTAATTATAATTATTTTATAAATTTTAATAATCAATTGGGATTTATAACTTACCTAATTTATCAATAAGAAAAATCTTACTGATATCTTGTATGCCAGCAAGAGTCTTTTTTAGATGACTGAATATGTCAGTTAAATATCCAGGTTTGGCCATCCGAAATTCACAGGAAAGATATTGGTAAGATGTTTCTTACTTTTCTTGGTAAAAATAAGGATGATGGTAATTAATTTTTTAATTTCACAAAAATGTCAAAGTGTAACATTTTTCGACAGCCATCAAACATTGGTATGCACTAATAATTATTAGTGCATACCGAAGTAGTAATCTAATATTTTGAAAGTCCATTTTTAGGCATAGTTGTTTTCCACTCATTCATATGACATTTATTGAGTACTAGCTGGGGCCCTGCGGCGAAGCCACCGGGCCGCAGCCCGGGACAGCAAAAACTTTCCGGTGTCAACTGCAGATTCACCAGTTTTCAAACAAATTAGCTCTTTATCTTAGAGAGGAAGAAATTTAGAAACAAAATATTTTTGTAACTTACTTGATATTGCTATTTCATTTGACAATCTCTTTCCGCTCATCACACACAATTTAATTTATTGACATCAACATAAAAAGAAGATTCGAATTCCAAATGCCTTTTTAGCACCAGAGTTCAATAATTGTTGCAGTTCTAGATTCTTGTTGGTCACTAAGTTCTTTTCTTTTACAGAATTTACCCATAGTGAAATGTCAAATAATAAAAAAAAACATGCCTTTAATAGAAAAATTTCGAACACTATTGAGCTGAGGAAGAAAAGTATCAATCGCAGTGCCAAATTCACGCTCAATTTAGAGTGGCACTGAAAGTTGGTCTTAAACAACTTAGCAGTAGGTTGTACAGCACCGAACATATTAAACCAAAATAACTCAAGTAAAGTTGTTAATCTCACTAAATATTGAAGAATAAAACAGCTTGCAATAATCTAACGATCAATAATATCATCCAAAGCATATTAAAAAATTTTCAACACTTGCGCATTCACATTATTCCGCGGCAGACTTAGGAGGAGCAGCCGGTACAACAGTGTACCGCAGCACTACGTTTGAAAATCACTGCTTTATAGCAATACACGTATAAATAAAAAAAATCGCTTACATTGTGTGTTAGGTTGCTGGCATTTTCCTGAGGGAGATCCTCAGGCACTTTCTTGTTTTTCAACTTTTTCTTTTTAGAAGGCTCAAGATAATCCTCTTCGTAATGGTCTTTAGCGACTATCTTCAACTTTTTTGTCTTTTTCTTACGGTGCAATTCACTCTTCTAAAAAGAAATAAAAATACCGTTGTAGTGCGAGCTGCCAAAACTAAAGAAGTTTACATTAGATAATGAATTGATACTGTCAGAAGACCTCAACAACAAAACGTAGGATTCAACTCAAAATTCTTGCGATTCTTGGGGGGCATCATAGCACCCCATGACTTCGTGGTGGAGGTGGAGACTTCTTCTGATCACCAAGGTTGAGTAAGATTATAACTACGTGATGATTAAGTAGGTCAATTTTAAAAATTTTCTTATGGAGAAAGGGGTTCAATTCAAAAAGAAAATTTTGATACCAAAATTTGTCATACTTCCTGGGCGTTTGAGCTATTTCTAGACCCGGTAGTTCCTTATATCCTTGTGTGCACAAACGATCATCTATCAATAAATCGTTTCTCAAAATGACATAAAACAGATCATTTTTTGTATATTTTTCCATGGATCATTTTCTCCCAATCATTAAATTAAAAAAAGGCTATTTTTTAACGAAAAGTAAAAAGCGAGCTTAAACTCAGGATGAACAGAAATTAGCTTATACAAATGGTTGCACTAACAGAAGCAGAAATCGTCAATTATTAATATACTAAGCCCAAACTATCAAGAACGACGATATCAAATAAAGGAAAATGTAAAATAAACATAAACTACCAAAGTAAACCATGTGCTGTTACCCCCTAAGTCCCCCATACCCACATGGCTACAGTGTCGTTTACACTTTACTGAAAAGCGGGTAGTATTGATGTATATCCTTTTTCGTCTTTTTTTTTATCAGGGCTAGTAGGCTAGTAGGAAGATCGTGGAGAGATACGTGGCTCAATTAAAAGCTACTGAGCATATGACGTCAATTATATGCTCAGAAGGGATATGAAGTATAAAAAGAGTACCATTTAAGCTCCACGACCTACGACCCTTAATTGGATGTTTAAAATATTCCCCTCTGGAGCAACCCCAAAGATTTTTCTGTGAAGTTTATCGTGTATATTAACAAAACTCAACAAAAAACAAAAATCAATTAAAAAAAGCTATCTTACAGAAGTAAAGAGCGGAGTGAAACTTAAACGAACAAAAATTAGTGTTTTTTGCAGATTATGGATGTCATATGTACGATAAGATAAGAATTATTCATCATGAAACACACATAAAATATTACATTTTACTATTCCTCCAAAGGCTCTTTGGCTTGTAAAGAAGGTGGAAGATAAACGAGTCACTCACTCAGAAAAGAAGAAAAAAATTAAAATAATCACTTAATCACAGAGAGAAGAGCAAAAAGAAGAAGGAAAGAAAATATAAATAAAATAAAAACTATAAAAAACAGAACTAAATAGACAAAATCAATTAAGTATATCTATAGATTAAATAGACAACAATGGAATAATATATATATAAATATATATATATATATATAAAAAAAGTTGTCTGTGTGTGTGTGTGTGTCTGTGTCGAGTGACGTCATGTTTGTCGACTGACGTCATTATAAGGATTGAGCTGTATGCGTCGTGAAGTTGTTTGTTGACTGACGTCATGTTTGTCAACTGATGAAATTACATACCGGGACACCGGGACACAAATGACGACCGGGACACAGAGAATATAAATGACGACCGGGAACCTCAAAGAGAAATTACAGACTGGGACACCCGGACACAAATCACGACCGGGACACAGGGAATATAAATGACGACCGGGACACAACTACAACGGGGACGCCGGGGGCACAGGCGGGATATATAAATGACGACCGGGACACAGGGATTGTTCGAATAGAAATTACAGACCGGGACACCGGGACAAAAATGACGACCAGGACACCGGGACACAGGGAATATAAATGACGACCGGGACACTCAAAGAGAAATTACAAACTGGGACACCGGGACACAAATGACGACCGGTGCACAGGGAATATAAATGACGACCGGGACACAGGGACACATCATTAGAATAATGAGGTATAGATCTGAATACGGATTGTTTTTCCCATGGACAATTATATGTTGCATGTTCAAGAGTCAGTAAACCTGACAATCTATTTATATGCAACATATATATATATATATATATATATATATATATATATATTATATATATATATATATATATATATATATATATATATATATATATATATATATATATATATATATATATATATATATATATATATATATATATATATATATATATATATATATATCTATATATATAAAAATAAGTTGTCTGTGGATCTGTGGATCAGGTGACGTCATGTTTCGGCTGACGTCATGAAATTAGTTGCCATCATTTTTGCTTTGAAGGTGACGTCATTCAAGTTATATAAGACATATGTTCGCGTAGAATTCTATTAATGTTTAAGTTTACAATGACTGATGAAGATGCTCAAAGAGTCTATGCCAAAAAACTTGCTGCTGATAGAGAAAGTCAGAAAAGAAAGCGTGCCGAGGAACTACCAGAGCAACGCGAAAGCAGACTTGCTGCTAAAAGAGAAAGTGAAAAAAGAAGGCGTGCCGAGGAATCAAAAGACCAGCAGGGAAACAGGCTTGAGGCTGATAGAGAAAGAAAGAACAGAAAGCATGCCGAGGAACTACCAGAGCAACGCAGAAGCAGACTTGCTGCTAAAAGAGAAAGTGAAAAAAGAAGGCGTGCCGAGGAATCAAAAGACCAGCAGGGAAACAGGCTTGCTGCTGATAGAGAAAGAAAGAACAGAAAGCATGCCGAGGAATCACAAGAACAGCAAGAAATCAGGCTTGCTGCTGATAGAGAAAGTAAGAAAAGAAAGCGTGCCGAGGAAATACAAGAACAGCAAGAAATCAGGCTTGCTGCTGATAGAGAAAGTAAGAAAAGAAAGCGTGCCGAGGAATCAGAGCAATCTGAAAGTTATCGCCTGGCATTCAGGTACAACCCAGTCGATGATTATAGCTTGAGTAGATGTGTTCAAATCGGGACAATGTCTAAAATTTGTCTCTATTGCAAGGCCTTGAAATTCAATGGTGAAACAATGGGAATGTGTTGCGCCTCAGGAAAAGTTAAACTTCCTCTATTGGCTGCACCACCAGAGCCATTGAAGACTTTCCTTACTGGAACTACGTCAGAATCTAAGCGTTTTTTGTCAAAAATCAGACAATACAACTCATGTTTCCAAATGACGTCGTTTGGAGCCCAAATCGAAAATCCAGATCAATTTATGTCTACTTTCAAAGTAAAAGGGCAAATTTATCATAAAGCAGGGTCCCTTCTACCATTCTCAGGCGAGAATCATAAATTTTTACAATTGTACTTCATCAGTGATAGAAATTCTGAATTGAATGCACGTTGCGAAATTTCTCCCAACGTTGAAAGGACAATCGTTTCCCAATTGCAACATCTTTTCCACGAAAATAATAATTTAGTGCGTCTGTTCAAAACAGCCATCGATTTGATGCCTACTGATACTCATAAAATTGTTATTTCCGCTGACAAAACGCCTCCTGGCCAACATGTGCGTAGATACAATGCTCCGACTATCGACGAAGTGGCAATCGTTATGGTCGGTGATCAGTTTTTACCTCGAGATATTATTCTACATAAGCGAAACGCTCAGTTGTTAAGAATTGCTTATCTATTGCTCTATCTATCTATCTATCTATATAAAAACGAGTTGTGTGTATGCATGTTTGTTTGTTTGTAAAAAGAGCGTTTGCATATGACGTCATTATTAGTACATACGGCTTTGTATATGGACAGACAATGGGAAAGCCAAAAATGTTGTATATTCGCAATTTTTACGTAGTTTGAAACACATATATAAATCTATCTATATTCACAGGTGGGACACAGGGACACAACTACAATGGCGCGTAACTAATATGGCGCGTAACGACTTACGCGCGCGGGGGGGCTTGGGGGGGCGCGAAGCACCCCACCAACTAGGTGTTGGGGTGGCGCGAAGCGCCACCCCAACAGCTAGTATATATATATATATATATATATATATATATATATATATATATATATATATATATATATATATATATATATATATATATATATATATATATATATATATATATATATATATATATATATATATATATATATATATATATATATATATATATATATATATATATATATATATATATATATATATATATATATATATATATATATATATATATATATATATATATATATATATATATAAATGAAAAAAAATTAGATGAAATAACTTGTAAGAAGCCAAAGAATTTTTAATATTTTTTTTAACAAACCTAATGACTGGCACTTTCAAGCATATTCGGGCAACTTATTCCACAAAATGTGAATTTTAATTATAGTATTAAATTCTGACCTTACACAAGGAGTAAAAGAAACTTGAATATGATTTTTGGTATTGCGAAGATTACAATTATTCTGATTAAAGGTTAAAAGATAGCGGAAGATTTAGGAGATGGGGGAGGTCACCATGAAGCTGAGAAAAAGTAAAGCATGCACACGAAAGAATATACAGTGACTAGAGATCAAGTAATGGGATAACACTTGAACGACTAGTTTCCTTAATGAGGTTTCTAGCTTTATTGTAAATCTTGGAAAGTGGTCTAAACAATGAAGGAAAAGTTGACATCTATAATATTGGACAGTAAGAAACATAAGATTGGATCAAGTAGTGAAAAAGGATTTCAAAATTTATACAGGGGAAATATGTTTAAATTTCCTTAAAATACCAAGACTCCTGCATATCTGCATTTTGATCAATGTGACGTTTGAAAGTCAAGCTTTCATCAACAAGAATGCCCAAAAAACGAACCTATCGATCTTTAGATCTATGAATTATCCCATTTAGCTGGTGAAATTTTGATAACGGGAGATAAATCTGAGGAACATGCGAAAATATAAAAAAAAACTGGACTTGGAAAAATTTAGGGCAAGATAATTAGCATCAAACCATAAAATTACTCTCTCAAACATATTTTGCAAATTTAATCGAAGCTCAGATTCACGATTTCCCGAAGTGCCAAGCGTGATGTTATCAGCAAAACAAACAAGGATATCAGAAGATTGCGAACTATAGATAGTACTATTGCAAGGAAAGGCTTAGGATTACAGAGTCAACAGCAATTAATAAGTTTCTGCTTTTTTACTGCATAAAGAGATCATTTACATAAATCAAAAATAGCACAGGCCCGAAAACTGATCTCTGAGGTACGCCAAAATTCACAAGCGAGGGTGAACGGAAAAGTGGATTGCCAGAAATTAACCTGTCAATCAAATAAGATTGAAACCAAGAAAAATACATTACTCCTAATGTCAAAATGAGGCATCTTCGATAGAAGAATTTTATCGGTTAAGGAATCGAATGCCTTATGATTATCCAGGAATACAGTAGCCGGTATTAATCCCGAATCTAATGCAGAATGTATAGAATTCAAAAGGGTCATACAGGCATGTTCAGTGGAGTGCTTCATTCGGAAACCAAATTGAAAATCATGAAGAAATTTTTTAGATTTTAGAAAAGTTAGGAGACGAGAAAGCATAGTCTTTTCGAAGATTTTACTAAATACTGACAAGATCGAAATTGGTCGATAATTTGCTGGACCATATCTTGGTCCACCTTATACAGAACAGAGGTTTTGTCAGAGGCACAACTATTGAAGGAAAAATAGATTTAACTACCTTAATAGGAATAGAATTAGGCCCAGATGAGGACGAGTTTTTCAAGCCATTAACACTTTTAGTAATTTCACTTACTGTTACTGGCTACAGAAACATAGACTTAACACAATACGGCCCGAGGTAAAACCTAAAGTCCGGCTTAGGCCGAGATAAAGTAGCCGTGGAAGCAATATTCTTACCAATACTAGCGAAGAATGAGCTGAATGCTTCTAAGCTCACCCTCTGCAGCTTCATTACCAATGACCAGACTCATAGGTAAAGAGCTAGATTGAGAACCGGGTTCAAGCAAATAATTTATTACCTTCCAAGTTTAACAAATATCATTGCTACGCACAGCAAAATTATTTGGATGATAGAGAGATTTGGCTTTTCTACACAAGGAATTATATATTCCGGTAAATCTTGAATTGACAAAGACGAATAGCACTCGCTGAAAGTATAGTGCATTTATAAGACCTCCCGAGATTATTTTTCCTTCTCCAGCTTTTGAGAAGTCCGGATGTCATCCATGGGTTTAGAGGAACAATCCTTTTAGACCTGCGATTAGAAGGTGGTACTTTACAAATGCTAAGAATAGCCTCTTTTATGGTTCCATAAAAGGACCCAAATAAAAAAGAAAAATCCTTATCATTGCCAAACAAGCTCCACGAATTTTCACCCAATTTAGATCCAAGAAGAGATAACCCTGTCTCACCAAACCCAATAGAATAGGAATCAAACACTTGAGCCCGGTTATTCTTTCCCTGTTTAAAGCTGAAACGAGAATATATTGGGAAATGATCGGAGATATCATTAACTAAAATTGAATTTTCCTTCAAGCTAAGCGTACAGAACATATTGTCAATCAAATAAGCTGTAACATTAGTTACTCGTCTGGGGATGGATGTAGTTGGTAGAGCTCCTGCAGCAAGTATGGTTAAAAGAAAACCAACTGAAGCCGAAGAATTTGAATCCATGAAATTTATATTAAGGTCACTCATTATGATTAGCTGATATGGACGTTTCAGTATTATGTCAAGTATTTCCTCAAGATTCCGAAGAAACAACGAAACCGCGCCACTAGGAGAACGATAAATATGGCCTATGATTAGATTAACACCATTAACTCTAATTTCTATAAATTATGACTCAAAGGTACCTTCAAAATTCCTTGATAAGTCATCCCGCAAGCAGTAATGCAAATTACTAAATATATACATGGCAAAACCTCCTTTAGCCATCTTGCAGCGGTTTATGTTCCATTTTGTAGCCATGGATATCTAATAGCATTTCATTGCCAGAATCAAAAAAGTCTCGCATAAACCGACAACATCAGACTGTAGACGATTATAAAATTATAAAATAAAAGGATTATTTTCGAGCTCGCAAAGGCGTCTCTCACGACTTAAAATATTGACAAAAGCAGATTTTACTTGGAGTCCATTTAAATCACCAGATGAACAAAAAACAAATCTTTACCTAGAACTATTACAAAAGAAAAGCCTGTAAAAGGATTACACATCGGGATGAACCATAACTATGGAAAGAAAAAACAAAAAAATGACCTGAGGAAGCCATACGAATGAAGAAAATATTAACCAGTCACAAGATTAATTAACAAAATCAAACATAATCAAAAAGTGACCTGATTCTGTGAACGGAAGGGTCGCTTGGCCTTTTCACAAGAATATTACCATGATCTGTCCAACCATGCTTCACATCAAATTTGTCTCTCGCCATGTTCAAAGTGTCTCTTCGGCGCTTTGTTAGAGCCTCAGTGATATGTACACCGGTACGCGCTAATTTTGATTTCTCTTTGAAGACTCTTCGGACAGTATTTTTGCTCCGAAACTTCACCATTATGGGAGCTACTTTACTAGAACCATCAGCGCTGATCATGTTCTGTCGGAAGCAAAATACGCTTGTATTTTGCTTCCGCTGACTTTAGCGTTTAAATACGCTGACTATCGAGCAGAACTTCTCGGACATAATCGTCAAGTGTATTGTATCCACAGTTGTATCCACACGACAATTGTATCCACAGAGCCACCGCCAATAACCATTTCCGCTACCTTACAGGCTATATTATTTCTTAGACTCAACTTCGTTTTTTCCAACTCAGCCTGCACCGTAGTCACTTGGCCAAGTAGGGCTGAAGTCGCAGGTTCAGGGTCAGCAATAGTAAGATTAATAGCGGCGAAAGTTTTACTTTAACGGTATATATCAGACATCGACTCTAGCTCAGCGAAAGCTTTATCCACTCTTTTTTATTTGTTTTTTTTAGGCCTGTTGAAATTAAGCCTTTTCGGACGTGATATTTGACTCAGCGACTATATATTCACTATGCTGACCGTAGCAGAAAACAAGGTATTTGGAATCACCGTTACTCTCAGTTGTAACTTTCATTACTCTTGATGGCCAGAGAGAATATCCTGCGAAGTTGACTAAAACCAAGTCGAACTGCTTAAACTTCGGCATATTAAGGTGGCAAAAATAAACCGCAAAAGTATGAAGTGAAAAAAAAACTTGAAGAAAAGTGAACTTGTCTTTAAGCAAGGGCTGTGCTAAGTCCGTACGGCGCTAAACAGTGGTCTTTAACGCACGGATCCTAATTGACAGTATATTACAATATTTGTTGAAACCAATGCACTTGGCGATATGCCTGACAATATGAAAACAAGTAACCCAGGTGAAATGCAATCAGCGACCTTTCTCTGTAATAGCAAGTCCACGCAATGCAGTCGTGAAACAATCCAACGTATGCATCTTATTGTAGAAATGTTTTATAGAAATAATCTACAAAATGCATCTACGCCATACATTCTTTCGAGTACATGTTTTACTTTTTCTCAGCCTCATGCTGACCTCCCTTGGCCCTTCGGCGTTCTGCCGTCTTTCCCCCTCAGATCAAACTAATTGTTATTTTCGGGTAATACAAATCGCATTCAAATTTCTTTTGCTCCCTCTGAAAGGTTAAACTTCAATCCTTAACGGCAAGTCATGTTGTATGAAACACAATGTTGTATGTTTTTTTTTTCAGATATTGTACGAACGTGTGGATGGGGACAGATCCAGAGCCAAGCGGTGAAAGCAGCAACACAGACGTTGGTGGAAGAGAAAAGACAAAAGGATTTTGTAAAGTTGAAGTTCAGTGTTTATGTTTGTAAGGGTGGACCAGCGCGGCGCGCGGGTGGTCATTTATCTTACAGGGGGGAGGGGGTGTTGGGTTTCCAACCCTTGTTCTTTTCTTTTTTCAGATAAATGAAATAGGTAAAAGCTTTGGTTAAAATCATTTTTGTTCAGCCGATATGGGCCACTGAAAGATAATATTATTCAAAATAACTTAGTTTACCGGATTGGTCAGGGCCAATCGTAGGTTCACCCCTACGTAAAGCTCGTTGCATAGAACTAGTCATTTAGCTTTCAGTCTGCATTGAAACTCTGTTTAGGGAGTCTGTCTTCGGAGTTTATAGATGTGTGTTTCAGCCATCTTTGGAAGAACACATGTCATCTTTGGAGTTATTTTCTACAACCGTGTAGATTATTTTTTCCAGGAGCCCAGGCAGGATGGGAAAAGAGTCTACGAGAAATACCGTCATCAGTGTATCGACAGAGGGTCCGTTAACCCTCCAAAGAAATAGCTGGAAATATTACAGGTGAATTAAAAATGGAATAGTTGTGGGCAAGTCAAGTCGTGGCTAATTGTAGAAAAAGCCAAGACAATTAGTCCAATTAAGTGGGCATCAAGTCATGGTTAATTTTGACACCCCTGGCCTGGAGTTTGGCTCGTTTGACCTTTCGATCATGTTACCAGACCCTGGAACAGGATATACCGTAATAGGATATTACCATACCCTATATTTGCGTTACAGTAGTGGTGGCCGCCAGCCTTTCCATTACAATATTTGGTTCCACTACAATAAGTGGTGCAGCACCATTTCCACGCAAATATCTGGTGGCAGCTGTTGTTACCATTACAATAACAAATAAATAATAAAACATTAGGAACCGTATGGCCTTTATTATAGGCAACGCTATAGTGTTGCCTCTGAAATGTGGAACTTTGTATTTTTTTTTTCCGAAAGAATGATAACGAATCTCATCAAATCAGTGGTTCTATAACATCGAGAGACAGCTAATTTGAATAGAAATTAAAAGTTCTAGTGCCCCTTTTAAGTGACCAAAAAGATTGGAGGGCAGCTAGCCCCCTCCCATGCCCCTTTCTTCACCAAAGTAGTTTGATCAAAATTCTAAGATAGCCATTTTGTTCACCTTAGTTGATTAGTCTAATAACTATGCCTTTACAGATAAAACGACCCCCAAAGTCCCTGGGGAAAGGTCTTTAAGTTTTGAAAATTTCCCATTGTTTGATGAGAACCAAACTGGTTAATAAGAACCAAAGTAGAAACAGAAGATACCTAAATTGTCCGCTGCAATTCAGTCACGCCTCTACCTCTCGTCAGATCGCCGCTCGTTTTCATACTTTCTTATTCACGTCTGTTTGATCACAAAATCAAGAGAAAATTCTGTACTGCTCTGGGTTGCCTTTCCTCAACTGAATAATTGACTGCACGAACAGCCAAGTAGACTATGTGCAAAAATTGGGACCAGAACCAGCAAATTAAGGAAGCATTACTAACAACGACTGTAGATAAGGCTCAAGTTCGCCACTTTGTTCAGCTCTCAGGATCTTTCTCATGATTTCAAATAGGTCCAAATACTGAAACCAAAAACGGCCAGTTCTGGACTCGGATAATCCTTCTTTTGCACTATGAACTGTTTCATAGATAAACTTTTCTTCAGATAAGATATGCTCTACAGAAGAAGCGCATACTATTTCATAGTGCTATGGTAGATGGCCCCACTAATTAGATCACCAAAAGAGTAGCACTAAGGAGTGGAAACCACTAACTGGAGGGGGAAGAGGATTCTGGAATGCTGATTTGAAATTAAACTGTTCAAGACTCATATTCTAAGACGGCATTCCTAGCTCAATAAAAATTAATGAATCAACATAAAATTTATTAAAATAACTAGTTCATGTAGGTTAACTTTCACAACCGTTTTAGGTAAGATGAGGCACTTAAATACATAGAATCAAGTTTTTAACTTGATTTTCGAATTCGCCATCATTGACTTCACTGG
The DNA here is from genome assembly GCF_032884065.1 of Artemia franciscana. NCBI lineage: Eukaryota > Metazoa > Arthropoda > Branchiopoda > Anostraca > Artemiidae > Artemia > Artemia franciscana. The sequence continues at coordinate 24,246,827 of NC_088867.1, read as the reverse complement.
AAATGACCAAACAATCCAACACCTCTTGATTTCCAGTTTTAGCACTCCTCGTCCTTTTAGGGTGGAAATTCGCATTGTGGTGCGGAAAAATGACAGCCTGAATTCAGATTTGGAGTCAGCATGTTTTATTTGATGGGAATGATCAGTTAAACTCCAAAATACTTCTAAACAGAAAAATCGATTTTCCCCCTTCAGAGACAAATTTGCGATACTTGGGCAAGGAGATTCGGGTGGATTTTTTTTTTGTGGACGTGTGAGTAATTAAGCTGATTTTTCTGAACGTTATGATGTAAGAAAAAAAAATAGGTGATAATTCCCCCAAGGTTTGATCATTTTTCCCGTATCCTTCCTCCATTAAAAGGAAGTTATTTGTGTGTTTGGGGGGGGGGGTAACACGTTATTAAGAGTAATTGGTGCCAAGAACTTTTTTATCTGAAGTAGTATATTAGACATAATATTTAATTGTCATTCTAATATTGAAAATAACGATAAAAATAAAAACTTTAATTTTAAAAACATACCTTAAATAGATTACCAGACTTTGGTCTCTTTCCGAAATTCTTTTTTCGGGCAGCCACAATAGCTTCACTTCCTCCTCTTGGAAAGTCAAGGGACATTTTGCTGACCTAAAAAAATAAAATGGGAATATATCTGTCTTAAGTATTTGTCAGATCCCGTTTATTTGCTATTCATTTTTCAATTTCAGAGTATAATTTTAGTTCTAATATTAAAAGATTTCGTAATGTCCCCCCAAGCAGAATTCAACTTAGTCGATCTAAAACCGAAGTAAAAAAGAAAAAGGCACAACAAGTTTATAAACAAAAGAGGAAACAGAATCAAGATTGGGAACCAATCATTACACACTGCTCAAACCTGTTCAAATGAAACAAGAGAAAAGAGAATCAAGACTGTGAACTAATTGACTACACACTGCTCAAACCCAATGCAATGAAATAGAAGATCAAAGAGAATCAAGACTGCGTACTAATTGATTATGTACTGCTCAAACCTATTCGAATGGAACAGTGACAAGTGACTGATGGAGAGCAAGACTGCCAACTAATCGAGCATGCGAGGTTCAAATCCATTGGGCAATGCATGCTGATTTGAATTTTTCTCTGTTCCATTATGATATTGAGTATGACACAGTTTTTATCGTTTTGTTGTTATTGAAAAAAAAAGACAATTTATGCAAATTTTGAAGGGCATTAAAATCAAAGACCGAAACTCCAAGATTGTGCTGTGCAGGTGGCAAAGTGAAATTGCATTTACCACCAGAACCATTATCAACATTGGTGTTAAGTAACAGAAGCCAGCTGAAACGTTTTTTGGCAAGCATATGCAAGTACAATTCAGGTTTACAAACGTCATCGTAAGGTTTAACAGAAATTAAACGTGAAAACTACTAGCAACATTCAAAGTCTAAGGGCCAATATTAACATAGTGTTGGATCACTTCTACCATTGTTGGTCGAAATCTAATGTTCAAAGATAAATTATCATATCTGCAACAGGAAGTTTCTCCCCTCAGCACCCATATTGCAAACTGTTTCCTATATTTCTCTATACATTACTGATTACATCTTCACTACATTGTAAAACTTTACTGCCAATACTAAGTGAAGATATCCACTTGATTGAATTTCTTCTTAACTCACATCTTTTCTTCCTCTCATCTACTCGTAGGTTAAGCAGCTTAGTAATAGTAATGCTTAGTAATAATAGTAATGCATACATAATAGTACGCAGCATAGTAATAGTAATAATAATAATGCAGCTTAGTAATAATAGTAATGTTTAACCTATATTTGTACCCTGAACTAACTAAACATCCAAAACTTCATTTATTTTCCAAACATTATTATCTAAGACACTGAAATCACCAACATCTCTAGGAGAGTTTTAATACATTTAATACTATGTTCTCCCATAACCTTTACTATAGGACGCAGTTTTTTTAAGAACAAAGTCCATCAAATAAATTAACATAAAGGGGTAAAAAAGGACTAAAGGGGTGTGATTATTCAAACACTCCTCAATGATTAAACTTAGAGCAGATATATGTATGACAAACCCTCTCCCCTTCCCATCACCACACTGTATATCTCTCAAAGCTGTGTGTACAGTAGCTTATTTCTTGGTCTAATAAGTAACATCATTCTATGAAATTTGCTTACTATAAAAATTCAGCTAATGCATCTTTGCTTAAATTCAAACTCTTATTAGCTTTCTGTAAAAGAAGTTCAGTTCAAGTTTTACGAAAATATCTAGGTACTTCTCCTTTTTTGAAAATCATACTGATAATCTTCAGTTTTTTGTTGAATTTTTATTAGTTTTATTCTGCACTGAGGACGGTCAAGCAAAGGTCTTGACCAAAATATTTGCATAATTTTGAACTTTTTCATTGGCTGTTTATTGTCCTCGTTTTCTTCTTTTCTTCACGATTTTATGTTTTATCATGATTAGTCAGTGTAGTCTCAGAAATTATTTACTAACATGATTATTATAGCCAGGGGCGTCATTTGGAGGGGGAAGTTGCCCCCCCATTGGTCTGAGAAAAAATTAATATATAGCTCATGCCTCTTGACCAATGCTTGAGTTAACGACAAGTTAAAAGTGTAATTTTGTATTTTTTAATTTTCTTTTCATTTAATTCCTGGACTCCTCTGTGTACATCCATGTATGTATAGAGGGCATAAGCAAATTATTATTATTGTTATTATTAGTATTATAGTATTACATTCATTTTTTATGCCATACATGGAAAAGATATAGAAATATAAAAGAATCTTGCATATGAAAATTCAGTTTTGAGCAAAAAAAAAATTTATATTGAAAATTGTTTTGTTAAATACAAAATATTTTTAAATGCAGCAATTTCCTTCCAAATGAGCCATTAAATAGCTCTCTATGATTTTCCAGTGCCCTGCAAGCTGGGGAGAAAAAAAAACAGAAAGATAAAAAAAATGCTGTCGATGCAAAATATCGTGGCTACAGGCAATTTTGTAGTTTTATTTTTGTAGAATATTTGTAATATAATTCGCTTTCAGGGGAGGCGCAAATGACGAGTAGGCTTTAGATTTTTCAAGGAAAAGAGGCAGTAGCTAAATTCCTGTTTGTAGTGAAACTAAATTTGTCTTGAACAATCTTGGGAAGAAGTAAGGTTAAACGAAATATTTGATATATAAATATATATATATATATATATATATATATATATATATATATATATATATATATATATATATATATATATATATATATATATATATATATATATATATATATATACTAGCTGTTGGGGTGGCGCTTCGCGCCCCCCCCAAGCCCCCCCGCGAACGTAAGTCGTTACGCGCCATATTAGTTACGCGCCATTGTAGTTGTGTCCCTATGTTCCACCTGTGAATATAGATATATATATATATATATATATATATATATATATATATATATATATATATATATATATATATATATATATATATATATATATATATATATATATATATATATATATATATATATATATATATATATATATATATATATATATGTTTTTAAATACGTAAAACTTGCGAATATACAACATTCTTTGCTGTCCCATTGTCTGTGCATATAAATAGATTGTCAGGTTTACCGACTCTTGAACATGCAACATATAATGGTCAATGGGAAAACAATCCGTATTCAGATCTATACCTCATGATTCTAATGATTGCCCTTGAGCTTTGTTGATGGTGATTGCTAATCGACCATTCCCTGAGTCGCCATCGTCATTTATATATCCCCCTGTGCACCCCGGCGTCCCCTTTGTAGTTATGTCCCTGTGTCCCGGTCGTCATTTATATTCCCTGTGTCCCGGTCGTCATTTGTGTCCCGGTGTCCCAGTCTCTGATTTCTCTTTGAGTGTCCCGGGCGTCATTTATATTCCTTGTGTCCCGGTGTCCCGGTCGTCATTTATATCCCCCTGTGCCCTCCGGCGTCCCCGTTGTAGTTGTGTCATTTATATTCCCTGTGTCCCGGTCGTCATCCCGGTATACATTCGTTTTTGAATTGGTATATGATGAAATAAATTTTTAATTTTTTCGCTTTTTTTCCTTTTAGTTTTTTTTTATTGGTTTTGACCTTTTTTTAGGTTTTTTAGTTTTTTTCTTTTTTCTTTTTAGTTTTTTTTTGAAGTTTTTATCTTTTTAGTTTTTTTATTTTTATTTATATTTTTTTAGTTTTCTTTTTCTCCTTTATTTTTCAGTTTTTTTCCTTTTTTTAGTTTTTTTTTCTTTTTAGTTCTTTTAGTTTTTACCTTTTTTAGTTTTTTTTAGTTTTTTAGATGACAATTTTTTTAGTTTTTATTCCTTTTTTTCTTTTCAGTTTTTTATTGGTTTTTACCTTTTTTTTAGCTTTTTTAGTTTTTTTCGTTTTTTCTTTTTACTTTTTTTTTAGTTTTTATCTTTTTTATTTTTTTTATTTTTATTCTTAATTTTTTTTTATTAGTTTTTAGTTTTTTTGTAGTTTTTGCCTTTTTTAGTTTTTTCAGTTCTTTTTTTTTAGTTTTTAGATTTTTACCTTTTTTAGCCTAACCAGGATTTGAACCTGGGACCTTCATTCTCCGTTCTGACACCCTCTCTCACCGAGTGACTACTCCAGCATGTTCATTTTGGTGTTTTAAATGGTATATTATTAACCAAATTAATGTGTTTTACAATATACTAAGCATCGTCATAACAAAAATGACGACAACTAATTTCATGACGTCAGTCAACACAGAAATTAAGTTCTGAAATTAAGTCATGAAATTAGTTGCCGTCATTTTTGCTTTGACGGTGACGTCATTCAAGTTATATAAGACATATGTTCACGTAGAAATCTATTAATGTTTAAGTTTACAATGACTGATGAAGATGCTCAAAGAGTCTATGCCAAAAAACTTGCTGCTGATAGAGAAAGTCAGAAAAGAAAGCGTGCCGAGGAACTATCAGCAGCAAGTTTTTTGGCATAGACTCTTTGAGCATCTTCATCAGTCATTGTAAACTTAAACATTAATAGATTTCTACGTGAACATATGTCTTATATAACTTGAATGACGTCACCGTCAAAGCAAAAATGACGACAACTAATTTCATGACGTCAGCCGACACAGAAACATGACGTCAACTGACAACTAATTTCATGACGTCAGTCAACACAGAAACATGACGTCCCCTGATCCACAGACAGACAGACAGACAACTAATTTTTATATATATAGATAGATATATAGATCCACCTGGACAGCGAGAGTCAAAACATATCAAAACTGAAAATGATAGCGATGATGATTGGGTTTGGGATTTTGACTTGGATAAGGTCATCAATGCCTACCAGATTTTAGTTAAAAAAAACAAAGGTTGGGAGATATGTATTTCATAGTGAAGCTGAAAAATAAAGAAGAAAAAGAAAACTGAAAAAAGAAAAAATGTAAAAAAACTAAAAATTACTAAAAAGAAAAAACACTCAAAGAGAAATTACAGACCGGGACACAAATGACGACCGGGACAGAGGGAATATAAATAACGACCGGGACACTCAAAGAGAAATTACAGACTGGGATACCGAGACACAAATGACGACCGGGACACAGGGAATATAAATGACGACCAGGACACAGGTATTTAAGAATATCGTTCAAAGACAAATTTTTAATTGTAAGAAGAACGTTGAAAGAGAAATTTCTAATTGTAAAATGACTGAAGAACCTACAATGGCAACGGTACCACCATCGAAGTAGATAACCAGTGGGTTTACGGCCAACCTACCATCTTCAAAGATACCACGATAGGAAGACTCTACACCGTTCAGCCCAATCAACATGAATGCTTCTTTCTACGCCTGCTTTTGGTGAATGTACCTGGTCCGACATCCTTTGAGTATTTGAGAACTGTAAACGGTACTATACATGACACTTACCGTAGTGCATGCCAAGCTCTGAATTTATTGGAGAATGACCAACACTGGGATAACTGCATCAATGACGCGTGCGAAACGTCAACCCCAAGTCAAATTCGTGCACTTGCTCTCCATCAGCTCCTACAGAGTTATGGGAAAAATATAAGTAAAAAATGTCCGAAGATATACTCCATCGAAAACAGTTAGAGACGTCAGATATGACTTTTGATTTTACATCAGAAATTTATAACTACACTTTAGTTATTATAGAAGATTTGTGCGTACGTATGGCAAACAAACCTCTTCAGGATTTGGGAATGCCTTCACCTAACCGTATCGTTGCTGTTTCGACATGTGTAGAATTGGATCGTGAACAAAGTTACAGTACGAGTGATCTATTGTCGTATGTACAAAATAACATTTCCAAGTTAACGTCGGAACAAAAAGACATTTATGATACGATAGACTCAATTTCAGGACGTATACAACTACCTGCTGATTTCTGTAATTTAGTGACGTCCAAAAATGAATTGATTGAAAAAGTATTTCCGAATATTCTAAAAAATTATAAAAATAATAAATGGCTAAGTGAAAGAGCGATTCTCGCACCCAAAAATATAGACGTCCACGAAATCAACAATATTGTTTTGACCAAGATTCGAGACCAGGCAGTCCTTTGCAAGTCAGTCGACACAGTTTTGGAACCAAATGAAGCGGTTAATTATCCATCTGAATTTTTAAATTCCATAGATCTTTCAGGGTTTCCACCACACGTGCTACAACTAAAAATAGGCGTACCAATAATACTTTTAAGAAATATCAACCCACCAAAGCTTTGCAATGGCACGCGACTTGCCTAAAAAAAAACAATGGAAAACCTAATAGAGGCCACAATCTTGACAGGGCCTTTTGAGGGTGAGGCTGTTCTTATTCCTTGCATTCCCATGATTCCAACGGATCTGCTTTTTCAATTTAAAAGATTGCAATTCCCAATTCGATTAGCATTTGCAATCTCCATTAACAAAGTTCAAGGTCAATCATTAGAAAAATGTGGTATAGATCTTCATGTTTGTTTGTTTGTGAAAAGAGCGTTTGTATATGACGTCATTATTAGTGCATACGGCTTTGTATATGCATAGACAATGGGAAAGCCAAGAATGTTGTATATTCGCAATTTTTACGTAGTTTAACTCCTGCAGACGAAATGAATGCTTGCCTGAAAAATTCTAATTTATGGACACACGTAAAAATATTAAAATTAACTACAAATATGCGTGTCCGATTGCAAAACGATGACTCTGGTGAAACATTTTCAGATCAATTGCTGGCAATTGGAAACGGAAAGCTCCCAGTAGTGGGAAAGCCAAAAATGTTGTATATTCGCAATTTTTACGTAGTTTGAAACACATATATAAATCTATCTATATTCACAGGTGGGACACAGGGACACAACTACAATGGCGCGTAACTAATGTGGCGCGTAACGACTTACACGCGCGAGGGGGCTTGGGGGGCGCGAAGCGCCCCACCAACTAGGTGTTGGGGTGGCGCGAAGCGCCACCCCAACAGCTAGTATATATATATATATATATATATATATATATATATATATATATATATATATATATATATATATATATATATATATATATATAATGGTATAGACTACTGAAAAGCCAATCAGTTCAAAATTTGATTTTTCTATAATTTCATTTTTTATTTTCAACGTCGTAATAAGTACGTAAGGAAATGTTTGTAATAAAGCACCATTTTCAGTAAAGCGCCAATGACGCAGTAGGTTTTAGACTTTTACAGTTAGGGATGGAGGCGGTACCCATACTCTTTTTTGGTTGATTTTTGTTCGTTTCAATCTTGATTCGCATGTTTAATTAAAGCTTTGTTTTTAAAATTTATTTATTCGTTTATATTAGTACATGTTATATGTTTATTTGCTGATTCGTTACTTAGTCTCTGTTCGTTTTGGGTTTTTGTACCCCCCCCCCTAATAAACCTTTACTGGAAAAAGTACTCTTGCTGCCTTTTTGCTGGGAAAATTTTCCACCGAGAAAGGGATTACCGGCATGATTTTAAAAACAATCAGAAATTAAAGTCTTTTTCAAATGAAAGTGCGCTAAGAAAAATTTTCTTAAGAAAATTTTCTAAGAAAAATTAAAATTTTCTTAGTTTTAGTATCCCCCCCCCCCTCTAAAAAACCTTTACTGGAAAAAACAGTTTTGCTGCCTTTTTGCTGGGAAAATTTTCCACCGAGAAAGGGATTACCGGCATGAATTTAAAAACAATCAGAAATTAAAGTCTTTTTCAAATGAAAGTGCGCTAAGAAAAATTCTTCACTCCAGATCATCTGCAAGACATTTTCTGGGTGGAATTTTCGGCTAGAATGGAATTGTCTTGGGTGAATTCCCTTGGAAAGGGGGAGGGCGTTTTTGCGTCAAAACAACTTTCCACCGTGGATTTTTCGTGGGTGAAGGAATTTTTCATAGAGGGGGGAGCCAGATTTCTCTGTGTTATTAAAAGCGATCAGAACAAAACAATGTAGTGATGTTTTCACTTTCTACGTTTGTTACAATGATTTCAATGTCTCTGACCATTTTTTTTTTTTTTTTTTTTTTGCTCAAATTAATTAACTCTTTGGTTTGCCCAAGTTCAATAACAAAAATTGTAATTAAAAAGAATTGAAAATAATTAATTGAAAATTGCAATTTTCCTTCTAAACATTGAATAACATAAAACCAAGCTTCGATGACACAAAAGCTTACCATAAAAATCTAGATTTGAAATTGCAGAGGCTAAGCCTCAGGATAAAGAAAAATAAACTAGGCCTACTGGTTATTTTTGGCTATTCAAAATCACTGGCATTTCAGTGTTTTCCCCTGAAAATCGTTTGTTCCTTTTCGCGATTAAACAAAAAAGCAGGTTTTTTTTCAACTGAAAGTAAGGATAACAAATTTTAAATTAAACGAACAGAAAACAGAGGGAGGACACCCCCCCCCCCAACAATACCTCGCTCTTAATGCTAACATTATTAAGAATGTTCAAAAACCTATCTTATTCGAATTCAACTAACCTTGTTTTTACTTTTTGTTCGTAAAGGATTTGGATACAAAGTCATACTTTCGCGTAAAGAGCGAAGTATTTAAGAGGGGTTATCCCCCACAGCCCATCACTGAAATTTTCCTGAGAGAAAATTCGCTTCCCGAAAAAATGTCTGTTTACTTCCCTTTAACAAATGCTATGTTTAAGCAATAGGCAATAGACTTTTCTTTTTTGAATTAAATGAAAAAAAAAACAAGTTTTTTGCTGAAAGTAATGAACGACACTAAAACTTAAAACGAACAGAAATTATTCCGTATATGAAAGATGCTGTTCCCTCCTCAACACCTCACTCTTTACGCTGAAGTTTGACTACTTATCACAACTCTACTTTATAAAACAATAAAAAATTTAGCGTAAGGAGTGAGGCATTGAGATTGCAACAACCCCTTTTCATATATGGAATAATTTTAATGTTGCTCCTTTCTTTCAATTAAAAAACTTGTTTTTCATTTAATTCCTGGACGTTTTTCAACTAATGCAGGTTCGAAATTGGCTCACCGTATACTTGAAAAATAGAAACAAAATTTGCGAATTAATTTTGGAAGATTTATTCCTTATATATAGGGTTGCCCCCTCCTCTTTACCTTACTCTTTACGCTAAAACTGTTAGCACTTTTAAAAAAGCTTCATATTCTAATCAAAAAGTCCCTGTCTTTCATTAAACGCTTTTAAAAAAGGGACACACAGTCAAAATTTAGCGTAAAGAGCAAGGTAACGAGGGGACACCCTTCATCTATGGAAGGGGCAACCCTCCCCCTCACGGAAATCCTCGTTTGTGAAATTTCATCCAACGTATTCCTTCCCCCCCCCCCCTGTCAAATTCCCTCCAGACAGTTCCATCCTCGCTGAGAATACCCTCTACCTGGAAAATTGCTTGCGGACGATTCAGCCTGAAAATGAAAAAAACAAGTTTTTTAACTAAAAGTAAGGAACGACACTAAAACTTAAAACCAACAGAAGCTATTTCGTGTATGAAAGGTGCTGTTCCCTCCTCAACACTTCGCTCTTTACGCTAAAGTTTGACTATTTGTCACAACTCAACTTTATAAAACAATAAAAATATTAGCGCAAAGAGTGAGGCTTTGTGGAGGCGACAGCCCCTTTTCATATTCTGAATAATTTCTGTTCGTTTAAGTTTTAATGTTGCTCCTTACTTTCAATTAAAAAAATGTTTATTCATTTAATTTCTGGACGTTTTTCAACTAATTCAGGTTCGGATTTGGCTCACCATATACATGAAAACTAAAAACAAAATTTGCGAATTAATTTTGGAAGATCTATTCCTTATATGAAATGTTGCCCCCTCCTCTTTACCTTACTCTTTACGCTAAAGCTGTTATCAGTTTTAAAAAAGCTTCCTATTCTAATCAAAAAGTCTCCATGTTTCAGTAAACGCCCTTAAAAAAAGGGACAATCAGTCAAACTTTAGCGTAAAGAGCAAGGTAAGGAGGGGACACCCTTCATATATGGAAGGGGCAACCCTCGCCCTCGCGGAAATCTGTTTCGGTGAAATTTCATCCAACGTAAAGTAAACCTTCCTCCCGTCAAATTCCCTCCAGACAGTTCAATCCTCGCTGAGAATACCCTCTCCTTGTAAAATTACTTGCAGACGATTCAGCCTGAAAAACTCCATAGCATTCCTTCACTTGAATAAGATTTTAATTTTTAATCAGTTTCTCGATCACTCCAGAGATGTCCCATTCTGTGGAAATTATTTCTCAGAAATCAAAACACGTGGAAAATAGCCCCCGGATAATTACGCTGGAACATCTCCACATGAAAAATTGGCAGAAACTGTGATACTTCCTGGCTGGAATTGATGTTTTCAATAGTTTAGTATCTGTTATTAAAATATTTATAATATTCATTGCTACTACTAATACTACTAACAACTCACCACAGCATCGAACCACCTGAAGTTAACACAGCTATGCTCTGTCCTCCCTCATCCCAGTCTATTCAAAATCCCCCTCTGTACACCCTCTCAAGAAGCTCCCAGGCAGGTCCCATTTCCTTAATATTTTAGTTTATGACATCCTCTCACACCAACCGCGGACGGCCTGCTTTCTGTTTAGCCCTAAACGTTTGGCCAAAAAGGACAATCTTTGACAATCTGCCATCCTTCATCAGCAGAACGAAAACCTAACGTTATTGCCCTAGAAAGCAGGATTGAACCACACTTTTCGTACAGCCTACTGTTTGAAATACGATCAGTTAGCCAGATAACCAGAACAATCCATAGGCAATCCCTCTGGAAAACATCTAGCAAACCTTCATCCGCTTTTTGCAGCGCATACGCTTCCAAGCCATATTTGACCACTCTCATCATTGTAGCTTCTAATAGTCTAATCTTGGTTTGCAGACTTATCTTCCTATTCTTGCGATTTTTTTCAACTGCGAAAAAAAAAACCATGAGCCTTGGCTATTCTACTTTTAACATCTTCACTGCTTCCACCGTTTTTTTTACTCATATTGCTACCAAGGTAAGTGAAGCTGTCCATCGGATCAATCTTTTCGTTATCCAACGTCAGCTTTTCATCTTCAATTATTCCTATTCTTAATGACTTAGTCTTCTTAACATTTATTTCAAACCTATTCTAGCACCCTGAACTCGCAAAACCTCGGAAAAGTTCTTTCATTTTGCTAACATTTTGATCTAAGGATGCTTAAATCATCAGCATAAAATAAGCCCAGGTGATCACTTTTTTTATATAGTGGTTCAATTAAGGTTTTTCTAAAATCCCTAGGTACTTCCCCCTTTTCAAAAATCACTTTCATAATCTTCAGTGACTTATTTCTAATCTCAGAGCCGGCATATTTATGAAGGACATTTACCACACTATCAGCACCTGGAGCCTTATTATTTTTTAAGCCTTTTAGTACTGTCGCTAATTCTTCCTCACAAAACAAATCTTCCTTCACATCTAAGGTATCATAAACTTTTTCATTTTCTTCTATATCTTTTCCTGCAGCTCTATCTTGGTTTAGCACATTCTCAAAATGTTTTTCCCATCTCACTTTAACTCTTTCTATATCACTAATTGTGGCCCCGTTCCTGGGACAGATCCAGATTGACTACTCTCCCTCAATTTATTAACACGCCAGTACAATATTTTACTAATATGCCATATAGCTGCATCTTCCAGATCCTTGGCAATTTTATCCTTGGCCTCCACTTCACACATTCTTAGTTCATAATTTGATGTTTTCTCCATCTTCTTTACATTAATTTTGTTTTGATATGATCTATCACTCTGATAATTTTTGTACAAGTCCCTTCTCACTATTAAAGATAAAGGCTTTTCACTAATATTCCTAGCTGTAGTCCTAACTTTATTCCCTAAGACACCATTAGCAACTTCACAAATTGTTTTCCTAAAATAATTCCATCCATTTTCCACATTGTCAATTTTTAAACTCTCCAGTTTAGTATTCAGCTGTTCCAGAAAAATTTCTCTCAAACTCTCATCTTAGAATTTATTAACATCATAGCTTCCCGGGAGGTAGTTACTCTTCCGAAATTTCAACTTTAAATTTACCCTAAACACTACCAGATGGTGATCTTTACTTTTAACATCAATAACAACATTCCTATATACCCTAGTATCTTGTATTGATCCTGCCAGTCCTCGGTTTGCAATAAAATAAATAATAACGTCTGCTGTCTTACCATCACGTGAATATAATGTTAACTGATGGGTAATTTCATAATCAAACACCGTATTAGTTATAACTAGATTATTATACCTACAAAATTAAAACAGTCTGTAGTCATTGCTGTTTTTTTTTTTTTTTCTACACCAAATTTACCTAGGCTAGTGAACCATCTATCCCTATTTCTACCGACATAGGCAATGATCTATCACTCTGATAATTTTTGTATAAGCCCCTTCTCACAATTAAACATAAAGGCTATTCACTAATATTCCTAGCTGCAGTCCTAACTTTCTTCCCTAAGACACCTTCACAAATTGTTTTCCTAAAATAATTGCATCCATCTTCCACATTGTCAATTTTAAACTCTCCAGTTTAGTATTCAGCTGTTCCAGAAAAATTTCTCTCAAACTCTCATCTTTGAATTTATTAACATCATAGCTTCCCAGGAGGTAGTTACTCTTCCGAAATTTCAACTTTAAATTTACCCTAAACACAACCAGATGGTGATCTTTACTTTTAACATCAATAACAACATTCCTATATACCCTAGTATCTTGTATTGATCCTGCCAGTCCTCGGTTTGCAATAAAATAAATAATAACGTCTGCTGTCTTACCATCACGTGAATATAATGTTAACTGATGGGTAATTTCATAATCAAACACCGTATTAGTTATAACTAGATTATTATACCTACAAAATTAAAACAGTCTGTAGCCATTGCTGTTTTTTTTTCCTACACCAAATTTACCTAGGCTAGTGAACCATCTATCCCTATTTCTACCGACATAGGCAATAAAATTTAATATAAATACCATATTTCTACCAGGGATCCTGTCTATTTTCTTCTGTAAGTGTAAGTAAAATTCATTTGAATTACTAGTATCTCCGTCAGTCGGCTCTACAAGGGGAGTAAACCTCTATAATTGATATCCTGAACTTTTTAGACATAAAACAAGCGTTTAGTATTCACATTATTAATACCTTCCCAGTCTAAACAAGACTTAGCTGCTTCCTTATTCATCATGATCCCTACTCCCTGTCTTTGCACCAAATCTTTCCTGCCTGTGTAAACAAATTCTATATCACCTAATGTTATGCTTCCTATCCCTGAGATTTGAGTTTCTGAAGCTCCTAATAAGTCTCAATTGATTTCGTCTCAATTTGTCCATCAAAATGTCCATACGATAGTTATTTTTTAACGTCTAAACAATCCAAGTTCCAATTTTCGTGTTTTTTAAGCATTGAAATTATTTTGGTTTCTGGAAATGCAATGGTCCCAGATACCATTGCAGGGCGAGGACCAACACATCTCCTTAAGTATACACGGAAGCGCTTAAGCCGACTTGGAACCGGACAGCAAGAAGTCCCTGGGACCTCCGGTGTGAAGGGGGGCTTTGCGCAATGCTGGGCGTGTTCTTTGTCACAACATGGTCTTATGCACTTGACGATGCTCTTCTTTCAACAAGTCGAATTTCTGCAGAGACAGTCTCAAGCCTACTGCTCATTATATTTACATGCCTTCAAATATTGTGCTACTTCAGGGAGGCATCCCATGTTAGATAATTTAGCTAGAAAGAGATTCCCACCAACACAGACCAAGCCCAGAAGAATTGTTCATTAATCATAATCCTGTGTTAATGATGTGTCCTTTATTTCAGTACAGTAACCTTTTTATGAAATTAAACAAAACAAAAAAAGTTTTTCAACTGAAAGTAAGGACCTACATTAAAAATTTAAATAAACGAAGTTTTTTAATATATGAAGGGGCTTCCCCCTCGTAAACCCGTCTCTCTTTACGCTAAAGTTTGACTTTTTTCCCAATTCCTTGAGAAAGACTTCACAACATTAGGGCCGTTTGATTAGAATAAAAAGCTTTGTCAAAGTAATAGAGACGTTAGTTCAATGAGCAAGGGATTTAGGAGGATGCAGCCGCACTCATATATGGACAGATTTTTTTATCCTTTTCAATGTTCTTCTGTACTTTAAGTTGAAAAAAAATATTTTTTTAAATTTCAATTTCTGTTTGTTAATCAGATCATGTCAGAAAATCCGGCTCCCTCAAGGTGGTTTCAGGAACCATCCTCTTTCTTCACTCTGCACCCACCGGAACTCTTTCATAACAGGTAATTGCAAATTCAAAAAAGCTTATTTTTCTTATTAAACGGTCATTGTGTGTTTCAGGAGTCGTTGTTAAGGAATCGGGACAAAAAGTCAAAACTTTGGCGCAAAGAGTAAGAACTTGAGGAGGGGGAAACCTCTTTCATATATGTAATAAGTTCTGGCCGTTTAAGTTTAGATGTTGCTCCTTGCTTTCAGTTGAAGAAGCTTTTTTATAATTTAATTTCTGATCGCTTTTAATAACACAGAGAAATCGGGCTCCCCCCTCTATGAAAAATTCCTTCATCCACGGAAAAATCCAAGGTGGAAAGTTGTTTTGACGCAAAAACGCCCTCCCCCTTTCCAAGGGAATTCACCCAAGACAATTCCATTCTAGCCGAAAATTCCACCCAGAAAATGTCTTGCAGATGATCTGGAGTGAAGAATTTTTTTAGCGCACTTTCATTTGAAAAAGACTTTAATTTCTTATTGTTTTTAAAATCATGCCGGTAATCCCTTTCTCGGTGGAAAATTTTCCCAGCAAAAAGGCAGCAAAAGTACTTTTTCCAGTAAAGGTTTATTAGGGGGGGGGGTACAAAAACCCAAAACGAACAGAGACTAAATAACGAATCATGGCAAATAAACATACAACATGTACTAATATAAACGAATAAATAAATTTTAAAAACAAAGCTTTAATTAAACATGCGAATCAAGATTGAAACGAACAAGAATCAACCAAAAAAGAGTATAGGTACCGCCTCCATCCCTAACTGTAAAAGTCTAAAACCTACTGCGTCATTGGCGCTTTACTGAAAATGGTGCTTTATTACAAACACTTTCTTACGTACTTATTACGACGTTGAAAATAAAAAATGAAATTACAGAAAAATCAAATTTTGAACTGATGGGCTTTTCCCATCATCAAACTGATAACAGCTTTAGCGTAAAGAGTAAGGTAAAGAGGAGGGGGCAACATTTCATATTAAGGAATAGATCTTCCAAAATTAATTCGCAAATTTTGTTTTTAGTTTTCATGTATATGGTGAGCCAAATCCGAACCTGAATTAGTTGAAAAACGTCCAGAAATTAAATGAAGAATAAACTTTTTTTTAATTGAAAGTAAGGAGCAACATTAAAACTTAAACAAACAGAAATTATTCAGAATATGAAAAGGGGTTGTCGCCTCCACAAAGCCTCACTCTTTGCGCTAATGTTTTTATTGTTTTATAAAGTTGAGTTGAGACAAATAGTCAAACTTTAGCGTAAAGAGCGAAGTGTTGAGGAGGGAACAGCACCTTTCATACACGAAATAGCTTCTGTTGGTTTTAAGTTTTAGTGTCGTTCCTTACTTTCAGTTAAAAAACTTGTTTTTTTCATCTTCAGGCTGAATATTCCGCAAGCAATTTTACAGGGAGAGGGTATTCTCAGCGAGGATGGAACTGTCTGGAGGGCATTTGACGGGGGGAAGGTTTACGTTGGATGAAATTTCACCAACGAGGATTTCCATGAGGGGGAGGGTTGTCCCTTCCATAGATGAAGGGTGTCCCCTTGTTACCTTGCTCTTTACGCTAAATTTTGACTGTGTGCCCCTTTTTTAAGAGCGTTTAATGAAAGACAGGGACATTTTGATTAGAATATGAAGCTTTTTTAAAGGTGCTAACAGTTTTAGCGTAAAGAGTAAGGTGAAGAGGAGGGGGCAACCCTTCATATAAGGAATAAATCTTCCAAAATTAATTCGCAAATTTTGTTTCTATTTTTCAAGAATACAGTGAGCCAATTTCGAACCTGCATTAGTTGAAAAAACGTCCAGGAATTAAATGAAAAACAAGTTTTTTTAATTGAAAGAAAGGAGCAACATTAAAATTATTCCATATATGAAAAGGGGTTGTCGCAACCTCAACGCCTCACTCTTTACGCTACATTTTTTATTGTTTTATAAAGTAGAGTTGTGATAAATAGTCAAACTTTAGCGTAAAGAGTGAGGTGTTGAGGAGGGAACAGCATCTTTCATGTACGGAATAATTTCTGTTCGTTTTAAGTTTTAGTGTCGTTCCTTACTTTCAGTAAAAAAAACTTTTTTTTTTCATTTAATTCAAAAAAGAAAAGTCTATTGTCTATTGCTTAAACATAGCATTTGTTAAAGGGAAGTAAACAGACATTTTTTTCGGGAAGCGAATTTTCTCTCGGGAAATTTTCAGTGATGGGCTGGGGGGATAACCCCTCTTAAATGCTTCGCTCTTTACGCTAAAGTATGACTTTGTATCCAAATCCTTTACGAACAAAAAGTAAAAACAAGGTTAGTTAAATTCGAACAAGATAGGTTTTTGAACGTTCTTAATAATGTTAGCATGAAGAGCGAGGTATTATGGAGGGGGTGTCCTCCCTCTGTTTTCTGTTCGTTTAATTTAAAAAATTTTATCCTTACTTTCAGTTGAAAAAATCTGCTTTTTTGTTTAATCACGAAAAGGAACAAACGATTTTCAGGGGAAAACACTGAAATGCTAGTGATTTTGAATAGCCAAAAATAACCAGTAGGCCTAGTTTATTTTTCTTTATCCTGAGGCTTAGCCTGTGCAATTTCAAATCTAGATTTTTATGGTAAGCTTTTGTGTCATCGAAGCTTGGTTTTATATAATTCAATGTTTAGAAGGAAAATTGTGCAAAATACTTTTTAATTACAATTTTTGTTATTGAACTTGGGCAAACCAAAGAGTTAATTAATTTGAGCAAAAAAAAAATGATCAGAGACATTGAAATCATTGTAACAAATGTAGAAAGTGAAAACATCACTATATCGTTTAATCAAATTATTGCCAGCACATCCAACTTAAAGCAAAACATCTCATCGTAAAACTTATCTAATAACAGACTTGCAGTAAAACAGTAGTTCCCTTTGAATGCATGATCTAATTGCCTAAAGGCAGTTTTACCTCTGCAACGCCTTTGTAGCGCTAATCAGCGATACAAGGGGATAATGTGACGTAATTATGCAGATAAGCTACAATTTTTTTCCGGGGTTTTCACCAGAACTGATTAGGCAAGACATTGTCTAAGTGCTGGTAGTTTTATCCTGAAGCCTTGACTGGTAAAATTCTAGTTTAGCTACTCTTTGCTATCTTGGAAAGGGGTCAGGATAGGAAAATGAAACTTTCAGGGATAGGCCAAGAGACTAAGGAACGTCCTGGGAAGGTATTTTGAAGTACCTACTGCCATTCCTTCTCCCTATCGAGGGTAATGACCTTAAAATATATTTGCTATAGAAGTGACACCTTGTAAAATAGGTCTTCAGCTTAAATGAAGTACAAAAAAACTGTTTTCAGCTTCATAACTGCTCAATCCCAATTTATTAGGTTTCAAATATTAGCAAATAAATTTCCTAAACTTAGAAAAAAAAAACATTGATATGGCTTAAAATTCTACTCAAACAAAAGGAATTGAATTTTCAGAACTAAAACCAGACAACAAGGAACTGACAACTGAAAATTAAGGTAATTTTTTTCTTTTCAGAACTTCAACATGTATTTCATTTTCCCAACCTAACCCCTTTTCAAGATAGCAGAACTTTGCTAAACTAAAATTTTGCTGCCTTAGCATATTACCTCAGAGCATTGAAAGGCACATCAAATAGCATATTTATCCTTTAGCTATTCAACATTATTACTAGGTCTAGGTTGAGACTTTTGGAGGGTGGGGTCTGTAAAACACTCAGACTTGAAGCAACTCTAAAAACAGACTTGGCCTCTGCTACACTAAGTAGATAGGAAGAAAAGATTAAACTAGTTGGATAAAAGATCTTATTCTTCAAGTTACAATTTTCCTGTGAGTATTGGATATTCTTTGGATTTTGTTGAATTTTTGACTATATTGAAACTTTAGACATTTGTGATTATAGCAGAATGCTTCAGTCACCTGACCAGGGTTTACCTGGTCTCACCCAAAATTTCGACCCTGTTTACACTCAACCTCTAATTAGTATCCTCTCTAATTGACAAAGTGTAACAATTTTTACTGCAGCTGATATTCAAAGGAGCTCAACTCAAATAAGTGTAACCTGAAGTCATATCCCTAGCTCTGTCCCTCATAGTTATATTATACCTACCAAGTATCAAAGCTACACCATTCCAAAAACAAACAAATATTCTGTGCTCAATAAGAGAGCTACCCAGCTTTACCCTCTTATGACAATGATGAAGGGCTCAGAACAGCTGGAAATCCAATCAAAATAGAAGGTACTGTTGTGCGTGAAAATGGATCAGTATTACTAAGACTAGGACAGAATCCCAACATTGGCACAAAAAGGAGAGACTTGTTCCCAGACAGTGAAAAAGATTCAGCTGCAAAGTCAAAAAAAAAGGAGATCTACAACACCTGAAGCACAGATACACAGTACATCATCCCAGAACACAATTATTATAAAGTGTTATTAGAAATTATTATAGAGGAAAGAGGAAAAAATTCCCCCCTGATTATGAAATTGCAAAGTCAATACAAACAATATCGAAGAATTCCAAATTTGAGCTTGAAGTTAAAGAAAGAAAGAAGAAACATGTTCTTTATATCAACAAGGTGAAAATGAGGCTGAAAAGACTTTAACCATCAGCACACTACAACATCACTATAAAGGCAAAAAAAACCTATAGTAATAGGAAAAATTAAAGGTATCTCTCTTAACTTCTCTATAGAGGAAATCAGGGAGAGCTTACAAACCCCAACATCTTTGAAAGATACTGTAAGACTGAAAAGATACAATTAGGAATAAAAATAAAAACTTGAAGATAGCCTTGCAGTATTAATCATTTTAGAGGGTAGGACCCTACCACCAAAAATCTGGTGATTTGGAAGAAAAGGAGAGATACACCAATACTATTGCGGAGTCCTTCAGTGTCACAAGTGCCAGAAATATGGACACACTCAAAAATAATGCAGAGTTAAAGAGTCAATATGTTTAAGGTGCTCAGAAAAAACACAAGTCAAATCAATGCCCACTGAAAACAATATACCCGAAAATTACACCAAAATCATACATGTGTGTCAATTGTGGTGGACATCCAATTGGTGCTCAGTGAGTCAGCAAAACCAAGGAATCCTCCAAGTGGCTGAAACATATCAAATTGGGTTCTATATGGCACAGATAGCTTATAAAAGCCATGCTGATGTGCTAAATAAGATCACTGACAGACTTGTAAAATCATCCAAAACAGAAGCAACAGAAAAGTTAATAATTGGTCTATTATGCAGCCCATATATTATGAAGTTATCAAGCTTAAGCCTACCCATTATTAAAAAACTCTGTAAGTTGGTAGAAGAATAAAATTGAGAAATCAACAAAAGATTTCAAGTGTTTGTCTGCTTAATAAAGCTTTATTAGATATACACCGTGACTCTTAAAATAATGCCTTGAAATGCTCAATCTTCAAGAAAAGAAAAAGGGATATTATTCTTGACCACTGCCAGGAAAATACTATAGATATAATCTGTATCCAGGAAACATGGCAACAACTACATACAAGAATGAATTTTGGACACCATAACATCATCAAGAGAGATAGAACTAATGGAACCAAAGGAGAAGTTATAATTTGCTTAAAGAATAACATTTCCTTTACCAGTATTGAGGTTGATATAAAAGAAAACACAAAATAACACAAGATGATGGCAGGTTTTTAAATCTATTCAATATCTACAATTTTAATGGGAACAATCCCACTATACATATGTATTCATTATGCAAGCTATACATACTGAAGCTATACACCACATATACTACAGCTATACACCACAACTACAAGCTATACACCACATAAGAAGCTATACATACTGGTCCCAAGCAATTGGGGTCTGATTAGATTGTGTGATTTTAGTACCCATTGTAAAGTATGGTACAAGTGTGATTTGGCTTATTCATTTGGAAGAAGCATGGAAAAGTTGCTTCTGGAAAACCACATCTGCTTCATAACACCAAAAGGGCTTCCCCTAGACATAAGGCCTATCCCAAGTTGAAACTACAATCTACCCAATTATGGCCAGTCCAATTATGGCAAGTATAATATCCATTAGTTTCCCATCTCAAACATTACTGTTCAGTGACAATTCCCTATCCATTTCGCAATAGAGTCAAATAGACAAACTGATTGCAGATCCACTTCAAAAAGTCATGGTAATGATTACAGGTTTCAGACAAAAAGGGCCAAAAGGTCATTATTTAAAGATAACTTAAATCAAGTTATCATTAAAAACATTTTGACAACAGATACCTCTATTGACAATAGAACTCTCCTATTTCAAGAAAAATTATTAAGAACCATAGACATATCTATGCCATTTACTGGAAGGGTTGATAAGGAGGTGAAAAGAAGCATTTGGTGGAATAAAGAGTGTGAAGAGTCAAAGAAGAATTATAAGACAAAAGTTATAGTATACACTGCTGCAACTAACTTACGCAATCTGATTGAAATGAAAATATCATATACAAAGTTCAAAAATCAGTTTCAGCAGCAGAAAACATAAGCATAAGAGAATTTATAGAGCATCTTGATTTCAAGACTCCAGCAAACAAAGTTAACTCATTTCTTAAACACATGATGAACAAACCCTGTCCAAAAAGTAATGACCCACCTATGATATATAATAGCATTCCTCATCACACTGAAACAGAAAGGGCTAAGGCAAGTTTACTACTGCTCAACAGAACAGTGGGTAAATGATATAACTGCTGTCATTTCCCAAAACTCTAAGATCAACAGACTTTCCAAAAGAGAATTACATGAGGCATACAATAAGCCATTTAATTTAGCAGAAATAGAAAATGTTATATCCAACCTTTCAAAAACTGCTCCTGGATCAGATATGGTTTTTCCTCAGTGTATTTCCAATCTCAATTACAAGTGGATATCATGTTTCCTCAACTTAATTAATCAGGTAAGAGATACTGGTTATATCCCAAATATCTGGAAATCAGCAACATCAATAATGATTCCTGAATCCAACAAAGACTGTTCAATGATTGAAAACCATTGCTTTATTACAGTCTTGCCTATTTTAGGTAAAGTATATGAAAGACTTATTAAAAGGGGATCAAACTGGGAAACTGAAAAAAGAAAATTCCTCTAAGACGTTCTGTGTGGTTTTAGGAAGAATAGAAGCACCATTGACAACCTGGTATGTTTTCAACATGATGCCACAGCAACACCATCTCTACTGACACATTGAAAGTAAATAGGGGTGTATCACAGGGATCAGTATTGGGATCTGATTTTTATAATATTTGAGTTTATGATATACCACTTGATGATGGAACATCCAGAGCTAGTATATTTGCAGATGATAAAGTTTTCTGGATCACAGGAAGAAACATTAGAGAAGTCACAAAAAAACATTAAGGCTGTATTGCAGAATTGGGCAGCCAGTATTGATATCAATTTCTCTTTTCACAAAACCAAAAGTATGCTTATAACCAGAGAAACTTCTATTATTGCTCTAACATTGACTTTAGGTGGCAGGAAAATTGACTTAAAGTTAATCAGTACTAAGTTTCTAGGGTGTATTATTAATTGGAATCCCCATATAGATTACATTAAAGCAACATGTTCTAGAAGACTTAAAGGTATGAAATCACTAACAATGACCACTTGAGGTAGCAGAGACAAATTCCAGATATATTTTTTCTTTTAAATACATTAGAACAAAGCTTGAATATGCTGCAGAAATATATCAATCAGCTCCACAATCAATGCTTAAAAGATTTGATACTATAAAGAACTCAGCTCGGAGGATTTCCTTTTGAGCAAGAAATTCAACACCAATAAAATTCCTGTTATCAGAAAGTGGCCTAGAGGATTTGGATACAAGAAGAGGTATAACAGCATTGAAACATATTAAGAGACTGTGGAATACTGTCAAAACACACCCAGTAAAAATCAAGCATAGTAAAACCAGGTGCCTTTATCACAGCCAACAGCCAAAATAAATGTAGTCTAATAAACATTTTTGAATAAGCTATTCAACTGTTATTGGTATAATCTTGTAATCAGCTTTAAGTTATGGATTTTGCAAAAGCCTTTGATAAAGTATGTCACCCTCAACTAAGGACCAAGTTATTTGTGATTGGAATACATAATGAAATCGTAGAGTGGGTGTTCCAGTTTCTTTCTGGGAGAAAGCAAAGGGTGAAAATATTTGGAAAAAATGGACAGGTATTCTTTTCAGAAGAGGTGGAAGTATTAAGTGGAGTGCCCCAGGGAACCATCTTGGGACCAACTTTATTCAACATTTATATTAATGATGCACCAACCACAGTCAGAAATAAAATAAGTCTTTATGCTGATGACTCCAAACTCATTGGAACTGTTGATACACCCAATAAGAGAGCCTCTATGCAGAATGACCTGTGGGCACTTTCCCATTGGGCAACTTTGTGGAGGCTTGAATTCAATGTAAACAAATGTCAAACAATCCACTTTGGAAAGAAAAATAAGATAATGCCCTTATCATATGTTAGGGATGGATGGATCAAGACAGACTATTATGTCATCTGAAGTGGAGAGAGACTTGGGTGTCATAGTTGATAAAGAATTAAAATTCACTATACACACACAGACAGCTGTAGCAAAAGCACTCCAAACCCTGGGCATTATAAAAAGAACAATCACTAGCAGGTCACCTATGGTGATGACTAAATTATATAAGGCATTGGTCAGGCCTAATTTGGAGTTTGGCATGTGTGTTGCTAGCCCCCTCAATAAAGGTGACCAGCAGAAGTTAGAAACAGTTCAGAGACGGGCTACAAAAGCAATTGAGGGATGCAAATATTTAAACTACTCATCCTGTCTGAAGAGGCTGAAACTCCCCACTCTTGTCTATAGACATAAAAGGGGTGATATTATCATGACCCATAAGCTCCTGAATTACAACTCTCCATTAAATAAGCTATTTCAACTTGACCAGTCTGCCAGAACTAGGGGGCATAGTCGGAAACTGTATCAGAAGAGAGCTGCCACAAAACTATGCAATAACTTCTTCACTTATAGAATAGTGAGTTTGTGGAATTCTCTCACCGAAAAAGCAGTCACTACCCCCAGCACTGCTGCCTTTAAAAGAGCCGTTGATGGAGAATGGTCATCAAAGCCATGGCAAACTGAGTGGGATGCCATTGAGACATCCAACCATCATCATCACTAACCAGCGATTCTACAGGATTTAATCCTTATTTTGCTGGACAATGCGATTTAAGGTAATGGCAGATTTCTACCAAGACTTCCTACATATATGTATTATATATATATATATATATATATATATATATATATATATATATATATATATATATATATATATCATGAAATATATATATATATATATATATATATATATATATATATATATATATATCATGAAAATATATATATATATATATATATATATATATATGTAATCACAAAGCTGCAAAATTACAAACCAATTAAAGTTACCACCTGAAACATCAGTAATCTAAGCAAAAGTTATTGCTATTAAGTGGGTTTGAATATTTAGGAAGCAATCTACAGAGCTATCCTAGCATTGTTCAATGTTCAGATTCAAAAGACTCTATAGATGTCATCAACAGTGTAGGCCTAATTAAAGACTGGAAGTCAAACAGGGAAGTAACTGCTTGTTATCCATAATTTATATCTATATGTAAAAACCATAAAATTATTCTAGAATGGGTACCAGCTCACACTGGGATAGATGGTAATGAAAGAGCAGACAGAGCCAAAAAGCTGAGTACCAGAATGACAGGCCCCTTCAGTAAGCATGGTTCCCCAAAGAAGTTAAGATGATTGAAAAAGTGATAAAGAGCCTAGATAAATTCTCTTTTGAAGAAATTGGGAACTTGTCAGGTACCTACTTTGTGACAAACAAAACCACCAGAAGCATGTACTAAAAACATATGATAAAACCAACAAGAAAAAAAGAGTTAGGCCATTTATCTTTCTTCTAAGATATCAACATGCAGGGCTAGGCTATAATCCTATTGTGTCAGATTCTTTGGAGATGATTATTGCAAACATTACAACAAGCTGCAGCTCTTGTTGCCATGCCACTGGCTGATATTTTTAAGATGTCCATAAGGATGATGATGGTACCAGCTGATTGGAAATCGGCCAATATAGTGTCAATTTTCAAGAAGGGAGATAAAATAACCCTGAAAATTACTGGCCTATTAGTCTCACATCAGTCATTTCTAAACTGCTCGAAAGTATTTTCAATGATGCTATTATTAACCACCTTGAAAAAAATGGTTTATTGTCAAAATATCAACATGGTTTCAGAAGGAGTCATTCCATTGAGACAAACCTGATCCACTCTTATGATATAGTCACTAAATTAATTGAGGAGGGTAAAGCAGTTGATATCCTGTTACTCAACCAAGCCAAGGCCTTCAATAAAGTTGTCCATGAATATCTTTTACATAAGCTCCAGACATATGGAGTCCATGCTGACACTGTGGAGTGGATAAGATCGTTTCTGATTGGCCAAATCCAGAAGGTCATGGTCTATTCTAACAATGGAGACCCCATATTTTCAGAGCCTGCACCAGTTATAAGCAGGGTACCTCAGGGAAGCATTCTTGCCCCACCCTCTTCTCTATATATATTAATGATTGTGAGGATGTTCTACAAAACCCCATCACTCTCTACACTGATGACAGCAAACTAATTGGAATTGCCAATGGAACCCTGCAAAATGACTTGAATAGTCTCTCCTTATGGGCTTCCACCTGGATGATGGAGTTCAACCCATCAAAATACAAAGTCCTTCATATGGGTCCCCACAACAATCAGATTTCATATTTTATGCTGAATAAATCTGGCACATGTATCCAAGTTGAGGCTGTTGAGAGTGAACAAGACTTAGGGGTGATTGTTGACAGGAAGTTTAAGTTCCATGAGCACACTATGCAACAAGTTGCTAAGGCCAACAGAGCCCTGGGACTAATTAAATGAACCATATCATCACACTATCCTCTGATAATAAGAAAATTATATAATGCTCTTGTAAGAACACATTTGGAGTTTGGCTGCCCTGTTACAAATCCTCAATATAAGGGAGATGTGGCAGCCCTAGAAAGCATACAGAGAAGAGAAACTAAACTTTGTTCCCCACACCAACAACTTCCCTACCCTGAACGTCTGCATTGCCTGGAGATACCCACATTGGTTTACCAGCAGCACAGAGGAGATGTCATTTTTGTCAAGAAAATGTACCAAAACAACATGGCTAACTCCATTTTTACTCCCTCTCCTGCCACTATGACATGAGGCCACTCAATGAAGCTTCAACAGGAGCACTCCAGATGCAGAGAGAGGACAAACTTTTTCTCAGTACATGCTGTCTCAACTTGGAACAGTCTTTCCAATGAGACTGTGTCTGGTGAATTGATTAATTCTTTCAAAAATGCAGTTGATTTGGAGTGGAGTAATGTGGAATAGAAGTACCAATGGGAGGCCACACCCTATCACACCCACTAATTATGTCACCTCATCAATTCAACAGCAAGATGTTCTACAGGAGGATGTAGTCTACCTTATCTTGCTGTAAATGCAATTTAAGGTAATGAAAAGACAATCACATATGTTCTACTAGATTGGGTAAAATTGTAGTTGATTGACTTCTTGCTAGCCTATCTTGGGAAGGGTTTAGGTTAGGAAAATGAAACTTTCAGGGATGGGTCTACATGCTAAAGTATGTCCTGGGAAGGCATTTTAAAGTACCCACCTCTACTCCTTCTCCCTCTAGAGGGCCCTGAAATTTGCCTACATGACAGGTCTATACCTATTGAAATTTTTACATAAGAACAATTCACCTCAATTTTCAGTTACTAGTTGCTTTTTCTCTGCCTTTAGTAATATCTTTAAAATAACTAACAACATCAGAGACAAAATATTGCAAAGTTTGTTGTAGAGGATCCTTTGTAGGCTACCCTAATACAGACCTTCTTTGGGGATGTATTGATGAAGAAAAAATTAGTATGCAAATATGTCAACTTGTACTTCAGTTTTTACAAGATATAGGCCTACCCCACTTTGTTCTTCCAATATGATGCATCTTGAATACTAGTGAAGTAAAAGACTATTGTGGATAATAAGAGCATTGGCAGGCAATTCAGCCCTTCCTTACTTTATTCAACTTTCTAATGTGATACTTGGAAAAACCATTGAATGAGGACCTAAATGACATCTACTGTCAAGAAATGTCCAAAATACTGTTGCTGCCAAGAAGAAATTTCCTGAATGTGACAAAATGGGTGCTTTGCTACAAAAATTAGAAGAAAGCTTGACTTTACTGCTACCAACGTCTCATATTTATAACTAGAAATATATAATAAATTACAGGCTTATTTCCTTACTTTAGCAATGGCGTATTTTTTCCTCTGCTTTAGCAATGATCTAGCTCGTGTTTAAGATGTTTAAAATTGCAACAGCGTTGTCAAGTAAAAAACATATTGATTAGATCTACGAGTTTCTTCACAAACTCTGACGGTCTACAGCGTCAAAGGTCAATTCGAAATAACAAAAACCACATAAATCTTTGGCCCCCATTCCCAAATTTCTTCGGTTCAAAATTTAATTTGGAAATATCAGCTTAGTAGAAGGGTGGTTTGGTTGGAAGCCATGGTACTTTTCCTGCACATTTTTATCCAGTTGCAAACTCATCCTTTCAAATGCTTCAGAGAAGCTTCCCAAGAATAGAGATAAGGCAGATGCCATGCCAGTTCCCTGAAATTATGGTGTCATCTTTCTTTTAGATTTTTCCTATTATGCTGAGCTTCTAGGCAGTGATACCTTTAACTGTTTTCTATATATTATGAAGAAAGCTATCCAGAGCATCAAACAAGATAACACAGACTCTTTAATCATCTCCGCTGAAATACGATTTTCCCTTGAAGACTTTCTATTTATAAGCTTCTTGACTGTTTGAATAAATTCCACATGGCTATTAAGGTCAATATCTATACTTAAAGAGATTATGGTGTCACAAAGACGTAGAGGGCTCTTTTGGGACCAATGTTTCGAAATGAGAATTTATTTTAAATCCGGTACAGTTCTCTAGAGTCTCTTTTTTACCAACTCTTCTGCCTCAATATATCTTGCTCCTCTTATGATCAACTTATTAGTTCGAACAGTGTTTTTTTCTTTTTCGTCAGGAGCTCTCCGTTCTTTGCTCTTAAGTATCAAAAAATGAGAAATTTTTTAGGAGTACATTTTTCTTTTTATAAAGTATTCTGAAAAATAATACAGGAAAAAAATACTAAATTGCTATAAAATTGTATGGGCTATTTTTTATTACTACAGCTTAGACACCATAGACTGAATTTTATATTTATGTTGGAGGTTGGCAGAGCACAATGTAGAGAAAGCTCTTTTTGGCCATGAAGGATTAGAGTTTAAATAAAAATATTCAAAAAATTCCGATTTATTCTTCATGCTATAAACATTATTAGCTCTTTGATTTGCCTGCTCATTTTAAGAAATCCGTGAGTGCAGAGGTACCCATAATAATCGTAAAATTTCAAGTAATTTTCAGGCTTTCTTAACTGTGTCTTGATGTCGCCTTATTAAAACAGTTCATGGTAATAAACAGTAAGTAAAAGGTGATCCGGCTCAATAGTAACGAAACTCAAGAAACGTAATTTTGACACCAAAAGAATCATATTTTTATGTTGGTTTCAAATATGTAAATTTCATCAAGTATAATCCTACCCACCAAAAGTTACAAGCCTGATAAAATTTACCTATTTTTGAAAAAAGCAGGAAACACCCCTTAAAGATCATACATTCTTAATAAAAATCACACCATCAGATTCCGCGTGTCAGAGAACGTAGTTGCAGAGGTTTCAAGCTCCTATCTGCAAAAATCCATAATTTTGTATTATTTGACAGAGGCTAGGCCAAGGATGCATCTTTATTTCCTGTTTTTTTCCCCGGTAGTGATCATATCAACCCTGTGGTCCTAAAATGTCGCGAGAGGTCTCATTTGAACGGAACTCGTAAGTTAAAAATACCTCATTTTTTCTATTTTTTCTCTCCCTTCAACCCACCCCCCAGATGGTTGAATCGGGGAAAACTACTTTATTAAATAAATTTATGCAGATCCCTGACACGCCTACCAATTTTCATCGTCCTAGCACATCCAGAAGCACCAAACTCGCCAAAACATTGGACTACCCCCTAATTCTACCAGGGAGAGCGGATCCAATCCAGTTACGTCAATCACGTATCTACGACATTTGCTTATTTTGCCCACCATGTTTCATCCTGATCTGTCCATTCTAATCGTTTTCCAAGATTTATGGTTTCCCCCACCAACTCCTCCCAATGTCACCGGATCTGGTTGGATTCAAAATAAGAACTCTGAGATATCCTTCTAAATATCAAATTTCATTAAGATTCAATCACCTGTTCGTCAGTTACAAATACCTCATTTTTTTCTAATTTTTCCGAATTGGTTAATACCAAGTGCCATAAAAAAAAGTTTTAGATATTCCAGAGTATATGTTTAAAGAAGAAGCAGAACACGAAAATAATCCAAGTATTCAATGAATTTTGATAAAATTCTCTCACAGTTAATATTTCAGTACATGGAAATGGCGCTGATTTTGGACCACTTTTTGACTTTTTTGTTAGAGATTGTAAAAGTAGAATGAATGATAGAGATAGTTATAGAGTTCAATTTACAACACGTGTAATATTTTATTCTCAGAAGGATAATGAAGAACTCAAACCTATCCATTATGATAGCTATTCCTGGATTTTTAATAAAAATAGTGACATTGAATAAAGTCATCTAAATAGTAACCACAGGAATATACACACATTAGTCATACAGAATATACTCAGATCAGGTTTACAATATGAAAGAGTCGATGGAATTGATTACCGACATATGTAGTTACCAAGTTATGTGGGAGGTACTTATAAGAAACTACCTCAATTTATAAAAAATAAAAAGCTGACATTAATATAAGAAATAATGACAGTAAATGCTTTCATTGATCAGTACTGTTTCAGAGTTCAAAGTGAGGACTACTAAAATCGCATACTTTAAGACTATTATTGAATTTATTTATATGAAGTGAATTAATTTGACATTTCGCAATAATTCAGCTGGCATTACAGTTGACTTACAATCCTGACCTATAATTCATAATTAATTCAGTGA
Source organism: Artemia franciscana (assembly GCF_032884065.1). Lineage (NCBI taxonomy): Eukaryota > Metazoa > Arthropoda > Branchiopoda > Anostraca > Artemiidae > Artemia > Artemia franciscana. The sequence continues at coordinate 24,216,834 of NC_088867.1, read as the reverse complement.
CTTTTCTAAACAATTGACTTGGCATAGTGATCTGTAAGATTTCCAAGAAGTAACCCAAATTGCCAAACAGAAAAGAGGAAGTTCCCCATTGTAAGTGTCGTTGTACCTGCCGGGAGAGTCTCTCTTAAACTGCGGGGATCAGTTGAACAGGACTGACAATTCCCTTGTTTATTGAGGATTTTCCATAGTGGTGTATAATGAATGATGATATTTTCTTATTCACTCTCCTATTCTATATAGAAATCCATTGGCTTGAACTGCAATATTCTGCTTCGAGGATATCATTTTTCCGTTTTTTCACTCCGTTATCTGGGCACTGGAAAAACATTCAGAGTTGAAAACAGAGCGTTGTTTAATGGTTCATATTAAGGAAAATTGCAACATCTAGTCCCTTTTTGTTCTTTTGAGTATTTTTTTATCCGGGTTGTAGCAATAGCTTGCAACCCAGTAAGAAACGATCACGTCCAATACTAAGAAATAGAGTAGCCCTTAACTCCTAAAATAGATTCTGATCGAAATACAAAGTATACTAATAGAATCACCTTGCCCAAAACCCTGTTGCTTGAACTGCAATATTCTGCTTCGAGGATATCTTTTTTCCGTTTTTTCACTCCGTTATCTGGGCACTGGAAAAACATTCAGAGTTGAAAACAGAGCGTTGTTTAATGGTTCATATTAAGGAAAATTGCAACACCTAGTCCCTTTTTGTTCTTTTGAGTATTTTTTTATCCGGGTTGTAGCAATAGCTTGCAACCCAGTAAGAAACGATCACGTCCAATACTAAGAAATAGAGTAGCCCTTAACTCCTAAAATAGATTCTGATCGAAATACAAAGTATACTAATAGAATCACCTTGCCCAAAACCCTTCAGTAAGAAACTTGTAGCTACTTTGCTTGCAAAATGAAGAAAATTCATTGGCTTGAAAAGCAAGAAAAGTTGCTTGAACTATAATATTCTGTATCGAGGGTTTCTTTTTTCCGTTTTTCACTCCAATATCTGGGCACTGTAAAAATATAGAGAGCTGTTTAATGGCTCATATTAAGAAAAATTGCTACATCTAGTGCCTTTTTGTTCGTTGAAGTTTTTTTATCCGGGTTGCAGCAGTAGCTTACAACCTAGAAAGAAACGATCATGTCCAACACTAAGAAATACAGTAGCCCATAACTCCTAAAATAGAGTCTGGTCGAACATACAAAGTGAACTATTAGAATCACCTTGCCCAAAAACCCTTTAGTAGGAAACTTGTAGCTCCTTTGCTTGAATAACGAAGAAGGTCCATTGGCTTGAAAAGCAAGAAAAGTTGCTTGAATTACGATATTCTGCATCGAGGGTATCTTCTTTCCGTTTTTCACTGAGATATTTGGGCACTGGAAAAATATAGAGAGCTGTTTAATGGCTCACATTAATGGAAATTGCTACATCTAGTCCCTTTTTGTTCGTTCAAGTATTGTCTTTTATCCTAGTTGCAGCGATAGCTTGCAACATGATATGAAACTATCACGTACAATACTAAAAAAAGAGTAGCCCATAACTCCTAAAATAGAGTCTGATCAAAATACAAAGTATACTATTAAAATCATCTTGCCCAAAACCCTTTAGTAGGAGACTTGTAGCTTCTTTGCTTGAATAACGAAGACAATCCATTGGCTTGAAAAGCAAGAAAAGTTGCTTGAACTACGATATTCTGCATCGGGGGTATCTTTTTCTCTCTTTTATCACTCGGATATCTGTTATATCATTTTTCTGTTTTATTACATTATATCAGATATCATTTTTCTGTTTTTTTACTCCGATACCTGGGCACTAGAAAAACATACAGAGCTTTTTAATGGCTCACATTAAGGAAAATTTTATCATCTACATTGCTACATTTTGTTCGTTCAAGTATTTTTTTTATCCGGGTTGTAGCGGGAGCTTGCAACCTGGTAAAAAAACAATCACGTCCAATACTAAGAAATAGAGCAGCCATTAACTCCTTAAATAGAATCTGATCAAAATACAAAGTATGCTATTAGAATCAACTTGCCCAAAACCCTTTTGTTGGAAACTTACAACTCCTTTGCTTGAATAACGAAGAAAATCCATTGGCTTGAAAAGCAAGAAAAGTTGCTTGAACTACGATATTCTGCATCGCTGGTATTTTTTTCTCTGTTTTTTCACTCAGATATCTGGTCAATGGAAAAACAGAGAGAGCTGTTTGATGGCTCATATTAAGAAAAATTGCTACATCTAGTGCACTTTTGTTTCTTCAAGTGATTTTTATCCGGGTTGCAGCGGTAGCTTGCAACCTAGTAAGAGACTATCACGACCAATACTAAGAAATAGAGTATCCCATGACTCCTAAAATAGAGTCTGATTGAAAAACAAAGTATACCATTAGAATCACTTTGCCCAAAACCCTTTAGGCGAAGCAACGTTTTTGGTCTATCCGAACTAAACTAAGTGGGGTAATTTTAGTTTAGACATACTTATACATAAATACTTCAGGTCATACAACAATTGGTGCCACAGAGTCCTTGTATTATGGTCAATAAAATGATGTGACAGGATGTAGGATGACGTATAAGATTTCAGTTGACCATATATGATGTAATGAAAAAGTAAAAGCAATTCGTTTCAAACTCATCCTTACTTGGGAAAATTCAAAAAAAAAAAAAAACTTTTCATCTGTTATTGTTCTGTCATCTAAATTTTATTGTAAGTTATTAGCTTGAAAGGTTTTTTTAAGTTTTTCAAGCCAGAGTGATGTATTTGCCGTCAGGAATGAGATTAGTTTACATTTATGATTACTTCAAAGTAGATTTTATGATTTTTAAAAAAGTACTGAAAATGATCTTTTGAAAGTCACTTGACACAACAGCTACTCACTCGACAGCTTATTAAAACTTGCTTCTAAATTTTTGGTTTCTGAAGGCGTGGCTCATTCTTTACTAGGTGGCAGCTATCGCTACAATCCTATTATTATGTGATTATATCGCTTAATCATGACTATCTTTAGTAAAGTTATTTCATAGCAGGAAGATCAAGCAATGTGAAAAACACATGAGATTTAATCATACCTAAGCAGTAAAATACTGAAAACAAAACCACAAACCAGTCGGGCTTCTTTTTTTTTTTTACTTGTGCTTTATATTCTGGATTTATTCTAAGACCTTAATAACTTCTAAGCCTCTAAGTTTCCAGTGAGCTTTATTTAAGTCAATTGGTGGTGTGGACATGTCTGTATACCTAAAAAGAACTTCTCTTGTTTCTCCAATTTTGAACGTGTAGCCAAATATTTGTGTGAAAGCTTTCACTTTTTTGCCTAGTTCAATGTCAGCTGTTTGCTTATCATTATTATCAGGCTTTGTGACTGCGATTGAAAGGTAAAATTTCACGTCATTTTGGGAGAACCAGCGATCCGTAATAAATGTGGTTGCAATCGGCCTTCGTTTATTTTTAATTGAGAAGAGTGAAAATCTGGAATCTGTTACATTTACATTGTAAAGAACTTTGTCATTGTAACCGTCAACAAACGAGACCTGAAATACGGTTTCGAAATATTTAATTCTCATTCCACGAATGATTAACCACTCTTTTCTTTTTAAGTTTAGGTCCCCACCTTTTAGTTTCCCTTCCCCTTCCGGTATTTGCCAAGATGATAATTCGGTAGTGTTTGTCGGTGAAGTTGTGCTCACCGGTAAGGGTCTACATTCTATCACTCCAATCTCAATGATCAGTATAAAAAAGATCAATTTTGAAAAAAGATCATTTTTATCGTATTTGACCTTGCCTAAAGGAAGCTGCTCAAAGTATTTCACAACTCTATCCCAAAAAAATTCAAGGGTATCTAGAACTTTGTAGCTTTTCTTCCTCTCAAAGTAATAAAGGAGTCTAACAGCAACTGATGCTGGAAGAATAAATTCAATGATCTTTGATAACGAATTCAATTTATTGAAATCACTTAAGATCATATCTTGTCAATGTTTAAAATGACTCCCATAAAATTACATGTCTAGTATAATTAGAACCCAGAAAAAAAAACTAATTTTAATATTTTTAGGTATTTTTCTATTTTTAATTAAAAAATCAAAATTATTTCTCAGACCCCATAAATATTTTTTTAGTTTACACAAAACTTTAGCGATCCTGAACTGAAAGTTAAAATAAAGAAGTTTAATTTTTGATTTTTTTAAAATCCATAAATACACATTAAACCACGTGTCAGGTAGTTAGAACTTAACAAAAAAATAAATTAATTTTAGAATTTTCAGAAATTTTCCTAATTTTAATTAAAAAATTAAAATTATTGCTCAGACACCATAAATATTTTTCATAAAAACTTTAGCTATCTTGAACTGAGAACAAAAATAAAATGAAATTATCTTGTCAATAGATAAAGATGTATAAATTTTGCTCTAATTTATTACGTCATGTATGTTTACAGCCTACAGTTATGACGCCATGATTCATCAAGCTTGTACATGAAAATGAATTTTTTTCTGTAAAAAGTGATTCTACTTTAAAATGTCAAAACCTACGATGCCCACATAGGTTGTCAAGAGCATACATCAGCAACGCTTCAGAAATGGCTTATGATATTAAGTTGAAACTTTCATCATCTACACTTATTTCGAACAATAAATACAAGTTCATGTTCTGGCGATAAACAAACGTGTTCCCGCGATTGTTCATCAGCATTTTGTTTGCCAGAAAACACCTATAAGTGAAACGGCTTTTTTAAAGTGGCCTAAATCAAAACAAGAGACAAATATGGCATATTTGTCTTAAAATTATTTTCATCCACATATAATCTCGACAAATCAATATTCGTGAATTTACTCCTTTACAAAATGGATTTAGAACGAAATAGTAAGTTTGAAACAAATATTACAACCAATTTTTATATTCAAAAATTACAAAATAGAATTATAATTTTCAAAGGTCTTAAAATAGCTTAAAATTTAATTTGCAAGAAAATTGATTATTATACTCAGAAAAAGCATAAAAAGTGGTATATAGTGGTATGTCCTATTTATTTATAGGTCAATATTATTAAAAACAAAATATTTACAAAATTGCCTGCTGACACTGATTCAGGAATGGTAAGGTATCCGGGAATGTTTATACTAATTGTAAAATCTACGTTTTTCTTAACACTAGTACCCTTGTGGCACCCTTTTTTCTGAAATAGCTTACTTTGGAAATAAGAAGATGATAACTTGACAACACTGTGTAGCTAGCAAAGATATTTAAATTGAAGCTGCGAGTGTAAATGGTAGGATTAACAGTCTTTTTCATGAAGTCTGAATTTTTTCTAAGGAATTGGTTAAATATAGGCTTAGTCAAAGTGGTTTTTATTGCCAAGTGAAGGGATGGGGTCAAAACCATCTTATAAACGTGTTCAGTAATTCCAACCTGCTTGTTTGTGGATTTATTCAAAATGGGCAACCCGTGTACATTAGTGCTCCATCATCAATGACTGGGACGCAAATTCAGCTATCTCTAATCAAGCATCCCCCTTTGAATTCCTTTTCCTATTTTATTCCTAACAAGAATAAATAACAGATTCCCAGAATCTTGGGCAAATGACCCAGACTTCCTGCCACTACCACAGATGGAAGATTTGTAGTGAAAATTTAAGTGCTATCAATTCTTTTATAGCTAAAGGAATCATTACAAATATTATGAACCAGGGCAGGCTACCCAGGCAAAACCTCTCCCCTATTACCTCAAAGTTAGCCTACTACCTCTAATACCTTCAAAATTGTCTGGAGGAAAGAAGCCAAAGTGTTAAAAATGGTCACCAATTATTACAAAAAGAATATCTTCCTGACTATAAGATTCTCCTATTGCAGTGAGATGCTGCAAAGAAAGCTGCTCCACTGAAGGCTGAATATAAAGAACAATGGAATTCATGTATTTAGTGGAACAAAGATTGTGAGGCAGCTAAAAAGAAAAATCTAAGCAAGAAAAAGAAAAATGAGTATGAGAAGTGAAAAGAGCTTGTGCAGCATTTAAGAGAATGATTTCACAAGCCAAGAAGAAGACCTGGGAAGAATTTTTTGAGAATTAGAACCTCCATAAACCAGTAAGTAAGGTATATGATTTCATTAAACAATTGCAAAGCAAAGCCCAATCCAGGAACTTCAACCCTCCTCTAGTGCACAATAATCAGTTACTAAGTGTCAGAGCAAGATATGCAAGTGCCCATTATCTAAATGAGACCATAGAAAATGATGTTCCAAATGCTATAGAAGTTACCAGAATAATAGCTGAAGTTAAAAGAATATTAGGATTTACAAAGCCCTTATAATCAGGTATTTACCAATGCTGAAATTTACAGTGCAATAAGAGATCTCCCTGTAACCTCACCAGGGGAAGACACAATTTATCCACAATTTTTTCCAGCTTTGCCTAAGCAGTTGGTTATGGTGTTGCTTGCTATAATCAATTTTGCTTGGATTGATAGATATTTTCCAAGTGCATAGAAAAGAGGCCAAGTGATTATGATCCAAAATACCAGGAAAGGACAATTCAAAACTTTACTCCCTGTTTTAGAAAAAGTATATGAACAACTTGTTAAGAAAAAGGTTAATTATTTTGTAGAAAGAAGGGGCAGCCTTAAAGATATACAATGTACCATTAACCATTGCTTCAAGAAAAACAGAAGTACCATTGAAAATTTGCTGTGGTTGAAACAGGATGCTTTATATAGTCTTCAGAATAGACTTGTAATGACTGCAATTTTCCTTGACATGAAGAGTGCATTTGATAACATTGTGCATAGGCAAAGACTGTAAGGAATAATTGAGGCTGGAATAAGAGGTAGAATGTTGCTGCTAAGTAAGAATTATCTTGGAGATTGATTAGTAACAGTGAGAATAGGAAATACAATGGCAACAATTCCATTAAGAGGAAGAAGGGAAGTACCTCAAAGGTCAGCTTTAGGACCTTGGGAGATTATAATATCCCTATTAGAGAAGGAGATTCAAATGCAGGGATTTTTGCTGATAATAACACTCTGTGGGCTATGGCAAAGACACTGAAAGATGGAATTGAAACTATTTCTGAAGTATTATTGCAACTTGAAAAGTGGTTGACTGATATTGATCTCAAATTTCAACACACAAAACAAAAGCCATGTTAATAACTTGGAAAAAAATTAAAGATACCCTAATAGTTAGATTTTATGGCCAGCAGATTGAGTTTGTGAGTGAAATGAAGTTCCTGGGTTTGAATATAGAGCAAAATTTGAATTGGAAACCACATATTGAAATGACTAAGGCTGCTTGCATGAAAAGTTGAATCTTAGGAAGATGCTTAACACTTAAGGGGGGGGGGGCAAAAGCCCAGTTTTATATAAAGGATAATGGTTAGACCAAAAAAATATTTGGCCTAGGATAGAATACACATCCATGATTTACTCTTAAGGCAGTAACACAATCCTAGCAAAGCTGAAATCTGTACAGAATGCAGCTTTATGCATTGCCTTTGCAACCAGAAAGACAACCTCCACTGTGTTTTCAATGTCAAAGTCAAGACTTGATAGCCTGGAAACCAGGAGAAAAGTGAACATTCTGAAATACATAAGTAAATTATGGACAGCAGATACAACAAACCCAGTTAGATAAAAAAAAAAAAAAAACAGGGAAAGTTGTAACATCAAATATGTTTGAAAAGAAAAACCAGGAAAATATCTTTGAAATGTCTTCTTGTATCAGTGAACAGTTTGGAATGACACTAATAATAACAGATATGTTACAAGTTCTGGAAATTGTATTACTGGCTTGGGAGACAATTAAACTACAGTGTTAATGTACCTCATCAATGTCAATAGCAAAAATATGTCTACATTGGTTCCCAGCCCATGTTCAGATTGAGGGGAATAAGAGTGCTGACACAGCTGCTAAAAAGGCATGTGAACACAGCTGCTAAAGGGGCACAAATATTTACAGGAATATCCTTGAAAATTTAGGGGTAGTGGAAGCCCTGAACAGAAGCCAACTGACGAATGATAAGCCAAAAGTAACAGAAGAGAGAGGTGATACCAAGTTCTCAGCTATCATTCTTGGTAGATGTTTGACAGTTTATAAGTAGATACAGAATTTTTGTGTTATTTCAAAATCACTTTCTTGTGAATAGTAAAAGCAGCAGCAAAATGCACCTGGTCTTTGACAATAAATCACATCAGTTCAGCTTTTGATAAGAACTTTCAGCTATTATAGCTGAAAGTTGATTCTCGAGAACAGAACATCTGTTAATTAAAGCTGAGATTTCACTAACATGTTCATAACAATTCATGCATGAGGTATTATTCTTACTGCTAGGCCTAGTTACTGTCTTAGTTTGGGGATTAGAAGTCCTTGGAGTAACTGTGGCTGTGTTGTTGACAAAGGATCTAGGTCAAGGGTTTGCTCATGGTGCAACTTTGCATAGAGTTTTCATACTGCTGGTGATTAAAGGTGAAGTGGGAAAGTCATAATTTAAGCACAACCATACCGGTAGTTTCTCTCTTGCCCTAAGCATGATCCTTGCACACTTAGGATGCCACCAGTAACTGCATTTGGTGCACTGAACTTTCCCAATTGTTACTGGGTAATATTTAGACATAATTAACTTGGAAAGACTAGGTTTTGTGCACTAGGCTGATAGGGAAGGCTGCCTTGAACCTGACCTACCCGTCTTCACCTGGGGCAAAAACCTCATAAATTCTGTACCTGCTGTGCAGATGTTCAATATCCAAAATATCCATCATGTTCAAAATATACACCAAAACTATAGATTAGATATAGAAATGTCAAACAACTGGAAGTCACAATTTAAGCACAACTATACCAGTAATTTCTCTCTTGCTCCAAGCATGATCCTTGCACACTTAGAATGCCACCAGTAACTGCATTTTGTGCACTGAACTGTCCCAATTGTTACTGGGTTTCCAGACTCAGGACAGTATTATTTAGACATAATTAACTTGGAAAGACTAAGTGTTGTGCACTAGGCTGATAGGGAGGAGGGCTGCCTCGAACCTGACCTACCTGTCTTCACCTGGGCCAAAAACCACAGAAATTCTGTACCTGCTGTGTGGAGGTTCAATATACAAAATATCCATCATGTTCATATTTATAAACCAAAATTATAGATTAGATATAGAAATCTCAAACAATGCTATTGCGCATAAACAAATAGAATTCAAACAGTACCTCTCTGCATGCATGTCAGATGAAGACTGACTATGAGTTTCTCCTTATTTGCACTTTACTGGTACAAACTGTTAATGCTCCTTAAGTGTAAGATCCAAAACAAGATCAATTGGTCTTCAGTGAATACCTTCTAGCTCTTTACTGTATTTCATAAATCTTGGGCTGGATAATTTGGTTACTACCTAAAGCTTGAGGTGTAATGGAAGCTTATAATTTCACTCCTTTAATTAGTATAGGTGACTGTTTTCTATTTTCCAAGAGGAGAATACCCCTTTTTAATTTTTTGGTTAATTCTACCTCCTATTTCTTGTATGTACAAGTGAGCTTGAAAAACTGTTAAGTATTATGATAGTATGCTTAACGTTTTATCAAAGAGATTGTTCCATACATAATTTTACATAATGTTCCATCATAATGTCACAGATAATGAAAAATAATATAAAAGAAATAGCTTGCTTTTATTTAATTCTCAGTTTTTGCTGTATCATTTTTGACAAAAAGTATTTGAAACTGACAACTTTAGACTGCCTTGTCTAAAGCTTACATATTTGGAACCAACATTAAAACAATATTTTTTGTGGTAGGAATACTATTTAAAAGATACAAATATGAGTGCTGGTTTTCTCTGTTAGAAATTGAGAAGATTTAATTTTTTTTATTAAAAAAGGTCAACATAGTGAAATGTTAAAAAATTATGAATGTATTCCTCTGATTATTTTTTCTTCTTTTTTTTGTAGGCTATCAAATACAGGAACATTTGCAATTTTATTCTTTTTGCAACTTCAGACTGTAATTGGGCTACTCACTACTTTTATTTCATATCATTAGCAGAACAGTTTAAGAATTCCTAGGGTTAAAAGTATAAAGGTATGACTAAATAATATATTATAAAATGACAAAAATATAATTTTATACTATACAGGCAAAACAAAAAGAAGATAGATTTAAGACCTGAGCTGTAAAGAAAACCCAGTGTACAACATCAGATAGAAGAAAGAACCAAAAATTATATTTAGTAAGATAGTTTGTTTTGATTTTGGTTTCTAAATTTGGTGTAAATATTAAAATGACAAGAATATATAATCTTTTAATGTCCTTCTTCTTCAAGTCCCTGTTGCATAGAAATTCATGTTGTTGAAATTGATTAAAGAAGAGTAAGCTATTAAATCAAAACATGACTTTATAAAATATTTCTTGGCAGATAAGTTCAATTTTTTACACAGTAGCAACACTTCAGATCTTATATTAGTTGCATTTACACATGGACTCAGATTAAAAGAAGGAACACTTATTAATTTTCACATGACCATTCATCTGCAATACAAAGCTCTGTCACACCAACACTTACAACATGTAGTTTTCTACAACTTATAACTACCAAGGTCAAAAAGTTTCTCTTAAAAATGAAAAACCTGATTGAAAATAATGATATATGCATGCTATTGAAGCAAACTGCTTTATTGCCAGAGCAGTAAAAATACTATATTTTATCAAAGTAAATGTTAAGCCTATTTTCAACAAACTTGCTGCAACAGACAATGCTGTTTTGCCTTTTGCTCAGCTTGGGCACAGCAATGGACTTTGGAGTGCTTCATGTTTTTCTCCGAAAGTATCCAGGGATGGGGGCAAGGTAGGGGTTTTCAGACAGCTGTTTAGGGAATCTCCCTAATCCTCAATGTGTATACCACTATATTAAGAAGTTTTGATGTTGTTAACATACCAATGCCCTGCTCACACTATTTTTCAGAATGAGCGAGATGATGAACCCTGAAAATATAGTTTCAAATGTTCACATAGATTCCAATGGGTGCTTTAAGTATGTGCTAATAAGGATTCATAAGGAAGGATCAGCTTCTGAATTTATCGTTAGAGGCTATAGTTGGGCTGCTTATCATGGTAAGCTCTTATAATTTACTTAGGTAGTGTCAGAAAATCACAATGTTCTTATTCCTGTTACTTATAGGGCACAAATCAACCATTAAAACTCAAAATACCAGTAGAAAATAATTCAATATTTAAATTTTCATTCTCAGAAAACAGCTGAAAGTTGTAAATTTCTATAGTTTTAGGTTTCTTTATCCAAAACAGAAAAACAGTTTTTGCTATTTACAAACACTGCACTTATGAAAAATCTGACGTTTTTTCTAGTGTCTAGCATTAGATACTAGCCAGTTTCTTCAACTCTTATATTGATGAATGATGAAAATATCATCATTATCAACTCTTATCTTAAATGATGAAAATATTGAAAAAGAGGAACAAAACAGCCAAACAACAAATCGGACTCCTTCAACAAATTGTTTCTATGTCTCACCCCTATCACTACCCCACCACCCTTCCTCCCTGCCATTGCACTACCCTTCTTCTCTGCCTCCCCTCTTCTCTACAACCTTACTTCCTTACTGCCCTCTACGATATCAAAACATCCAAAACAACCTTAAAAATAGCCATATTCCCCCTCCCTACCTACAAACATCAAATTACTCATCTTTTAATAAATACTCTTATTTTTTCTTTGAAAATGGAAAAGATGTTCAATTGTGTTGATGCTCATTCGTAAGGAATTCTACACATATGCTCAAAGAAACTGCTCCAAGAATTTGTTCTCTTCTGAAATAACCATTTCAATTGCTTCTCCAGAAGAGACAGCCATAAGAGATTTATGGATGAGTAATTGAATGATGTATCATTTGCATTGGCAAAAACATGCTTCAGTCTTCATATCATTTTATTGCTCTGGTAATTTTGGCAGAAATAGCACCACTATGATGTATCTAGTATCTCCATGTTTTAGCATCTCCATGACACATTAGAATTAATGAAAACCCAAAATATCGCTGGAAATTCATTTGGTACAAAGACTTCTCAGAGAGCATAACAAGACCACGGGCATCAACAGGCGTTCTTACTCTAAAGTGGGTTAAATAAAAGATCTTATTCATGTTGATTCAGAGTAAACTAAGCTCCATAAAAGCTTCCACACTTCTCAATTCTTCAAAAGCTGTTAACACAAGCTCGTCGATAGACTTCGCACATTTTGTTAATGCTGTGTCATCAGCAAAGTAGTATCATAAGTATCCTGAAGATAAAGTCACATGGTGTCGACATATACCGAATAAAGCAAAGGACTTAGAACAGAACCTTGAGGAACCAGTAACTGTGCTGGTTCGGCTATTCAAGCAAATGGAGCCGAGCTGCGTCCCGAGAATTGCACTTGAAGGATTTCAGCATGGCCTTCATCCACGACGCAAACAAAGAGAGTGATGGATAGGTAACTTCAATTTCAACAATGTCAAGTTAGCTCAGTTATCTTATACCACACCTGATAGAATAATCTACTGAGCCCTTACACATAAGTTAGCAAGAGGATTGGCCCCAAAATGTCAAACGAGGATGGTTGGAACCTAATTTAGTAAGTAAATACCTGTTATTTAGTGCCCTGCTTACACACACAAAAAAAAGAAAGAAAAAAAAAGATGCTACAATACAGAGTCCATACTGGGTTTCACTTAGTAAGCCGTTGGTATGGTGAAAATTACAAAAGTCTTTGTGGACAATGTTATCTAATATCTTCAATAAAAGTGGCAAAATCAATAATGGTCTCCAGTTTTAAGTGTCACTTTTGGACCCTGTATTAGGTCCTTTAAAGGAGGAGGACCCTGTATTAGTCGTCTCAAATATCAAGACAAAACTGTTTCACACCAAAGAATTTTGCAATTAGACGCATGATTAAAAAAACTAGATTCGAAAAATGTTCATCGTATGTTGATTTAGGTCACTCACTTAAGATCATTTCAAAATGATCTTGACCATGAGTCAAAAGCATGTCGAAGTCCCAAAAGCAAGTAGCAAGTCAAAAAAAGATGCAATATGTCTATGCTTAGGAATTGGAGTTGTTAGGGAGAGGAGTCCCTCGTCTCAGGACTGAGCACTAACATAGACTAAAATCCTTGCATAATCCAGATCTTGATAACCTACTTTTATATTACATTTTTATTAAAATTTATTATCCTGGAAACTTCTTTTGAATGGTCCGTTTAAAGGGTCTATGTCTCTGAGGGTTGGTTGATCGTGTCAGTCCAAAGATCCATTTTTTGGACCTTTCAGTCGTTTTAACAAGATGAGTTATCTTGATTTGAATCCATTGTGGGCTGAAGGAGTGCATGGGGAACACAGAACATTAAAAGAAGAGCTTAATTTGTTGTGCTTGGGTCGAAGAACAGGTGGTTCAGCCCAGTTCGGCAGCATGAATATGTTGGACCACAATCTGAGAATATCTTTTGTTTCAGAGGCGGACTATTTCCAACATTGATTAGTCCCATTTGCGTCCGTGTTTCCGAAAGTTGGTAGCTTGCTCCAAATCAAATTCGCTCCAAAACTGGCACGACAGTGTTCAATTTTGAGCCAAATGAGCCATCCCCCTAACTTCAATCACTATATATTTTCGCGGCAGACAACTTCGTCATTGACCTAAAATAGCACATCCATCAAAATGTTTCATCACAGCCAAACTCAAAGCCTCATACAAACTCCTCGTAATCACCGTGTTGCTAATTGAACTTTGCCGCTCATAATTATTAGATTTAAGCTGGTGTAATTAACAAGCTTAATTTATCCGTTATTTTTGAAGTTAGAGACCTGGTTGTATATCTCATATATTTAGAATTTAGTTATGCTGGCCAGTGATGCAGTGCTGGATCCTGCTATATTTTAATTGGGTTCTCCCTCTGTCTCCTAGAAATTGATATCTAGAATCTATTTCATTCTGTTGTGAGTGGTAGGATTATAGTAAACGGAAGTTTGCTAAGAAAATTCAATTAGTATGGTTTGATTTTAACCGAAATAACATGTCCGGGAGAGCCTACTATTGTAGCGCAACTGCGAAGTCATCTGCCTAGTAAGCAAGAGGCCGTTGGCTGGAGTCCCACCAACGGCAAATTTATGCAGCAAATATCCCGCAGTTTAATTGTTTTCCTTTCTTTCAACTTCATAATTTATTTTTATGTACCCAGGTTGTCAGTTCTGGATCCGCCCCGTTTTCAGGATATGACTCTGTTGTCAGGATCTGACTTATGCAGAATCTGTCTGTTGTCAGGATCTGTCCCATTTTCCCATAGGATAAGTGTTTATTGGCAAACATGTTTGATTCATCTAAAACAAAACATAATTTTTTTATTCAGTTAATAGGTTCACGTAGCTCAGGAACTTTTTCTGGATATAGCTGGAAATTGTTTTCCTTTTTGTCCTCTCTTAACAGGGTGAAAGGAAGTTTCATTGACATTTCTCTTGGAGTTACCCATGACATCCCAATTGTAACCTGAAAAAAAAAAAACACGGCGAATAATATATAAGAACGCTGTTTTTAAATAGGATCACCGGAGGGTGGACATTGCTGTCGTTTCTTATGATTCATCACCGATTGTTTTTCTCCCTTTTGATTTTGTTTCTTCCCTGTAGTGACCTTTTATGTGGTCGATTTGGTGTCACCACTAAGTGGAATTTCCAATGACACAGATTTTAGTGAAAATTTTCTGTAGGTTAGTTGAAAAAAGGTTTTCTATAACTCCCCCCCCCCCCAAAAAAAAAAAAGTAAGAGCGAATCCTCAGCCAAACTTAAATCGAGCGGAAATTATCATAAACAAGAGTAAGACATCAAATCTCAAGCAGGCCTGCATATTCATTCTTTGTGAAAATGGACGGATCAAGGAAATGGCTTACACCTTAGGAATCAGTCCCTTCTCTCTTTTTTCTCAACGTTCTTGCTCCATAAGTTTTGAACATGTCCCAACAGTTTTCTTCAAATGTCTATAACCATATTTGTAAAATGTATCTGTGAAGAATGAGCCTTACTCTTTGGGCTGCATAATTCCTGTCCTTCCTGTAAACAACTTTTTTAATCTTTCGACCATTCCAAGTGAAAGACCTTATGAGAATTTTAATCTAACGCCATTGGGGGCTACAGGATATTCCTCCGCAAATGAACTTAGATGCCAAATGGCTAAGTAATTCACTATCACTTAAGCAGTTTGTCAATGTGCCCACAGGAGGTAACCGTATGTTGGATCTCATTTTTAGCAACTGTCCTGAATATTATAATACTCCAATTACATTACCCCTATTAGGGTTGAGTGATCACCTGTGTGTTGCTTGGACACCCAATCATTTTATCCCAAATAGACAAATAAATAGTGTGGTGTACAGGCCTTTCACACCTGAACTAGTAAATCTCTACAAGAAATGGCTCACAGATCGTGACTGGCGTGATATTCTCTCATTGTCTGACGGTGACAAAATGGCAAGTTTATTCTGTAAGGAACTGTTCGAAAAATACTGTGAAATTTTCCCACAAAAAAAAAATTGTGAAATCTTATGATAAACCATGGATTACTCAAGAGATTCGGAATCTGATAAAAGTGAGAAACGAATTGTATTTAACTGGACCCGTAAAAGATTTCAAAAGAGTAAGAAATTTAATTGTATATAAAATAAGATGTTCACGTAAGCAGTATGGGTCTAAAATAATAAGCAAAATATATAAATCCAACCCAAGGAAGTTCCATGACTTAGTTCAGAACATTATCGGCAAAAAAGTAACCAGAGTTGAAGTGAGAGATGTCAATGGTAAACCCCTGTTACCTAGTGAAATTAATGACTTTTTTGCATCAGTTTGTAAAATTCATCCGCAACTAAGAAAATTACCACCGAATGATTCAGTTTCAAATATCCCTATACTAGAGATTTGTTCAGTTGCTAAAAAGTTGAAGGCAGTTGATTCTCGTAAATCTAGTTATCCTAGTGAGATACCAATTAAATTGATTATTGAGTGTGCTGATCTTTTATCAACTCCTTTAACAGCAATTTTTAACCAGTGTTTTATTGATGGTGTTTTCCCATGTATTTTTAAACAGGCTTATGTAATGCCAATCCCCGAATGCAAGGCAGCTAAAGATATAACCGAGATGAGGCCAATTTCAAAAACTCCAGCTCTCTCAAAAGTATTTGAAAGTTTTATTTTTGATTATTTATTTGAGGACATAAATGATAATATTGACCCCCCAACAATTTGGATTTAGATCCGGGCAGAGTACTGTTCATTATTTGGTTGCATTGTTGGATACTATCCTTAAGCACTTAGAAAATAATGGGGCCTATATTGATGCATTATTTGCAGACATAGTTAAGGCTTTTGATAGTCTTGATCATAATGTAGTTGTGGAAGAAGCAAAGGCTATGGGTGCCCGTCCATGTTGTACGAATGCTCGCTAGTTTTCTTTTTGAAAGATCTCAGTGTGTCCAACTTCCTGATCATGAGCCGTCTGAATTTGTAAATATTTTTTGTGGTTCGCCACAAGGGACTAAATTAGGCCCGCTTTCTTTTCTTATCGTTTTTAACCGTATTTTAACAACAATTCGTGAGCGTTTTAAATTTGCTGATGATTTAACTGTTTTATCACTGCGACTAAACCCTCCCACTACTGAACAGTCTGACTTGATCAAAATCTATCATGATCTAAAAGCTGAATTAGGAAAGGTAAAACTGACGGTCAGTGAAACTAAGAACTCTTATATGACGTTTTCCTTCCTAAAAGGTAACAACCACTCTTCTCATAATTCCATACTGTCAACAAAGAAAACTGTTAAAATACTTGGGATTCTTTTGGGCGATGATTTAAGATGGAATTCGCACGTTGACTATCTGACCAAAAAAGGTGCCTCGCTTTTACATTCATTTTCCAACCTAAAAAGATTTGGTACACCAACTGAGGTTTTAAAGTCTGTATACTGCAGCTATGTTAGACCTTCTCTTGAGTATGCATGCCCTGCTCGGCATCCGGGATTGACAAAAGATCAAGCAGATAGACTTGAGACGATACAAAAAAGAGCTGTAAAAATTATACTTGGGCAAAACTACTCAACTTACGAGGATGCGCTGAAACAACTCAATTTGGACTCACTTGATTCGTAGACATGGCTTAACATATAGATTTGGACTAAATTGTTTGAATTCCCCGACTCATTGTCGTCTACTACCCAACCTTGAGAGCCCCCCAACTGAAGGACCAGTTACTAGACTCCGACGAATAAAAAAGACTTGTCCACAGTTACTGACTTGCTCAGCCTATAGTACTGAGAGATATCGCAAATCATTTGTTCCATATTTTACCCGTCATTTTAATAATATTGACGCGACTAATATTTAATGTTTGATTAGTATTGTCTGTTTAAATTTTCCTGTAAGTGTTTTTGAAGGTATAAATTATTTTTGTCATGACATGCTAATGCTAGCTCCGGCTATTGTAGTGAATAAATATTTTTTATTCTATTCTATTCTAAAAAGGGCAAGGGAGAGGACCTGGTTGCCCCGATCACTTTTGCTGTTAGAAAAGGCCATTGAAATATCGATTTTCGGTCGAGTGAGACCCTTTGCAAGTTACTATGATCATCCCTTCTATGTGCAGTGGCCAAAAAAGAAAAAAAAAGGAAACCCATGACTATTAATATCCTCAATCTGATTAGGTCTTACAAAGCTTTTTGATCTCGAAAGTAAAAAATAGAAAATAACCAACGAAGTATGACGCCACTCTGGCTAGAAAATAAATCAATCTTTTATATCATAAGCCTTTCGGAAGCTGAAATCATTTTACGACCCTGAAGAGGAAAAGCCAGATGGCGACACTAACTTAAAAAACTTGCATTTCTTGTCATTTCCCTCTAGTTAGAGATTTTTTTTTTTTTACAAGATTCCGATTGATTTTGACTAAATAAAGTTTTTTGTGCTTTTAATCTTATAATCTAGTGATTGTTTTTTCTTTCCTTGTTGGAACAGTGACAATCCTATATGCAACAGTGCGGTGATCTCTGTATACAAACTGCATTCGGCGATTTCGACATAAAGTCATAAAAGTTTTCTGCCCACAAGTTTTTCGTGCATAAATTGGATTTTATCGGATCAAACTGTAGTTTGTTTTAAAAAAGTGATATTCCTTTGAAAAATAGAACTACCAGTTTTTTTATGTTTAGTTATTTAGACGAGGTGTTTCAGACCCTGGGTCTTTATTTGTGTAAATTTAGGACTCAAAACGTATGACTTCCAGGATTTCAGGACTTAAAAATTGGGAATTTTAATCTTAGACTCTTGATTTTGAACCAGAAGTATCTAAAGTCGATCTGCACGAATGCCAAGCGTGCTTACTTCGAGCCTCATAGTTAGTGACCATTTATCGATCTCTAAACTTGTCAATTAATAAATTGACGTCACTGTCAAATAACTATAGGCTGTGTGTTAGAAACGGTACACAGGCTCAAAATGAAAAATCGAGGAGCATATTGGGAAAATCTTGCGGTCTCAGAAATGTAGTCAAAATAGGAAACAAATACATCAGACCAACAATTGCATTAATATTTTGATTGATACTGATCATGCTGTATTGGAGGTCAGAACTTTTTTTATGGCAAAACAAAACAAAATATATACATCTTGAAAAAATATCATAAATAACGATAACTACCGAAAATAATAAGTATTATAATTACAAGTGAAATAAGTGTTATCCAGGGCCGTATCCATGATTTTTTTTGGAGGCGGGCCTACAAAAACAAACTTTATAAAACGCAACAAAGGTTTGTTTACATGCATTTATGTTATTTTTATTTCAAATTTATGGACACAACTTTGAGGGGAATGCAAGTCGAATCGAACTGGCACCATTCATTTGGGTAAGGGACTACTACAACTAACAACTCACTGCAGCACCAAGCCGCCTGAGGCCAACGCAGCTACGCTCGCTCCTCCTCCATCCCAATCTATTCGAAAGCCTCCCTCTGTACACCCTCCCAGGATGTTCTCATTTCCTTTAAATCTTTCTTTATGACTTCCTCCCAAACCAGACGAGGACGACCTGCTTTCCGTTTTGCCCTAGACGGTTGGCCGAAAAGGACAGTCTTCGGAAATATGTCATCCTTCATCCACAGAACGTGTCCTAGCCATCTCAACCCCACATTTTTCGTACAGCGCACCCACAACAATCCGTAGGCAATTTTTCCGGAAAACATCTTGTAAATCTTCATCTGCTTTTTGGAGGGCCCATGCTTCAGAGCCAAATTTGACCACTGCACATCACGGTACCTTCCTATATTCAATATTCACCCTGAACTGGTAAAATCCCTAAAAGTTAATTCATTTAGCTCATACCTTCATTTAAGATGCTTAAATCAGAGTTCAGGAGAGTTTTTCCTCCCCATTGATTCCGTGGTCTTCCATTGCCTTATCTATGCTCCTTAAGACTAAGTCTATCAAAATGATCCATATATAGTGGGATAGAACACAACTTTGCTTAACTCCTGATTTAATACAAAATATGCTGCTAACCTCATTTCCTGCCTTAACCGCAGCAGTGATATTCTCGTACATAGTGCTAATCACTTTAATGTTTGTCTGGTATATTATACAAGGATGAGACCTTTGGTAAAGTTCTTCTATTAACAGAATCAAACGCTTGCTCAAAATGTATAAAACTGAGGACCAAAAGTGTTTTGCAGCTAAGGCACTTCTCAATTATTAACATAAAAGTGAAAATTTGGTCGGCACATCCTCTACCTTTCCTAAAACCGTACTGTTCTTCTCTTAAAACTTTGTCTACAGCATCTCTCAGTCTAAAAAGTATCGTATTGCTAAATAATTTGCACTTCCTTCACATCCAAGGTATCACAAACTTTTTCATTTTCCTCTGTATCTTTTCCTGAAAATGTATCTCAGTGTAAAAAGTATCGCATTACTAAATAATTTGCACTTCCTTCACATCCAAGGTATCACAAGCTTTTTCGCTTTCCTCTGGATCTTTTCCTGCAAATGTATCTCGGTTTAGCACATTCTACAAATGTTCCTCTCATCTCTCTATATCTCTTTCCTTATCACTTAATGTGGCCCCGTTCCTATCTTTTATTGGGACAAATCCGGATTGACTTCTCCCTCTCAATTTATTAACATGCTAGTACAATATTTTACTATCATGCCGTCTTGCTGCATCTTCCTGTATGTTTTTCCATGTTTGTCTGGTATATTATACAAGGATGATACCTTTGGTAAAGTTCTTCTATTAACAGAACCAAACGCTTGCTCAAAATGTATAAAACTGAGGACCAAAGGTGTTTGACAGCTAAGGCACTTCTCAACTATTAACATAAGAGTGAAAATTTGGTCGGCACATCCTCTACCTTTTCTAAAACCGTACTGTTCTTCTCTTAAAACTTTGTCTACAGCATCTCCCAGTCTAAAAAGTATCGTATTACTAAATAATTTGCACTTCCTTCACATCCAAGGTATCACAAACTGTTTTTATTTTCCTCTGTATCTTTTCCTGCAAATGTATCTCGGTTTAGCACATTCTAAAAATGTTCCTCCCATCTCTCTATAACTCTTTCCTTATCACTTATTGTGGCCACGTTCCTATCTTTTATTGGGCCATCCCGGATTGACTTCTCCCTCTCAATTTATTAACATGCTAGTACAATATTTTACTATCATGCCGTCTTGCTGCATCTTCCAGATCCTCGGCAATTTTATCTATGACCTCCACTTCACACCTCTATAGTTCATTAGACCATCTTCCACATTGTAAAATTTTAAACTCTCAAGTCTTGTATTCAACTGTTCCTGGAAAGTTTCTCTCAAATTCTTATCCTGGAGTCTACCAACATCATAACTTCTTGGGAGGTAGTTACCCTTCCGAAACTTCAGCTTTAAATTAACCCTAGACACTACTAGATGGGGATCTTCACTTTTAACATCGCTAACAGAACTCTTATATGCACTAGTATCTTGTATTGATCCTGCCAGTCTTCAGTTTACTATAACATAATCAATAAGGTTTGTTGTCTTACCATCACGTGGATACCGTGTCAACTTATAGGCCATTTTATTACCAAACACTCTGTTGGTTATAACTAGATTGATATACCGACGAAATTGCAGAAGTCTGTCGCCATTACTGTTTTCTTTTCCCACACCAAATTTACCTTGGGTCTAGCTGCATCTTCCAGATCCTCGGCAATTTTATCCATGGCCTCCATTTCACACCTCCTTAGTTCATATTTTAATGCTTTCTCCACTTTCTGTATATTCCTTTTGTTTTCATTTGATCTATCACTCAGATAGTTCTTGTACAAGCCTCTTCTCCTCTTAAACATAAAGCCTTTTCACTAATGTTCCTAGCTGCAGTCTTAACTTTCTTCCCTAAGACACCATCAGCGACGTCACAAATTGTTTTTCTAAAATTATTCCAGCCATCTTTCACATTGTCAAAGCTTAAACTCTAAAGTTTATCATTAAACTGTTCCTGGAAAGTTTTTCTCAAATTCTCATCCTGGAGTCTAACAACATCATAGCTTCCTGGGAGGTAGTTATCCTTCCGAAATTTTAGCTTTAAATTAAGCCCAGATACTACTAGATTGTGATCTTTACTTTTTAACATCAATAACAGCACTCCTATATACCCTAGTATCTTGTATTGATCCTGCCAGTCTTTGGTTTACTATTACATAATCACCAAGGTTTGCTGTCTTACCATCATGTGAATACCATGTCAATTTATGGGCTATATTATGACCAAACACCGTATTGGTTATAACTAGATTTGTATACCTACAAAATTGCAAAAGTCTGTAGTCATTACTGTTTCCTTTTCCTACTCCAAGCTTACCTAGGTTAGAATACCATCTATCCCTATTTATAACGACCTGGGCGTTAAAATCCCATAGTAAAAACACCATCTGAGTCACTTCATCTGAGTCACTAGCATCTCCGCCATTCGGTTCAACAGGGGACTACTATAACTGATACCCTAAACTTTTTAGTCATAAAATGAGCAATAATTTTTCTATTATTAATACCTTCCCAGCCTAAACAAGACTTAGCAGCTTCCTTATTCATCATGAGCCCTACATCCTGTCTATGTATCCCATCCTTCCTGCCTGAGTGAAAAAATTCTATATCATCTAATTTCATGCTTCCTACCCCTGGGGTATGAGTTTCTGAAATTCCTAATAAGTCTAGTTTGAATCTTCTGAATTCCTAAGTCAAAATGTCGATACGATAGTAATTTTTTAACGTCGTAGCATTCCAAGTTCCAGTTTTCATGTTCTTTAAACCACTGAAATTATTTTGGCCTCAAGATAAGCAATGATCCCGGATACAAGTGCAAGACGGGGACCAACATATCTTTTCAAGTCTACACCAAACCGCTTAAGCTGACATATAACCGGACAGAATGAAGTCCCTGGGACCTCCAGTATGAATGGAGGCTCTGTACAATCCTGGGACCATCTTGGTCACAACATGGTTTTCAGCACTTGGCGATGATCTTCTATCAATAAGAGTCGAAATCCAGCACAGACAGTTCTAAGCCTATTTATTACCTCCGATTCATTATACATTCATGCGTACAAATATTATGCTACTACGGAGAGGCAACCCATAGTAGATAAATTAGTTAGGAAGAGGTTTTCAGCCCAAAAACGCCCCTCAAAACAGACCAAACCCAGAAGTATTATCCATTAATTAGAATCCCTTGCGAATGCTGTGTCGTTACTAGGCTACAGTTTTCTTGAAGGGTGCCACTCCTCAATTGGAAATAAGGCTGACTGCAAGGTCTCCAGTCTTGAAGGTATCCCGGAAGGGTCGAGGCAGTCCTTTACAGAGGTCGTTGTCCATAGATCTGGATCTTACGCCCTGTCGCAGTTGTCATCATATAGAGAATCTTTCCACGATGCGGGTCTGCGTCACCATTTAACCCATCACTGAGAGAAGGTTTGTAACTTCTAGAACGTATGGACGTGCCAGTGGGCCCTGTTGAGAGTACATTTGAGGGGCCTTCTTCCTCCTCTACCTGTATTTATGGCCCCGGGCGAGGGTACCCTAATTTATACTATGGACCCCCAGGGACAAGGTCCCCACTTGGTTCGTGCCTACTATGAAGGTACTCTACATATCTGTAGGGTGTTCCCCTATCGCCACCTGGGGACACTCTGAGTGGCCTAGGAGAGGCCCCTAAAGTGCGGTAGACTCATAAGGTAGCCTCTTTTTTTGGATGAAATTTTTTTGGGTAAAATATCTTAAAATATGTTTGGAAAAGGCTTATTTGACGAATTCCTTTACATTTTGTGGTGACGAAATTACGTGTGAGAGAATGGGATGTTAAAAATGACTAAAGTGATTTGACAAAAAACATACCCATATAATGGGAACCTAAAGAAAAAAAATATTACGAAAAGAGACAGTTTCGGTTCTGACTTTAGCTAAGGCCCAGAATTGAAATGTTAATCGATTGTAATTTGTCTTTGGGTATATCTGCGGTTATGTGGTCGACATTTGCTTTTACTTTTGCTTACAAATCAAGAGCGAAGTGATAACCTCCCTCCCTCAAGGAAAGTACGTATAGTAGGTTCTAGACAAATTTGTGGTAAATCTGTAATAATTATACCAAGTTGTTCATTACCAGCATTCGTCAAAAATTTTAATATTAAGGTCAATTCGTAACTCATTTGCATTCTTATTATAACAAAACCATGATCAAGGAGTTTTCCCGACATAAAATAAATAATCAACTCAGGTTTTCCAACAAAAAGATTTTCAATTTAAGACTTAGGCCGAGGCAAAATAGAAAAAGCATATCCGTCACCCCGTTAGGTAGTTTTCATGGTTTGGGCCTGGTCCGCCATTATTTAATGATAATTACTTAAAACTGAAACATTTATTAACTTAGAATGGAGCCTCTGTTGAGTGCTAACACCCAAATGCCTTTTCCCTTTCCCTAGGAGGATCAAAAGATTTCAGTTTTACAAAATTTTTGTAGTCTGGGATATTTAAGTTCACCACTTTTTTCCAAAACCTCAGTCCTAACAATTACTGAAGCGTTAGCAACTCTGGCTAGGTTCTCTTATCAAAATCCATCTTTTGGGCATTAGAATAAAAAAAAGGCCAAATTTATTTTGTTATTACACAGTTGTATATTATGTAAAACTTTTATTATATTATATAGTTCTATAAGCTTGGGCTAAACAGTATCAAACACAGATACGAATTCTAGGTCTTAGAGACGGCTTATAGACCTACTTCACTTTTATCAACCTTATCATGGATGTAAGAGCGCTACATCCGGACTGTATATTTCATTAGATGTAGAAAAGCCTATTTTCCCTATATATAAGAAATTACATCGCTATTTATTTTTCTCCATTATTTGTTTAATGTCAGCGTCGGAAGATATGTTAGTACAAAGCGTGCAACTTAGGTAAGTAAAACACTTATTTTTGACAGCTGAACAGTATTGACGTTATTGAGAATGGTCCTGTGTTTATCCTGGCCACAACGTCAAAAAGCATGTTTTGGGCTTCCTCGGGGTCTGAGAGGAGGTCAACATCAATCACATCATTAAGGTCAGTCTGCAAAAGATTCTGTCCAATCTGAACTCCTGGATAAGAGAGTGCATTTTCAGGGACCCAATCGACGCATTAACTGATTCGGAGAGGATGCATCATTGTTTTACTCCGAACCCAACTAGGAATTCCTCGGTTTCTTCGCAATATACTTGAACTCGACTCGCTAACAGGACGTAGAATGCCTTCAACGGTTAAATAAACTTCAGCGGCATTCTGTCATTCTTCAGTATTCTCCAAAGTTTCTAGCAAGCGACGGAATCGAAGGTGGTAATTAATTAGAGGGGCACCAAAGTGTAGGTAAGATTGTATCTTTCAAACCACTGGATAATGAGGGGAAGAGCGAAGAGATTATCATTACAACCTCTACTTTGCGAAAACCAACTTGACTGAGGGTCTTTCCTCCCTTGCTTCTTTGAAGCGGCTCAAGAGTATGATCCCGAACATTTTGAACCGCACCATCTATTAGACTTATCCCGCAGCAACTTGTGGATGCACTTTTATCTCCTTTCTTAGAGAAATGTTGAATTACTGATTGCATGATCTATGCCAAAAAAAAACGGCGTTCCTTTACCAGTTTTCTCAACTATTTTTTAACGGTTGACATAAAAAATATACCTCGCCATTAACTATGCACTTTGTCATACTGCAAACTAAGCAGGCAGTCTACCACAAGTAACTGCCGCTCTGCCATGCTGCATACTGAGCAGGCGGTCTAGACAGGAGGCTTTGACTTAAGTTCCATTGATGGCAAATTATTCCAGATAAACAGCTGAAAACGTTATTACCTCGAAAAATGTGAAGTTCGGATTCAGGATTACAAAGCGGTTTATCATCTCTTTTTTCTTGGGTTCAAGAAGTATCTTATCAGAGCAGCACAGAAGCAGCAATGATTGAATCAGTGAAAAAGAGACGTTTTCTAACAAAAATTGAAAGCTAGGCTAATGTTGTTATTCTTAAAGTTTTGCAGGTTCTATGCTAATAAATGCAAAGTTATGTTTTAAGATTTATGCGTTTAGAATTTTTTGGAAAAGAATTCCTGAAAACTATGGGAAGAGATTATCGTAGAGTTTGTATAATTTAAAATTATTGAAGCTGGCAGCAATATATAGTTTACTAACCTTGACATAGTATTCCACATAAATTGTCCAGTAGTTTCTTTCCTCTCCTTCCTCTTGGAACGTAGATCCGGCAAGTTGATCGCCCCCTTCTTCATAGAATGGCTCAAGTGCAATCCATTTTTTATTGTCATTACTGATAAGTTCCAATTCTAGTATATAATGATCATTTTTAATGCTCGATCTACTGTCAGACATATTCACTGTGGCCAGATTATTCTTGATTTTTCCATTACTAAAAGCGGAGACATCTACTTTTTGTATCAAGCAAGCCTGAAATAGTTCACATTTAAACTGCGCATTTATTTGCATTCTTGAAGTCTAATTGACCAAGTATTGCCAGAACTGATAACCAATCAATACAACTCCTTGATGAGGTTGGGCATTAGCCACCCTTTTTGGGTGTAAATAGATTGGCTATCCTTTCTGAAGTTAAAGTTCTAACTTGGCCTGAAAAGGGCTAATAGAGAAGTGACTTTAAAAATTTTATGTTGCACATGATCATGAAATGTCTTCATGAAGCCTGAAATAGCTTTAATTTTAGCTCCTGGTCCGCAATAGTTTTTCTTGTTTTTTTCACAGTCTTTTTGTTTTGCCTTAAAAGTGTCGTAGCTTTTTTTTAGCATTATACAATAGTCGCGTTCTATATGTAATTTTGGTCTTCAAAGTAGATAGGAAAGCAGAGCTCCCTTATGCTTCTGTGATGACGGCCTCATCGATCTTTTGAATTTAAGGAAGATCTTTTGAATGGTCAGTGATTTGGATATCTTGTTATAACAGTTTTACAGGTTAGTCGTGATGGAAAATAAATTAATTGCCAACAGTATTAGAGTAAAGAAGGGAGGTAATCCTCCCGGCCCCTTGGATTTTTCTGAAGATTGTCTTTTGCTCGTAGGTCTGTTTTATGAATAATACTAGATTACACAGAGACAGCATTGCAGTGTTAAAACAGGGAAACTGCCACCAGATATCTAAGAAGTAACGAGGGTAAGGAGAAATCAACCTAAATGTCCGGCTTTGGAAATCTTTGTTAATTATACGAGGGAAAAAGTGCAAGGAGCTAACCAAAACACACTCTTTCTGTAATCTATTATAAATTAACACATCTGGGAATTTATTATAAGTATCTTTTAGTCCATTAGACCAAAATAAATAATTAACTCTCAAAAGTGTCCACTGGAACTAGAATGTTCGTAATCTATTCATTACTAAATATAGACTATTCTGCAAATTGTACCAAATTAGTTTGAAATAATTTTATATTTAATATTGAGAGTAGCCTTTACATGACCACCTATTCTAGCTTAGTTCTGAGTGTACAAGTAGATTTATCTCTGACACGTCGACAGTGCCGTGTAATAGCTAAGACACAAGGAATACGTAAAAAGGTTACGTTTCAGACACCAATTTCAGGGCGCAATTTTTTCAAAAGTGATTCTGCGACAGATTGAGTGGATAAATCGCAAATCAATAGCTAAATCTAAGCGATTCATTTTCTTATTTTGTTTCGGATTTTAATATTTTTTCAATCCTATTTTTTTTTATTTGATTTCTTTATAATATTTGTTTTTCTTTTGAAATCGAGGTCTGAGGTATAGTCATCTAAAGTATTCCATGTGTTAGCTTTGATATGCCGTGGTTTACGTATTATAGACAAATTAACTTTTACCCTCAGAATTAAACTTGATTAGCTTTGTGAAATAATCTGTCCTGTAAATTTTACCTTCCAAAATTAATCCCCTAAAGCCATTCCTAGACAGTTGCCACTATTTCACTGCTCCTGAAGTGTTGAAAAAGGGAGAAACTAACTAAAAACAGGTATCTCCATTTAGTCCAGACATAAAAGGTATCTTCCTCTAATGTTTGCAATTTGACAGTCCAAAATCAACAAGAGCTAAGAGCTCATATGGCACTTGTGACGAGGCGAGAAGAGCTAAGAGCCAAGAGATCATATGATATGAGCTCTAACAAAATTCTATGAATCAATAGATTGATTTAAAAAGGAAAATAATAGGCTTAATGCCGGTCAGGATTTAAAATAAGAGCTCTGAGTCACGATTTCCTTCTAAATATCAAAATTCATTAAGATCCGATCACCCACTCGTAAGTTATGAATACCTAATTTTTTTCTAATTTTTCCTCTCCCTTTAGCCCCCCAGATGGTCGAATCTGGGAAACGACTTTATCAAGTCAAATTGTGCAGCTCCCTGACACGCCTGCCAATTTTCATCGTCCTAGCACGTCCAGAAGCACCAAACTCGCCAAATCACTGAACCCCTTCCCCCCAACTCCTCCAAAGAGACCGAATCCAGTACGATTCTGTCAATCACGTATCAAGGACATTTGTTTATTCTATCCACCCAGTTTCATCCTGATTCCTCCACTCCAAGTGTTTTTCCAAGATATCCCCCTCCAACTCCCCCCAATGTCAATAGATCTGGTCGGAATTTGAAATAAGAGCTCTGAGACATGAATTCCTTCTAAAAATCAAATTTCATTAAAATCCGATCATCTATGCGTAAGATAAAAATATCCCAATTTTCATGTTTTCCAAGAATTCCGGTTTCCCCCTCCAACTCCCCCCAATGTCACAGGATCTGGTCGGAATTTAAAATTAGAAATTTAAAGCACAAAGATCCTTCTAAATATCAAATTTCATTAAGATCTGGTCACCCTTTCGTAAGTTACAAAACCTCAATTTTCAAAATTACCCCCCCCCCCCAATTCTACCAAAGAGAGCAGATCCGGTCCGGCTATGTCAGTCAAGTATCTTGGACAGGTTTTATTCTTCCCATCCAGTTTCATCCTGATCTCACCGCTTTAAGTATTTTCTAAGATTTCCGGTCCCCCCAACTGCCCCCCCCCCCCAATTACGCTTGATGCGGTTGAGATTTAAAATAAGAGATCTGAGTTACGAGGTCCTTCTAAATATAAAGTTTCATGAAGATCCGATCACTCCTTCGTAAGTTAAAAATACGTAATTTTTTCTTATTTTTCAGAATCACCCCTCCCCCCAATAGAGCGGATCCGTTCCAATTATGTAAATCACGTATGTAAGACTTCTGCTTATTTTTCCCACCAAGTTTCATCCCGATCCCTCCAATCTAAGCGTTTTCCATGATTTTAGGTTCCCCCACCCCAAACTTCTCCCAATGTCACCAGATCCGGTCAGGATTTAAAATAAGAGCTTTGAGACACGATATCCTTCTAAATATCAAATTTCATTGAGATCCGATCACCCTTTCGTAAGTTAAAAATACCTCATTTTTTTCTAATTTTTCAGAATTAACCCCTCCCCCAACTACCCCAAAGAGAGCGGATCCGTTCCGGTTATGTCAATCATGTATCTAGAATTTGTGCTTATTTTTCCCACCAAGTTTCATCCCGATCCCTCCACTCTAAGTGTTTTCCAAGTTTTAGGTTTCCCCCTCCTAACTCCCCCCTCCATGTCACCAGATCCGGTCGGGATTTAAAATAAGGGCTCTGAGACACGATATCTTTCTAAAAATCATTTTTTATTGAGATCCGATCCCCCGTTCGTAAGTTAAAAACACCTCATTTTTTCTAATTTTTCAGAAATACCCCCCTGCCCAACTACCCCAAAGGGAGCGGATCCGATCCGTTTATGTCAATTATGTATCTAGGACTTGTGTTTATTTTTCCCACTAAGTTTCATCCCGATCCCTCCACTCTAAGTGTTTTCCAAGTTTTAGGTTTCCCCCTCCCAACCCCCCAATGTCACCAGATCCTGTCGGGATTTAAAATAAGAGCTCTGAGACACAATATCATTCCAAACATCAAATTTCATTAATATCCCATCACCCGCTCATAAGTTAAAAATACTTCATTTTTTCTATTTTTTCCGTAATAACCGGCCCCCCACTCCACCAAGATTGTCAAATCTGGAAAATGACTATTTATAATTTAATCTGGTCCGGTCCCTGATACGCTTGCCAAATTTCATCGTCCTAGCTTACCTGGAAGTGCCTAAAGTAGCAAAACCGGGACCGACAGACCGACAGAATTTGTGATTGCTACATGTCACTTGGTTAATACCAAGTGCCATAAAAACAAATCCCTACAAAAGTGTAATTCCAGTTACATGGCATATATGGTAATCTCTCTTGCTTTATTGATTTCTAATGTCAGTGAAATCAGGAGATTTACTCTTATTTAAAATATCATTATTTATCTATAAAGATGGATGCTACTCATGCTATTATTGTGTATGAAATCGTAAAGATTGTGCAGCTGACTATAGCCATCCTTGGAGAGGTTCCAACTAAATTATAAACAATATCCGCGCACCACTATGAAGTGCAATATGCTATATCAAGTCTATGCATTCACCAGAAACATAAAGATTAAGATTATCCTATAATTTCTTGTTCCGTTTTGGTTTATATATGTAGTCGAAATTAGTTTGGTATATATTAGATTTCTAGATATACGCATACGATAATTTTCCGTTCGTTTCAAGCTTTGACATTGCTCTTTGCTTTCAGTTGTTTATACATGCTTTTGTTCAATATATCTCTGTTAGGTCAGGTCAGACTTTGCACGTAGATTAAACAATAGAATGCGCTATGTAATTAACAGTGCTGGAGGGCTGGATTCCCAAAACGAATTCTTAGGTCATAATTTTCTCATTTTTGACGATTGGACCGGATGCCTTTAACAAATCTTGTTCTTATGCGAGGTTCCCACGGTGTCAATAAAGTTAATTAAGCTGCCCACATAGTTAATAAACCCTTCTCCTTGCTCAACTTTGTTGATTTTGTTGCTGTAGGAAAAAGTTGAGCTTTATTGAACTTTTTCAAGGAAGTCCAAAAAGTTTAGCCGATAGCAGAAGACTTGTGGAAAATTTCAAATAATCCACACACAAATAAGTGTCTACACATGTTATAGTGTATAGTTGTTTAAATAGTTTGTTGGGTAAAATAATAAGGGTTAGACAAAAAGAAAATCCTCTAAGCCTTACTTATTAAAAGAAAACAAATACTTAAGAAGATGTTTTTCTCAGCTTCACGTCCGATTAATTCAGTTATTTGCTATTAAGAAATGCTAGAAAGACAAAAAGATGAAATTCTTGTGTTTACCAGCTTTACGATGCGCGATTTCATCAAAAACTTTACTGAATTTGATGACATCTTGGAAGCCCTGCATTAGAGAGTGTTCCTGTCTTAATTGTTCCACCTCTATGGAATTGAGCATACGAATGAATAATTTTTTATTTATTTATCTTTATTACAAATATTATTTGCAACCCTTTTCGTTATAAAATCACAAGTTCAAATTACAATTGCTCAGAACCTGGTTTTGCTTTATTTCTGATCTTGGGTATCATAGTTGTTTTCGAATGGCACGTTGAGTGTTCCATGTTGAAAATGAGTGATGATCCTGTAGGACAAATATATGAGCATTGATACTAACCATTATATTTATGTTCAACAGACCTTTAATAAGTAAACTTATATCGTGAAAGAAAATAGTCGTTGAAGTTTCCTTTAGATTTCAATGGGTTGCTTATCTGTCTACTTACATTGTCATTTATTCCATGAAACTCCGGTTAAAGCGAAACTTTGTAGAAGACGCTTCTCAAAAAATCGTAAGTTTAGATTGGTCAAAGAAAGATTATAATCCGTTGAACTCATCTCTCTTTTAATGTTTTTTAAAGCCTTTGAAGTTTCTAAGCTCCCTTGTAATTCACCTGGAATAAGTTTTGGCTTTGTTGATATTTTATTTACCCCCACCTTCTTCTATCTACTGTGGGATTCCTCAGGGAACGTCATTAGGACCACTTTTATTTCTAGCAATTGCTAGTGATATATTCAATGAGTTCCCTCAAAGATGGAAATATGGTGATGAGTTGCCCATCTTCGTGAGCTGTAGCAATACTAGAAGTGACCCCCTTGAAATTCTTAACCTTGTCACACAAGAGGCTAAGAACATAAACCTGAAAATAGACACATGTAAATAAAATTGCCATTCCATAATTTGCTCAAATCTGCTCCCCTATTTCACCTTAGTCAATCATTTTAAACTCTTTTGATGTTCAAGTAGATCTCAAGTGGAATATGCAAGTTCTGAATATTTATAAACACGCAAGTGCGTTGCTCTCCGTGCTTAAACCTTCGAGGATAAAGTATCATGCTTCTTCCTCATTAAAGCCTCCTGACTAACCACCCTAAATGACATAAAGGGTAGCATCTGCTTTCAACATTGGCAATTTTAGAAGCATTCTATTCAGTCAAATGACGCTTTAGCCTTTAACGGGTTTAGGGGGAAGGAAGAATGTCACTACCATGATTTTGGTAATTTCCATATTTTGCAAGCTGGTTGGAGACAAAACAAAAATGGGCCTATTTTAGGAAACAAAAATGGACAATAAATTGTTTTTAAGAGTTTTTATCTTCATTGAAGCCCCCTTATCCCGTGTACACATGCTCTGTAAGCTTAAGCCAGTTGGATAAAAAACATTATTGACCCAGTTTCAGGTGCCACAGATTGATACAGCTAAACTTCAAAATATTTTGTCTTCATCTAGGTTTCCTGGTCACGACTACATGCCCTGTTGTTTTCAAGCCCATCAGAGGCGAAACAAATCTTAGGCCCATTTTTGGGTGTCACAAATCAATACCGCCAAAATGATTTTTAAACCTTTTTTGTTTATAAACTGCATTTACTTTCTTTGAATAAAATTCCGTCTGAGTGTAATTACTTTTTTTTCTTTTTATTAGTTAAGACTTAGAAATGGGAGTCAGAATAGTTTAAGCTTTGCATCGTTGATTATTACTTTGGCTTGAACTTACCGCTGCAGCTGGAGAATTCTATAACATAGTTTTTTTTTCTTTTCTACATTAGCTTCCTCACGGCCTAGGATTTACGGCTGTCACCTTCAAACTAATCAGTGGTATAAAATTCATTGACTCCCTAACACCCTCCTAAGTTTCAAGTCGTTCAAAATAAAAGCTTTATTTACTTTTTTAGGGTCCTCTTTTTAGATAAACCAACCTTTTTTTCTTTTTTTTTGCGAATTGGGATCCCTTTGAACCGGTGACTTTCGGGTGTAAGCTTCGATCAGTAGGATTCGGATAAGTTTAGTGTCCTCAGCCTAATTCTTTATACCAAAGGGCACCCTTGGCCCAGAAACTTCAGAAAATAAGTTTCAAGCTGTTTGGAGAAAAGACTTTTTCGTCCTTTTCTTGGGGAACTTTTTTTCGCGCATTGGAGTGCTCTTGACCCAAACAATTAAAAACACTTGAATTGTGAGTCAATCAGAAAAATAAAAATAGTTTTGACTCTTTTGGACCTCATTTTCGGAGAACTGTGCCCTCAATTTTTTTTTACAGTTAGAGTCTCCTTGCACAAGGGACTAATCGCGTTAAGTTTAAAATGATCAAAGACAACAAATTTTTTGGCCCCCCCCAAGACACTGCTTCCTTCCATAAAAATTGTTTGGTACCCTTAGCCCAGGCAAGGACTCTTAAAATTTCAATCAGTCGGAAATATAGCTTTTTGGACCGTTTTCGTGCCCCGAATGCTGGGCCCTGAAGTCTCCATTTTCCAAGGACTAATGATAAGAGTATCAAATTGGAAAATTGTAGTCCCTTGTTGGGAAATCATGTGGGGGGCTCATATCCCCAAACTAAGATATCTTAAGCAAATAAGTGTCCTCTTGGCCTTGGGACTTACAGGTTTAAGTTTCAAACCATTTTAAGAAAAGCTTTGTCCCCTTTTTCCGTCTCATTTTCAGGCGAATAAAAATCTTTTTTTACTACTTTTTATCCTGCATTATGGTGTCTATAGCCCAGACAGTAAGCTGCAAGCTGTTTGGGAAAAGGTTTAGATTTGTTTTTTATCGCACTTGGTATTTACCAAGTGATATATCGCGATCGCAATTTCTGTCTGTCTGTCTGTCTGTCTGTATGTCTCTCAGTCTGTCTGTGGTCCCGGTTTTACTAGTTTGGGCACTTCCAGATGAGCTAGGACGATGAAAGTTGGCAGGCGTATCACGGACCAGACCAGATTAGATTAGAAATAGTCGCTTCTCCGATTCGACCATCTGGGAGGGGGGGGGGGGTAGAGCAAGCGAACGAGGTAGTTGAGAAGAATTTTATTTGGCGATAAAACAAATTATTGTTGTTCTAAAGTGTGGCTTGCTGGTCTAGTGGTATGATTCTCGCTTAAAGTGCGAGAGGTCTCAGGTTTGAATCTCAGACCACCCCAATTTTTACATGAAGAAGATCTGAAACTAGATACTTGATCAATATAGCGATCGCTGAAAGTTGGCAGGCGTATCAGGGACCGGACGAGATTAAATTAGAAATAGTCGCTTCCCCGATTCGACCATTTGGGGGGTGGGGTGGGTGGAAGGACGGTTAATTCGAAAAAATTAAAAAAATGAGGTATTTTTAACTTACCAACGGGTGATCGGATCTTAATGAAATTTGATGTTTAGAAGGAACTTTTGTTTCAAAGTTCTTATTTTAAATCCTGACCGGATCCCGTGACACTGGGGGGAGTCAGAGGGGGAAACCGGAAATCTTGGAAAACGCTTAGAGTGGAGAGTTGGGATGAAACTTGGTGGAAAGAATTAGCACAAGTCTTAGATACGTGATTGACATAACCGGACCAGATCCGCTCTTTTTGGGGGATTTGTTGGGATTTCCAGTGTTTTGGCGAGTTTGGTTCTTCTGGACGTGCTAGGACGATGAAAATTGGTAGGCGTGTCAGGGACCTGCACAAATTGACTTGATAACAGTTGTTTTCCCGATTCGACCATCTGGGGGGGGGGATGGAGGGAGGGAAAATCGTGAAAATTGAGGTGTGTTTATCTCATGAATGGGTGATCGGATCTTAATGAAACTTGATATATAGAAAGGTTTCATGTCTCAGATGCTTTATTTTCAACTTGGATCGGACTGGGCACAGTGGGGGGTAGATGGGGAAACGGAAATCTTGGAAACTGGAAATCTTGGAAAACGCTTAGAGTAGAAAGATCGGGATGAAACTTGATGGTAAGAATAAGCACAAGTTCTAGATATGTGATTTACAAAACCGGACCAGATCCGATCTCTTTGGGGTGTTGGGGAGGGGGGAGGTTTCCAGTGTTTTGGCGAGTTCGAGAATAAGCACAAGTTCTAGATGCGTGATTGACATAACTGGACCGGATCGATCTCTCGACACAAGTTCCATATGAGCTCTTAGTTCTTGTTTTTTATACCCTTTGTAGGGTCTTGTTTTGAGGAGAACCAATATTTTTCTTTTTTCCAGTTTTCCTTCTGCATTAGGATTCCTTTAGCTCAAAAACCTAGGACCCAAAGACTTTAAGACCCCAACTAAAAAAGAAAGGTTTTTTAGCCCTTTGATCGGCTGCACTTTAGGTGGGAACCAAATTTTCTTTTCAATATTTTTCTGCTGCATTGGGGCTTTCTTAGCCCAAGGACCTACGTATGTCTTTCTCTTGGCCCAAGGACTTGTGGATGTGAATTCCACACTTATCTAGGATAAAAAAAAATTGCCAATTTCCTACTGCCTCCCCTTTTAAGAAAACTCTGTCTTATAGTCCCAGGATTGGGCCCCAAAAGTTTCGAGCCAATCAGACACTGAAAATCAAACTTGTCACACTTTTTACAATGTAAAACTCACCTGTAAACGGTTGGTAATTTCCATAGCGTACAGCCTTAATGGCTCCGGAGATCATGTCATCTCTAGAACCTTAAGCATTGGGTCTTTCGATAGTTCTGAAGAAAATGGCTATTTTAGAAGTTTGATCTGATGTCGTTTGGGCTGGGGATCCTCAATTATTTATTGTTAGAAAAATATTCCGTTCTCTTATTCTTTTCATAATCCTCCCTCTTCCATATTTCATTCCTTTTTTCGTTGTAAACCTTCTTACGTCTTTTTAGGTTATAAGCTAATTAAATATGGTTCAAGAAGTTGCGCCTGAGGAAGGTTCAAACGACTAGCCGAACGGAGGTTTTCAAGCGTCTGACTCTTTAGGGTCAGAAGGCGTAAAGTGATACACTGGTTTTGGCGAGGGACCCCAATTATTTATTAGATAAATATTCTGTTCTCTTATTCTTTTCATAATCCTTCCTCTTCCATTCCCCTTTTTGTTTTAAACCTTCCTAGGTCTTTTTATGTTATAAGCTAATTAACTATGGTTCAAGAACTAACACCTGGGGATGGTTCAAACGACTAGCCGGACGGAGGTTTTCAACCGTCTGACTCTTTGGGGTCAGAAGGCGTAAAGTAATACACTGGTTTTGATGAGTTGTTAACCTTGTGCTGGTGCCCGTTCTCCATTTGTCACAACACTGCAGGAGGGATATCCCTGTAAATACATAAAGGAATATTTTTGGTTATTTAGCTCAATTTCGTTTTGTGACTAAAGATCTCTAATAATTTTTTCTGATTGTATTTCTGACTTAAGGTTTTTCCTAGTACAGGCGAGAATTGTAAAGTAATTTTATTCATAGCTGATTATTTTATCATTTAAATATGGCTCTGAAGCATGGACGCTCCGAAAAGCGTGCGAAAATTTACTAGATGTTTTGCAGAGAAATTGCCTACGGATTGTTCTGGGTACCCGGCTGACTGACCATTTTTCAAACAGCAGGTTTTACGAAAAATGTGGTACAATTCCGCTTTCTAGGGCTATCAAGGAGGCACACTCGTGCCTCTTTAAAGAGGTGAACCACGACAATGTTAAGCGATCTTCGGTTCCAGTGGTCGCAGAGGGATGGGGAGGGATGCATTTCATAGCCCGAGCTCCAACTAAGAAACCTGCCAAATTTCATCCCCCTCCGGCTTTTCCTTCGTGGGGAAAATCTGGCCGAAAGTTTCGACCACCCAACCCCAGCCCCCCTTTAACGTTGTCCGATCTGGCTGAAATTCACAAATTAAGGTCCCCTAGGGCCCAGGAGCTCGATCCGATAACTCCTTCCCTGTTTTCCAGAAACCACGCATAGCCACTTATTGTTCATGTTCTTTTTTTTTCGCCACGCCTACAGCCGACATCGGATCTGGGTGTACGAAGACTCATTTGACGCGGAATTCTCTGAGTAATTTTGCTTGAAAGTTTCGTCGGAAAATCTTAACCCCCCGATTTTCTAGCTTAGAAAAACCCCATTTCCCTATAAGAGCCCATGTTAAGTTTTTTGTTGTTTAAAGTTACGAATTTCAACATCAAGTACATCAAAATGATCAGCTCGACATGGTGAGACTGACTGAAAGCTTCAAAAAATTCTGTCTTAATCCGTAAAATTTTTATTTGAGAAAAATGACAGAAACCCTTTTTTTCTGCCACGCCTACATGTCACAGCCGACATCGGATCTGGGTGTACGACGACTCATTCGACGCGGAATTCTCCGAGTAAGTGCCCTGGAAAGTTTCGTCGGAAAATCTTAACCCCCCGATTTTCTAGCTTAGAAAAACCCATTTCCCCATTGAAGGTAAAATTTTCTCTTGTAATAACATCACTTGTTTGAAAAATTCTTGCACTAACAGCAGCTTGGCGAAGCGGAAGCGTGCTGGGCCCATAACCTAGAGGTCGGGGGATCGAAACCGCTAGCTGCTAATTTTTTAAAATTTGTAAAATTAGGTAATTTTGTCAGTTTGAATTTATTGATACAGAAAGGGAGAAAATAAACATAGAAACATGTGATCATAATTACATACTGGAATGTTCACAAGAATTTATACTGAAGCGGGGGTAAGGCTTGATGGAAGCAAGTTAAAAGAACCATTTAAATTGATTTCCTAATTGAAGCCGTTGGTGAAATTTTCTATTGTAATGACTTGTTTGATAACAAGCATAACAGCAGCTTGGCGCAGCGGAAGCGCGCTGGGCCCATAAACCGGAGGCGGGTGGGTAAAAACCACTCGCTGCTAAATTTTTAATTAAGCTGCTAAACTATTGAAATTATCAAAATTAGATAATTTTGTCAGTTTGAATTTATTGATACAGAAAGCGAGAAAATAAACATGGAAAATTATTATTAAATTACATCCACCATGGATTGTAGAAAAACGTACAGAAATAATATGAAAAAAACTTCGTTTTCTTAAAGAGTTAAAGAGGCTGCGTCCCAAAGTCGAACCTTAAAACGTACAGGAATTAGGAGGGGCAGTTGGGGGGCTGTCGCCCCCCAAACCCCCCGCTTTTAAAGACTCTTTTGTACAGGTTTTTTGTTGTGGGGGGCTGCCACCCCCGCTCTTGGCTTTGGAAAGGCCCTCTTTTAATTAACAAAAAATTGAAATGAATGAATAATGGAATAACTTCGAAAAATGTTAAACACAAGAGGACAGGAGAACCATTGTGCCGAAACTAGTAATTAGTAACAATGAAGTCCCCCCACAACAAAAAACCTGTACAAAAGAGTCTTTAAAAGCGGGGGGGTGGGGGGCGGCAGCCCCCCAGCTGCCTCTTCTAATTCCTGTACGTTTTAAGGTTCGACTTTGGGACGCAGCCTCTTTAACTCTTTAAGAAAACGAAGTTTTTTTCATATTATAATGAAAGAAAGGTTGAGATGGCTTGGCTACGTTCTGCGGATGAAGGATGACAGATTGCCGAAGATTGTCCTTTTTGGCCATCCGTCTGGGGCTAAACGGAAAGTAGGTCGTCCTCGTCTGGGGTAGGAGGATCTCATAAATAAAGATTTAAAGGAAATGGGAACTTCCTGGGAGGGTGTAAAGAGGGAGGCATTGAATAGATTGGGTTGGACGAGGAGCGGGCGTAGCTGGTTTGGCCCCAGGCGGCTTGGTGCTGCGGTGAGTTATTATTAGCAGTAGTAGTACTATTTATCTGGGAACATTAACGCACAAAGTTGAGCTGAGTAGGCCTATATCTTGAAAAAGAAGATACCTAGAAGTACGACATTTTAGAATGAAGTGATTTTTCCTATATGTATTATTTATCCTTACGGTTATGCCCGCGGAGTACGCCCCTTTCCAAACTGACTCAAGGTGTGACTGCCTGAGGTGGCTACTCAGTTGTATCAGAATGATGTAGTATTAACTCTGAACATTCTGAAGATGAGTTTTCTCCGGGACGGTTTTATAGGCTATATAACTATTCTATGATCGTAGTCGTATGCTATTGAGCTATATCTGTAGAGATGTCCTCTTTTAGTTCGTAGTGTGCGCCTCAGTAATACTTTTGGGCACCCTGCGATCCTTAACAGATATCGTGAAGGGTAACAGTGGGAACGGGCAGCAAAAAGAGTATGGGAGGAGGCTGATTGCCGTCCTATCACGTTCCGTCTTGAAAAGAAGTACTAGAAATTTATTTCCACTCGAATGAGACCCTCTTCCAAGCTTTTACGATAAACTTTTCCATGCGGTGGTGACAGGCGAAAAGAATAACTAAAACAACATCGACAGCACACGGCTCTTTACTGTAGTCAAAACATTGACATTGATGGACCGAATGAGTTCCAGCATTCTTTTTTTTATTACGGAATATTTTGACAAATGATATAAATAGGAAAATCCACATGTTTCCTGGAAGCAATATTGTTCCTGCCTCTTTTTGTTTTCTTATATGGTCACTTGTCTTTTATTGCCGCTTGTGGTTTTAACTCATTTCTTTTATTGTTTCGTCCATTCTGCTCGCTTTATTCTTATGTTTTAATATTTGTGTTGTCAGGTCTGGAACAGTTCGGCTTCATTAGCTTGCGACGGCCGTTTATCAATAAAGTTTGCTCTTTCGGTCTGTAATGATGGTTGAAACTTTGTGCACAGGGATTATGATCATAGACATGCATAATCAGGGCTTTAAGAAGATTATAGAGCGTTTCCTAGGGACCTTAGGCATGGAAAAGAGGATACTTTGTGCTTAAATACACGGATAATAGCAGCGAACCCTATCTGATGACAGGCAGTAAAAAGAAAAAAAAAACACAGCACATGTTTTTTCGTGAGGATTGGAGGAAAATTTCTTGAACCTCTGCCAACACAAAGTTTGGTGTCGTATTGCCCTCTCCTCCACTCAAACAAAGCCACCCACGGAAGTTTTAAGTTAATCCCCAGTCATGAAACAAAACAGGGTAGATTCACCAAAAACAATAACTTAAAAAATGCTCGTTTACAAATAGAAATCATCCTTACCCCATTTAATCGAGGTCTTTATACACCTGTAATGAAGGATAGTCTAACTATTGATTTTTAGCTGTAGAAGTGCATATTTTCCCGCGAAAAGTAATAGCCAACGGAAAAAAAGGGTAACCTGCGGCCCAGAAATCAAGTGTCTAACGGCCTACCTTCTGAGCTAGCCGGACTGGTTAGTAGGTTTTTCACCTTTGATATGGTTTTCTATAGACGAGTTTTCTCTAGATTTATAGACACTTACCAACTATATTGAGTAAAGTTTTGTCCATCTTACTGCAGAAATTCCTTACTTGGTGGGTTCTGAAATTAAATTTGAGGGGAACTAGTGATTATGTCCGTCAATATAACGAAATCTGCTAAACATTTCAATCTGGAACACTGCTGGTTAAGCGGCACTTACTTTTATTTTTTTAATAGACTTCTCTGAGGTGTTATCGATGTCCAGTGATAAAACAATCTTTTCTTTTGGCTTGTATGTCCACTTGTCTAGTGATGCTGTGACAAACAATTTTCCTTCGGTAAGGATCTGAAGGTTTTTACAAATTGTTTCTGTTGGCTGAGATTTTTCAAATATAAATCGTGGAACTTCTTGTGTTACTCGGATGTTCATCTTGACCATATTTTGTCGTAACAGATTTTCGTCACGGAAATCTTCTGCAAGAAGAATAGAGGATAAGCGAAATATCGGATAACGAAACGAGGAAAACTCACTGCCAGTGAAGACAAGGAAAAGTGCAAATATTTCGGCCGTGAATTCCGCTCATCCATCAACAGTAAAAGAGGTAATGACCATCAGTTAGAGGCAATGGGCCTTGAAGGCCTGACTCTCGATCCACTAATTAGTAGGTCCACCCCTAATAATAATAATAATAATAATCAGTAAAAAAGAACAAAAATCTAGGAAACGCTAACAAAAGACAAACGTCAAAAACTAACCTTCAAACGAGGAGTCATTCTCTCAAGTGATTAAATAAAAAAAAACTAATTTTTTTAGCTGAAAGTAAGGAGCGACATTAAAACTTAAAACGAACAGAAATTACTCCGTATATGAAATGAGTTGTCCCCTCCGCAATCCCTCGCTCTTTACGCTAAAGTTTGACTCTTTGCCACAATTCTACTCTTTAAAACAATTAAAAGCTTTAGCGTAAAGAGCGAGGGATTGCAGAGGGGACAACTCATTTCTTATACGGAGTAATTTCTGTTTGTTTTAAGTTTTAATGTCGCTCCTTACTTTCAGCTAAAAAAATAATAGTTTTTTTTTTATTTAATTTCTGAACGTTTTTGAATTAATGCATGTTTGGTTTTGGCTCTCCGCACATAAATTATTAAAATGAAATTTGTATATTAATTCTTTTTTTGGCTAAATGGCTTTCTCTTAGTTTTGATCAGAAGATATTGAGAAATAAGGGGTGGAGAAGGAGGCCTAGTTGCCCTCCAATTTTTCGGTTACTTAAAAAGGCAACTAGAACTTTTAATTTTTAACGAACGTTTTTATTAGTAAAAAATATACGTAACTTAAGAATTAACTTACGTAACAAACTTTCATAACCTTATATTTTTATTATGTATACGAGGGGGTTTGTACCCTCGTTAATACCTCGCTCTTTACACTAAATCCTAAGTTTTGTCCCAATTCTTTAAGAATGACCCCTGAATCAGAAACGCCGTAGAATAAATAGTTGAAATTACTAAAAATACTTTAGCATAAAGAGCAAGGTATTTATCTCCTCCTAAATACCTCGCTCTTTATGCTAAAGTATTTTTAGAACCCCTCATATGCGTAATAATCTCTGTTCGTTTTAAGTTTCAATGCTACTTCTTCCTTTCATTTGAAAAAACGTTTTCATATTTATTTTTCATTGTTTTCTTATAGTAATGCTAGAGAATCCTGCGCCCTTGTCATTGAATTTTTCTTCCTCCATGACAGATTCCTCCAAGGAAAGATCCTCCAACATAGCCCCCTCTCCTCAGCCCCACCCCCAAACAAAATAAAATCCCCCTGAAAATGTCTGTACACTTCCCAATAACCATTACTATATGTAATCACTGGTCAAAGTTTGTAACTTGCAGCCCCTCCCCCAGGGATTGTGGGGGAGTAAGTCATCCCCAAAGACATAGTTATTATGGTTTTCGACTATGTTGAACAAAATGGCTATCTCAAAATTTTGATCCGTTGACTTTGGGGAAAAAATGAGCATGGGAGGGGGCCTAGATGGCCTCCAATTTTTTTGGTCACTTAAAAAAGGCACTAGAACTTTTCATTTCCGTTAGCATGAGCCCTCTTGCGAAATTCTAGAACCACTTGGTCGATACGATGACCCCTGGGAAAAAAAAAAAAAAAAAAAAAAATAATAAACATGCACCCGTGATTTGTCTTCTGGCAAAAAATACAAAATTCCACATTTTTGTAGATAGGAGCTTGAAACTTCTACAGTAGGGTTCTTTGATACGCTGAATCTGATGG
This sequence comes from Artemia franciscana, assembly GCF_032884065.1. Taxonomy (NCBI): domain Eukaryota; kingdom Metazoa; phylum Arthropoda; class Branchiopoda; order Anostraca; family Artemiidae; genus Artemia; species Artemia franciscana. The sequence goes on along the minus strand of NC_088867.1, from coordinate 24,174,521 downwards.
TGTCATTTTCGTTAAGATCCTACGACTTTTAGGGGGTGTTTCCCCCTATTTTCCTAAATAAGGCAAATTTTCTCAGGCTCGTAAATTTTGATGGGTAAGACTAAACTTGATGAAACTTATATATTTAAAATCAGCATTAAAATGCGATTCTTTTGATGCAGCTATTGAAATTTCAATTTTTTAGAGTTTTGGTTACTATTGAGCCGGGTCGCTCCTTACTACAGTTCGTTACCACAAACTGCTTGAACAGCAGAAAGGCGATTAAATAAATAAAATAAAATAGCTTCCTCCCGCCATGAAAAATTCCTGCATAGAAAGTTTCTCCCACGTAAAATTCTTCCGCCGGAAATCCCTCAGAGAATTCCAATTTCGCATCTCCACATGTAAGATGGGATAGCAAACGAATAAGTAAAACAAATAAAACGAATCTCGTACACGAATTCTGGCAAATTTCTACCGTGTAAAATTTCCCTGGAAAGTTCACCCCGGGAAACTTCCATCCCATTGGTAAATTCTCTCCGTAGAAAATCCATCCCCAGAAAATCTCCTAGAAAAGGGCGTGGAAGGGGGGCTAGTTGCCCTCCAATGTTTTTGGTCACTCAAAAAGTGAACTAAGTGAACTAGAACTTTTGATTTCTGCTCGAATGAGCTACTCGCGGACCATTGGTTCGATATGATCACCCCTGGGAAAAACAAACAAAAAACAAATAAACACGCATCCATGATCTTTCTTCTGGTAAAACAAGAATACAAAGTTCCACTTTTTCTTAGGTAGGAGCTTAGAACCTCTATAGTGGGTTGTCTGATACGCTTAATCTGATGGTATGATTTTCATTAAGATTTTTTCCCTTCTAGGGGTTGTTTTCCCCTTTTTCGAAAATCTGCCAAATTTTCTCAGGCTCGTAACCTTTGATGGGTAATACTAAACTTAATGTATATTATATATTTGGAATCAGCATAATGAGCCAATTCTTTTGGTATATCTATTGATATTAAAATTCTGTTTTTTAGAGTTTCTGTTACTATTGGGCCATGTCGCTCATTACTTACAGTTCATTACTGTGAAGTATTTAATAAATATGGTTCACCTGACAGCGCGTCACCAACCTAAATTGTGCCTACCCTATCCTTTGACTAAAATTAAATTTGAAAATCTAATTTCCCATGAAAACTTAAAATCGAACTCAAAACTTAAGACGACCATAGGCCTATATTAAATTGCAGGAAGTATCCAACCTAAAATAAGCAGCATTGGCTATGAATAAAGAAGGCAAACTTAGGACGAGCATAAATGAAAATGAGCACCGAAGCATAACTTAAAACTAATGCAAATTACTGTAAACAAGGGGAGGGGGTAATTTTAATGAAATAAGCTCATAAATGTTTTTATTTTAAATTTTGCGTAGTTATTCATTTTTAATGAATGTTCGTTTATAGTTTATTTTTATCATTAGTAATTCCCAGTTGTTTTCGGTTTTACACTGACAAGTTCGGAAGCCCTTAATTAACAACTTATTCAGAAATTCAACGTCAGTCTATAAAATCTATGTTCTTTGTTTTTTGGTTTGGGACAGTAGCATTGAAATTTTAATGACTTTTCATATTAATGTGGAATGATTTTTCACGCAGTAATATTTACGTAGGAAAGAGTTCTAAGTCTCTTTTTTTTCTTTTTTTTTTGGGGGGGGGAGTACTTGTATAGAATGGTTGGTTGTTATAGATTGGGAAGAAACAGAACGATTGTAAATTTAGAGTTCTAGTGTTCTTTTATAGACGGAGAGTTATTGGAGGGCAACCAGCCCCATCTGTCGTACCTGTTTACGCTAAAGTTTGACTCTGTCACAACTCTGCTTTCTAAATAATGAAAAACTTTTGTGTAAAGAGCGAGGTTTTGGGAAGGGACAGCCCCTTTCACCTATGGGGTGATTTCTGTTTGTTTTAGGTTTTAAAGTAGCTCCTTACTTTCAGTTGAAAAACTTGTTTTGTTTTTTATTTAGTTTCCCATCATTTTTGAAATAATGCCGAGAAATCCATGAAACACAAAATGGGGTACACGATTTTTGAAGACCACAAGGCAAAACTAACCCATCAAGAAATAATAAATTATTTTTCACTGTGTTGATAATGTAAATTACGGTAACTTTTTGTTCTTGAATTTTTCAATTTCCTATGCACCTTTAGTTGTTTTTCTTTCTTTTTTACAGTCAAGGATTGTAATATCCTTTTATGTGACATATTTCTTCATTTTGTGTTGATTGTTTGATCACATAAACTGCTTTTAAAATATTCAACCACAAGGGTTAATTTTCTCAAGCTGGTATCATGACATAGTTGAAAATTGGTCAAGGTTAAACTAACTAAATAAATTTTGGAAAAAATCATTTAACTTCAACTATGCCCTTACGTCCCATGCATTTTGCCATGTGTCACTCTTGTTTTTACTGTGCACCCATAAATTGAATCAATGATGACAAAATAAAGAAACAGAAAATACACAAGAAATATATAAGTTGGACTGTATAATTCCACACAAGAAGGGGGGGGGGAATAAAGCATAGAAGAAGCTCCTTCAATATAACATGTCTTTTTCTCAATAGCCCCAATTCTTGGCTAATACCATTGGTTTTCACTGTAAAATAATGCCTATCAGAAAAAAGAAAAATATAAATATATAGTATTAGGCATTACCTGGCCTATTGATGGATTTCCAGGGAGGTGAAAATTACATTTTGAAATAATACTGGATCGGGAATAAAAAAAAGGCTAATCTTTTGCTACCACACTGTTTGTTTCCCATTTGTGGTCTTGGTTCAAAATCACCATGTTGTCTAAGGTATAGCTGCATCTATAACGTTATTGGACCTTTGAACTATGCTGAACAAAATGGTTCCCTTGAACGAATTGTTAGTTCGTTGCCCACCCTTTCTCCTTTGACCGGGCTTGGGTGGGGTTGATTATGCGGAATATGTGCAGCCACATCTGGCGAAAATAATGTCGTAAAATATATTTTTTTCTCAATTTCAAACCTTTTCCCTGGGAAATTGTTCTAATACTCCCCCCTCTGTCGGACATGTTTGCACGTGGCAGTTATTACAAAACCGTAACTTAGTAAAGCAATAATTAATGAAAATACATTCTATTTTTACTAACTTAGAGATCTTATTAGGCGAAGGGAAATTGTAGTCAAAAGAAACTCTATGTGCTCTTTCCTGTCGTCGGATGCTTTGAACAGAAAATATGAAGGTTGCGTTGCCAGAAGATAGGAATTCGATCCATCCTCATACCTATCCTCATCGCCCCAAATATGAGGCTTGAACTGGATCAATCTTAAAAATTATAAGTCCTCGCCTATACATACTGCGAATGTGTGTCTCCAACAATCGAAATTAAAGGGACGCTATGTCTAAGAAAAAGCCAATAAAAACAAACAACATTTGAAAGCTCAAGGTAGTTTCCAGAACTCCGACACGGATTTGGATAACAACTTGAACAAGTCCACTAGCCCTTGCCTATCCATGCGGTGAATGTCTGTCCCAAATAATCGAAATTAAAGAGACATTATGTCTAAGAAAAGACCAAGACAAACAAACAACATTTGAAAGATCTTGATGCTCTCCGGAACTAAATTATCATTAGTAATCATTACTTATTTTTGCTATCGAACAGTTTAAACAAGTTCTGTTATTTCTTTACTATGAATGATAAATGCCTATTAAAATATCCTATTAGTTATTTAACTTTTTTCTTCTTTAATCTTTTTTCCGTTATTACCATCATCTGATAATGGTATGCAGCAGCAGACTGTGTCCCTTATTTGTTATAATCATAGTCCACGCATAAGCGTTGATTGTAAGTATTATTTATCCGCCCTCTCCCCTCTGCCTCCATGTCACTTTGTGCAGAAAGAGTGGCAGCATAAAATTTAAAGGGTACTCATTCGATTGATATAGTTCTAGTGCCAGTTTTAAGACCCGAAAGCGATTGGAAGAATGCTGCCTTTTTTTTTTATTCCCAGGGACCCTCTGACCTTCACATATATCAGATTCAAATTTATTGGTAGTGCTTTCCTCAGGATTGTCCAATTAACATGACACTGGCGATGACATGAATCACGCATCCTCATTGGTACGGATCTCGAACTATGCAAATTGGCCATTGTTCACAAATAAGTTTCCAAAGAGTTCGTGGTAACGAACTGTAAGTATGGAGCGACGCAGCTCAGTAGTAACCAAAACTCTTAAAAATAGAGTTTTGTAACAATAGATACATAAAACAATTGAGTTTTGATGGATCTTAATGAAAACGCGAGGGGTCTTAATGAAAATATTAGCTTACTATCAGTTTCAGGATATTACATGAAAAAGGCGGGAAAACACACAAAAACTTAAGTGACGTAAATTAAAATCAAGTAGTTGCAGGCATCAAGCCATGGCTAATTGTAGAAAAAGCCAAGGGAGATAGTTCGAGTGAGTGAGAGGCAAATCTGGCAGAAACCCTTTTTAGGATTGTATAAAAATGATGTCATTTCATTTTGATTGATTCCAAGTTTGTATGGTTCATTCAGTTTAATAGCACCCATTAAAAGTTACGAGCCTGGGAAAATTTGCCCAATTTTCGAAAAAGACGGGAAACAACACAAAAACTCAAGTGATTTTAATGAAATTCACACCATCAGATTCAATTTATCGGAGAACACTGTTGTAGAGGTTTCAAGCTCCTATATACAAAATGCGGAATTTCTCATTTTTTGGCAGAAGAAAGATTACGGATGCATGTTTGTTTTGTTTGTTTTTTTGTTGTCTTTTTGCTTTTCCAAGGGTTGATCGTATGGAGCCAATGATCCTAGAAGGTCGATAGAGGGCTCATTTGATCCGTAATCAAAAGTTCTAGTGCCCTTTTTTAAGTGACCAAACAGATTGGAGGGCCACGCTCCTTTTTCTCCAAAGTCAATCGGAAATTTTTAGATAACCATCTGATTCAGCATAGTTCAAATGTCTGATAAGTATGCCTTTGGGGATGAAATGGCCCCCATAATCCGAGCCATAGTTCTTGGAGAAACGGCTGTAAGTTGCGCAATTTTGCCATTGTTCACATACAGTGTTTGCTATTGAGAAATATACGAAATTTTTTAGGGGGATTTTCCACGGGGGGAGATTTCCGTGGGGAGGAAAGTTTCTGGGATAATTTTTCAGGACAAATTTTACGTGGGGGGAGAGGATGTTCTGGCAATATTTAAAAATCCGTCATATATTAAAAAAAAACTTAAAGTAAGGAGCAAGATTAAAAGTAGAAACAATCAGAAATTGTTTCATATATGAAAATCCCCTCCCCCAAACAAAATTAAAGAATAATAAACATGGCGGTATTGTTGCTTCTACATTATATATTTTTATTATATATTTATATTTTTCTACATAATGTATTTTTATTTTTTCGTGGCGGAGAGGGCGAAAGCCGAGCATCTTCTTTTTACGACAGCAACAGCAATCTTACAGTTACAGCATAGCAAAACAAATTTCGTTTGGCTATTCTTTTGTTTTGTTTTGCTCCTTTGTAATTTGAGCGCTTTGGAATATTATCCTGCTTATAAACGTTATTTAACTGACGTTTCTGTGTTGTTTAGTAACTTTCCTATGTCAATAATTTCTGTTGAACACAGCATCAGTGTTTTGTTGCCAGTGAGGTAGTGACAGTTTGCTTCAATATTGTTATTTCTGATTTTCCAAGGTGGGGAGGCGTATTTCCAGGTCCCTAATTGAAAAACGGTCAGAAATTAAATAAAAAACAAGTTTTTTCAACTGAAGCTAAGAAGCAACATTGAAACTTAAACCGAATAGAAATGATTTCGTTATAAGGGGAGCTGCCCTCTCTTCAGTACCTCGCTCTTTACGCTTTTTTTAGAAGAACTAAAAAACATCAGCATAAAAAGCGGGGTTTCGAGGAGGGTAGCACCCCCCCACCAAAATTGTTTTCTGTGAACCTTCAATGATTTTATTCAAAGAAGCTGTCATTAGAAAATGAAAGTCATTTTGTAAAACACAATAGCTCATTTTTGCTGAAAGACAACAAAGCAGAACTGAATGAACTATACTTGCTTTGTTGAAAGATATTAACAGTTGCAAAAAAAGAAAGATTTTATTTGCCCAATAAAAGTTCTATCTCCAAAGATAAGTTTTCAATGGTTTTATCCGCATTAGAAGTCCAAAGAGTTTCAGATTCTCAATGGTATGATTAAAAATCCTCTTCGACACCCACCCTGAATTTCATGATAAAATACTACTAAAAATATCACACAAAAATATTGATGGTTTATGATTTTACTGAATGTTAAATTTTTTCTAAAATAAAAATCAGAATTGAACATTTTAGTTTTTTTTTACGTAAAAAACTTAAAAAACATTTTCCAAAACAATTTTCTCAAAGATAAGTAACAAGCGTTACAGAACCATAAATTTCGCAGAATTTAATTAGTTCTATGACTATCTACCTTAGTTCCACCCTAGGAAACTTTTTTTTAATTGAACTTAATTAGTTATTTAAAGTTCTATTAGTCTAGGTTAATATGTTATTTTAAACTTTGCCTTGATTATTCTTTTTTTTTCAGTCCTTTGTAAGTTTGACATGGTATAAGACTTTACTTATGCTCTGTTTAAGGTTTTCATATCGCTCTTGTTTTCTTTAAAAAGTGACTTTTTTAAAAATGGTTTTTAATTAAAAAGTCAAATCGACTAGTGTTTTACTTCCTCCTGTACTTAAAACATTAAGTACATGTTTATTTTTATTCGTAGTTATTGGATTTTTTGGATTGGATATATCTTCTGATTATGATTAAATAAAGAAAAAGGTTTTTTAACTGCAAGTAAGGAGTGACATTAAAGCTTAAAACGAACAGAAATTATTCTGTATATGAAAGAGGTTGTCCCCTCCTCAACGCCCCGCTATTTACACTAAAGTTTGACTCTTTCTCAAAACTCTACTTTTTAAAGCAATAAAAAACTTTAGCGTAAAGAGCGAAGCGTTGAGGAGGGGACAATCCCTTTCATATACGGGACAATTTCTGTTCGTTTTAAGTTTTAATGTCGATCCTTACTTGCAGTTAAAAAAAAACTCGTTTTTTTATATTTAATTTCTGGACGTTTTTGAATTGATGTATGTTTTGATTTTGGTTCACCGCACATGAATAATTAAAACGAAATGTGTATATTAATTTTTTTGGGCTAAATGGCTTTTTCATAGTTTTGATGGGACGATTTTGATAAAAGGGGGTGGGGGAAGAGGCTAGTTGCCCTCATATTTTTGGTAACTTAAAATGGCAACTAGAACTTTTTTGTTTTTTTACAAATGTTTTTATTACTAATAAATATACGTAACTTACGAATTAATTTACGTAACGAACTTCTATATTTGTATATTTTTATTACGTATATGAGGGGGCTCGCCCCCTCGTCAATACCTCGCTCTTTACACTAAAGCTTGAATTTTGTCCAAACTCTTTTAGAATGACCCCTGAATTACAAAGGCCGTAGAATAAATAGTTGAAATTACTAAAAACTACTTTAGCGTAAAGAGTGAGGTATTGAGGAGGAGAAGTATTGAGTGAGGTATTGAGGCTTTCTCAGAGTTTTGATGGGGCGATTTTGATAAAAAAAGGGGCGGGGGAAGAGGCCTAGTTGCCCTCATATTTTTGGTTACTTAAAAAGGCAACTAGAACTTTTTTACGAATATTTTTATTACTAAAAAATATACGTAACTTACGAATTAACTTACATAGCGAACTTCTATATTTGTATATTTTTATTAAGTATATGATGGGGCTCGCACCCTCGTCAATAACTCGTTATTTACACTAAAGCTTGAATTTTGTCCCAATTCTGTAAGAATGACCCCTGAATCACAAAGGCCATAGAATAAATAGTTGAAATTACTAAAAAATACTTTAGCGTAAAGAGTGAGGTATTGAGAAGGAGACGAACCCCCTTATATACGCAATAATTTCTGTTCGTTTTAAGTTTTAATGCTGCTCCTTACTTCCAGTTGAAAAAACTTCTATTTATTTATTTTCTCATTGTTTTTTTTTTAAATAATGCTAGAAAATCCTGCGCCCCCTTCATGGAAATTCTCTTCCCTCATGATAAAATTGTCCATGGAAAGATACTCCAACGTAACTTCCTCTCCCCGACCCCTCCACTCAACGCGAAAAAATTTCCCTAAAAATGTCTATACACTTCCCAATAACCATTACTATATGTAAACAATGGTCAAAGTTTGTAACTTGCAGCCCCTCCCCCGGGGACTCTGGGGTATTGAGTAATTCCCAAAGACATAGTTATTAGGTTTTTTGACTATGCTGAGCAAAATGGCTATCTTAAAATTTTGATTCGTTGACTTTTGGAAAAAGTGAGCCTGGGAGGGGCCTAGGTGACCGTCCAATTTTTGGTCACTCAAAAAATGTACTAGCAATTTTAATTTCCGTTAGAATGAGCCCTCTTTCGACATTCCAGGACTACTGGGTCGATACGGTAACCCCTGACAAAAAACAAACACGCATCCGTCATCTGTCTTCTAGCAAAAGATCCAAAATTCCAAATTTTTGTAAATAGGAGCTTGAAACTTCTACAGTAGGGTTCCCTTATACGCTGGATTTTATGGTGTGATTTTCGTTAAGATTCCATGACTTTTAGGGTGTGTTTCCCCCTATTTTCTTGGCTCGTAACTTTTGATTGGTAAGACTAAACATGATGAAACTTACATATTCAAAATAAGAATAAAAATGCAATTCTTTTTATGTAACTATTGGTATCTAAATTCTGTTTTTTTTAGAGTTTCGGTTACTATTGAGCCGGGTCAAGCATTTCGTTACCACGAACTGTTTGATCAGGTCATATTACATCTTTTAGCAAGGTTTTGGTGTTCTTCATCCATCTGTATTCTGCCTTCGCCTTGGGAGTAGCTGCATCCTAGTATGAGCGAACTACAGCCCCAAGTAATTGAAGGTTTAAAATATGTTTTGAAACAAAACTTTCTATTGAGAAAAATTTCTCTTAAAGCCGATTGAATGCTAGTAACTGTTATTTGAGTTTAAATTTTGACTCTTTGTTGGAACTCTACTTTTTAAAACAATAAAAACTTTTGCGTAAGGAGCGAGGCGTTGATTAGGGGACAGCCCCTTTCATATATGCAATAATCTCTGCTCGTTTTAAGTTTTAATGTCACTCCGTACTTTCTGTAAAAAAAAAAAAAACTTGTTTTAATATCTAATTTCTGAACGTTTTTCAACTAGCGCAGGTTCAAATTTGGCTCACCGTATATGAAAAATTAAAACAAAAGTTGTATATGAATTTTGGGAAATTTGTTCCGTAAATGAAGAATTACCTCCTCCTCAATACCTTGCTCTTTATGCTAAAGCTGTTAACAATTAAAAAAAAAGCTTCCTATTGTAATTACACGGCCCCCGTGTTTCAGTTTTAGTATACAGTCAAAGTTTAGCATAAAGAGTAAAGTACTGAGGAGGGGGCAACCGTTCGTATATAGAATAATTTCTGTTCGTTTTATCAAAGAATGCCGGTAAATCTGGCTCACTCTCTATGAAATATATCTCTACCCATCATGAAAAACTCCTGCGTGAAAATTTCATCCAAAATAAAGTGTACTCTCCGTTAAACTCCATCCAGACAGTTTCATCCTTGCTGGTAATCCCTCCTCCCTGTAAAATTATTTGCCGACGATTCAGCCTGAAAAGTGCTCCTTAACATTCTTTCATTTGAATATAACTTTAATCTCTAATCAGTTTCTTCATCACTGCAGAAATATCCCCTTCCGTGGGAACTATATCCCAGAAAATAAAACACGCGGAAAAAGCCCCTGGATAATTACCCCAGGACATCTCCACATAAAAATTTGGCCAAGAGAATGGAACAAAATTAAAAAGAATTTCTTACAGTACTTCTGTCAAATCCACCAGTGTGAAATTTCCCCTGGAATGTTCACCCCCAGTAAATTTTCATTCCCAAGGAAGATTCACCCATAGAAATCCACACCAAGTCCCCCCCCCCTCCCCCGAAAAAAGTCAGTATACTTCCCAAAAACAAATACTATACGTAAACAATGGGCGAATCTCATAACTTACAGGCCTTTCTCCATGGACTTTTTTTTTGGGGGGGGGGGGTCATTTTACATCTAATGACATAATTATTTGATCTTTCAACTATACTGAACAAAACGGCTCTCAAAATTTTTACCAGATAATTTTTTGGGGAAAACACGTGGAGTGAAGCCCAGTTGCCCTCCAATGTTTTTGATTACTTAAAAGGACACTACAACTTTTGATATCCGTTTGAATGGTCGCTCTCCCGTTGCTCTAGAACCACTGGTCGACATGATCACCCCTCGAAAAAAAAAACACGCCTCCGTGATCTTTCTTCTGGCCAAAAATAAAAAATTTCACATTTTTGGAGATAGGAGCTTGAAACCTCTAAAATAGATTTTTCTGATACGCTGAATCTGATGTTGTGGTTTTCATTAAGATTCTATGACTTTTAAGGGATGTTCGAAAATAAAGCATACTTTCTCAGGCTTGTATTTTCCGTTTTTTTAGTTTATATTTGAGGTGTAATTATGGGTAGGGATTGTTAGGGCGGTGGTAGTAGTGGGCCGTAACAATACTTTCTGATGGAAGAGATCCTTTTTGGATTTCAGTACCAACTGTTGGGTAATTGTTTATATTTTATAAAGGATATGTGCTTTTCCACCTCGAAGATCTTATTGAGTGATCTGAAATGAAGGGAAAATCATATCCTAGTTACGTTTCTGCACCAAAGAATAATTGCTTATACTGGAAAAAGCTTTTGTTGTTCATCTGTTACAAATCTGGAAATGAGAGTTACATGGAAATTTTGGAGAGTTACATTTTTTTTAATTTTTTTTTTATTGGAACAGAGAAGTTTTCGTAAGTAACATGGTCAACAATATATTTTGATGTTTTCAATGCTGGGTAGTTGAGGAATTGTAGCCATCATAAAAGTTTAAAATGTAATAGCTGTCCAAGGCGTCTCAAATGAGGTTTTGCGGTCAATTTTTAGAAAAAATCTAATGGATCCTCACTGCTTGAAAACTCACCCCGAAAGTATAACCTGGCCCGTGCTAAACAGAGCTTATTTTCAATCAATTGTCAAACTCAATTTCTTGCAAAAACTGTCTTGCAAACCCAAAGAACCTTTGAAACTCACCAAAAATATGTATAGCGTATATAATCCACAGATACCAATTCCAGTTTATTGAGCTATGAAGCACAATAAGAAAATAGTAAAATAGAATGGGCTTCAATAAGTGCTTTTGAATGCTGCTCAATAATTGCAATAAGCTTATTGAACGCGGGATGGGTTCATCAGTAATAGTTCACAATGACTGTTTGCTCTTTGTTGGCAAACAAGTAATGCCACCAAATAAGAAATTAAATAAAAAAGTTTATTTCAACAGAAAGTATGAAATAACGAACAGGAATAACTAACAACATAACGAACAGGAATTATCTGAATTGTGAGAGGTTCTGGTCACTCCTCTACCCCTCGCTCTTTTTGATAAAGTTGTTTTTGCTCTTTAGAAAACTTCCTATTCGAATTAAGTGCCCCCCCGTGTTTCAGTATTCTTTAATTGAGACAAAAAGTTTTTTTTTTACAGAGTTGTAGTTTCTATTGGCCCAAGTCCCTCCTTTTTACGGTTCGTTACCACGATCTGTTTTCTAGTGGAAAAATAAAGTGGTAACCAACCAAGCTATTGTCTGAATTGTTGTTTAAATTTTTATTTCAATTTTAATCACTTGGCATTTTAGCGATCGGACTTACTATTGTAGTTATAGATTAAGAAGTTACATCCAAAATTAAGTTCCTTTAGCAACTTCTACGGCTTATATCAAGAAACGTGTTGAAAATTGAATATGACTTTTTGCTCCGTCACCCGGATTTGTCGGCTACAGGGGTGGGGGGTGGTTGGGTCCAGGGTTTAAGTTTTGGCGTGATTTTGCAATGTTTTAAATATGCATTTTTAGCAGCCGCTCATACATCTCCGTTTCTTGGCCCTTCAGCCAGGAACTGCAATGGGGGGCTGGGGGCTAACCATTCTGTGCTTTCGCACACCCTTCCTGTTTACCTTCTCCAGATTTCTCCAGGTACCCATTTAGAGCTGGGTCGACTCTGGCTAAGCGTACAGAGTCACGCCGCTGACCCCCGTCCCAAACTAAACAATTGGGTACACTGGGATTCGAACCCGCGCCCTCTCAGACAAAGGATCCTGAATTAAGCGCACCAATCCACTCTGCCGGGACGGCTCCAAATAAAGTACTTTTAAAATCAAGGCAGGGAAAGAAACTAGGTTATTACGGGCACCCCATCCCCAGAGGAATGTTAAAAGGCTCAGTACAAAGCTAAGCTCATTTCAGCGTGCTTTTTGTAGATTTATAGTTAAAAAAAAAAACATTAGAAAGCCGCATCGAAGGTTTATTATTTTATCTCGCCTTACTAAAAACTAAGCTTTCTTGAGTTTTTTTTATAGTTAAAAATTGTTTCCAGTTTTGGAAAAAGTTTTGAAGCTGTCAGTAGCAAAACTCGACAGAATTCCAAAAGCTGCCAACACTTTAGCAGCAGAACTTGTATTTTGACAACTTTTCTATGAGCAGAAAGTATTTTTATATGTAAGAATGGTATTTTCAGACAAAATCTGCCAACAAATTTCACTAGGCCATGAAAACTGCCAAGTAGCATTTGCACAGCGGATTGTGTCTTAAAGTTCATTGATTTCAGGGCCAGTTGAACACTATTGAGAGCTTTATGAAGTATTATTTTATTTCTACAGGCCACTTAACGATTTTCCTTTTTCTTTTCGTGTTTTTTTTTGCATTGGATTCTACAAGTATTAAATAAAAAAAAAACTAATTTTTTTTAGCTGAAAGTAAGGAGCGACATTAAAACTTAAAACGAACAGAAATTAATCCGTATATGAAATGAGTTGTCCCCTCCGCAATCCCTCGCTCTTTCCGCTAAAGCTTTTAATTGTTTTAAAAAGTAGGATTGTGGCAAAGAGTCAAACTTTAGCGTAAAGAGCGAGGGATTGCGGAGGGGACAACTCATTTCATATACGGATTAATTTCTGTTCGTTTTAAGTTTTAATGTCGCTCCTTACTTTCAGCTAAAAAAAATTAGTTTTTTTTTTATTTAATTTCTGAACGTTTTTGAATTAATGCATGTTTAGTTTTGGCTCTCCGCACATAAATTATTAAACTGAAATTTATGTATTAATTCTTTTTTTGGCTAAATGGCTTTCTCTTTGTTTTGATCAGACGATATTGAGAAATAAGGGGTGGAGAAGGAGGCCTAGTTGCCCTCCAATTTTTCGGTTACTTAAAAAGGCAACTAGAACTTTTAATTTTTAACGAACGTTTTTATTAGTAAAAAATATACGTAACTTAAGAATTAACTTACGTAAAAAACTTTCATAACCTTATATTTTTATTATGTATGCGAGGGGGTTTGTACCCTCGTTAATACCTCGCTCTTTACACTAAATCCTAAGTTTTGTCCCAATTCTTTAAGAATGACCCCTGAATCAGAAATGCCGTAGAATAAATAGTTGAAATTACTAAAAATACTTTAGCATAAAGAGCAAGGTGTTTATCTCCTCCTAAATACCTCGCTCTTTATGCTAAAGTATTTTTAGAACCCATCATATGCGTAATAATCTCTGTTCGTTTTAAGTTTCAATGCTACTTCTTCCTTTCATTTGAAAAAACGTTTTCATGTTTATTTTTCATTGTTTTCTTATAGTAATGCTAGAGGATCCTGCGCCCTTGTCATTGAATTTTTCTTCCTTGATGACAGATTCCTCCAAGGAAAGATCCTCCAACATAGCCCCCTCTCCTCAGCCCCGCCCCCAAACAAAATAAAATCCCCCTGAAAATGTCTGTACACTTCCCAATAACCATTACTATATGTAAACACTGGTCAAAGTTTGTAACTTGCAGCCCCTCCCCCAGGGATTGTGGGGGAGTAAGTCATCCCCAAAGACATAGTTATTATGGTTTTCGACTATGCTGAACAAAATGGCTATCTCAAAATTTTGATCCTATGACTTTGGGAAAAAAATAAGCGTGGGGGGGGCCTAGATGGCCTCCAATTTTTTTGTCACTCAAAAATGGCACTAGAACTTTTAATTTCCGTTAGAATGAACCCTCTTGCGACATTCTAGGACCACTTGGTCGATATGATGACCCCTGGAAAAAAAAAAAACAAGAAACAAATAAACACGCACCCGTGATTTGTCTTCTGGCAAAAAATACAAAATTCCACATTTTTGTAGATAGGAGCTTGAAACTTCTACAGTAGGGTTCTCTGATACGCTGAATCTGATGATGTCATTTTCGTTAAGATCCTACGATTTTTAGGGGGTGTTTCCCCCTATTTTCCTAAAAAGGCAAATTTTCTCATGCTCGTAACTTTTGATGGGTAAGACTAAACTTGATGAAACTTATATATTTAAAATCAGCATTAAAATACGATTCTTTTGATGTAGCTGTTGATAGCAATGGATATTGATAGCTACTATTTGATGTAGCAGTTTTTTAGAGTTTTGGTTACTATTGAGCCAGGTCGATCCTTACTACAGTTCGTTACCACGAACTGTTTGATAGGGCCAGCTACCAATATCACGAGCCAGTTTGTTTGAAACAAATTCAAAAATATGGTGCGTAAATAGCGAGGCAGTAATATTTGTTCGTTTTGAAATTCAACCTTGCTCTTTACTTTGATCAGAACACCTTTTTTTAATTAATAAGGACTCCAGAACCAATATTTTCCCCAAAACAATGATAGAATAAAAAAAAAAAAAAAACTGTTCGTTCATTTCCATGTGCTTAGTTTTTATTCAAAAAACTCGAACAGTTCGATTTTGTTTTATATTAAATAAAAAAAAGTTTTTTTTAACTGCAAGTAAGGAGTGACATTAAAACTTAAAACGAACAGACATTATTCCGTACATGAAAGGGTTGTCCCCTCCTCGACGCCCCGCTCTTTACGCTAAAGTTTAACTCTGTCACAACTCTACTTGTTAAAACAAAAAAAGAAAACTTTAGCGTAAAGAGTGAGGCGTTGAGGAGGGGACGACCCCTTTCATATACGAAATAATATCTGTTCGTTTTAAGTTTTAATGTCGCTCCTTACTTGCAGTTAAATAAACTTGTTTTTTTATATATTTAATTTCTGAACGTTTTTGAATTAATGCATGTTTTGATTTTGGTTCACTGCACAAGAATAAATAAAAACGAAATTTGCATATTATTTTTTTTTGCTAAATGGCTTTCTCATAGTTTTAATCGGATGATTTTGATAAAAAAAAGGGGTGTGGGAGGAGGCCTAGTTGCCCTCCAATTTTGGCTACTTAAAAATGCAACTAGATT
Source organism: Artemia franciscana (assembly GCF_032884065.1). Taxonomy (NCBI): domain Eukaryota; kingdom Metazoa; phylum Arthropoda; class Branchiopoda; order Anostraca; family Artemiidae; genus Artemia; species Artemia franciscana. The sequence goes on along the minus strand of NC_088867.1, from coordinate 24,159,079 downwards.
TTTTTACGAACGTTTTTGTTAGTAATAAACATTCGTACCTTACAAATTAACTTGCGTAAAGAGCTTCTATATTGTTTTTTTTTTACATATACGAGGGGGCTCACCCCCTCTTCAATACCTAGCTCTTGTCACCAAAGCTTAAATTTTGTCCCAAATCTTTAAGAATGACCCGTGAATCACAAAGGCCGTAGAATAAATAGTTGAAATTACTAAAATACTTTAGCTTAAAGAGCAAGGTATTGTGGAGGAGACGAGCCCCCTAGTATACGTAATATTTTATGCTCGTGTTAAGTTTTAATGTTGCTCATTACTTCCGGTTGGAAATTCGAACAATTTTATGAGAACAATTATGTTCTCATAAAAATGAGAACATAATTGTTTATGTTCTCATTTTTTTAAATAATGCTAGAAAATCCTGCGCCCCCTTCATGGAAATTTTTTCCCCTCGTGATAAATTCCTCCATGGAAAGATCCTCCCACGTAACCGTCTCCCCCGACCCAACCCCACCCCAACGCGAGAAAGTCCCCCTGAAAACGTCTGTACACTTCATATTAACCATTACCATATGTAAACAATGGTCAAAGTTTGTAACTTGTAGCCCCTCCCCAGGGGACTGTGGGGGATTAAATCGTCCCCAAAGACATAGTTATTAGATTTACGACTAAGCTGAATAGAATGTGTATCTCAAAATTTTGATCCGGTGACTTTGGGGAAAAATATGCGTGCGGGGGCCTAGGTGCCCTCCAATTTTTTGGTTACTTAAAAAGGAAACTAGAACTTTTAATTTCTTTCAGAATGAGCCCTCTCGCGACATTCTAGGACCACTGGGTCGATACGGTCACACCTGGAAAAAAAAACAAACACGCATCCGTGATCTATCGTATGGAAAAAAAATACGAAATTCCACATTTTTATTGATACAAACTTTAAACTTCTATAGTAGGGGTCTTTGATACGCTGAATCTGATGGTGTGATTTTCGTTAAGATTCTATGACTTTTAGGGGGTGTTTCTCCTTTTTTGTAAAACAAGGCAAATTTTCTCAGGCTCGTAACTTTTGATGGGTAAGACTTAACTTGATGAAACTTATACATTTAAAATCGGCATCAAAATGCGATTCTTTTGATGTAACTATTGTTATCAAAATTCTGTTTTTTAAAGTTTCGCTTACTATTGAGCCGGGTCGCTCTTTACTACAGCTCGTTACCACGAACTGTTCGAATAACATAAAATGGTAATGCGAAACAGTGAAAAACTCATTTTCTCCTTTGATTATTCGGAAACAATCAGTCAAAATTACGATGATTAGCCTGTTTAAGGACAAAAACATGCAATTTTCAAGAACTTCTTCTGTAAATTTGAATAAATAACTAGAACATTTTCCCGATTTTCATATTTGCGCAATTGTTTTTGACGTTCTTTTTTGGAAGTTGTTTGTTATTGATTAAACAAGAGTTTCTTTTCGGTAGTTTTTCCCACTAGTTAATTTGTACTAGATAATAGTTTTCCTCTGGTAATTGTTGGAAGCTTGTTTCGGGTGACATTTATGTATTGACAGGCTTGTGTGAAGACTGGCTTAGTGTGCTTAGTTTTTGTCGAGTCTCATTAGAATATTTGATTTTCACTTTAACTTCTTCATTGCACTATCCTGGGATGAATGAAAAAGTGACGTTTTTTTTAATGAAAGTTAAGAGGGACATTTTAAACTAAAATGAAAATAATTGTTACACATAATGGAAGCTTTTCTTATGCTTGAGTGCGTGAGTAGTATCTATTATATGTTAAAAATTTAACGTAAAGAGCGGAGGACCTAAGGGGTAGAGTGGAAACATTTTTTATTTTTAAAAGCTTTTTTGTACTTAATCTGTGCGGGAAAAGGAATTGTGTCGTCTCGGTTACTTCACTAATACTACCTGCATTACAATGCCTTTTTGCTGTTTCCCAGGACCGGATTTTTCTACTATAAAACATTCATGTGAAAAATATTAGCTTCGGCTCGGTAGGAAACTACACTGTAGCTATATTTTAGTAAATGTTTAGTTGGTATTTTTGTTAGGTTAGGTTTGTTTAGGCGCTGACCGGCGTTCCCCCCTCCCGGCGTATACCCCCGCGGAAATTAACCCCCAACCTGGACAATACCCTCCTGGAAAATAAACCCCCAGAAAATACCCCTGCGGAAAACACCCCCAGTGGAAAATACCTCCCCCTCCGTGAAAAAATAAGGCTTTCCAAATTTGAGAATTTTATTTGAGTTTTTTTTCTTTTCTGTAGGGGGAAGGAATTGACAGAATAGATGCTAATTATGTAATTTGGGCTATATATTTGCGCTTAAGGGGTGGGTGGGGGGTATTTGGACAGTTTGAAGTCAGAAAACAATTCTTACTTCATAATATGCAGACTAATTGTACCTAACACATTTTGCATGCAGACCTGCTATACTTTACCTCCCGCCCCCTAAGTGCAAATATATTGCACAAATTTGTTTCTAAAGTAACGAAGAGACTGGTTTATTCCCGAGTTTTACACATCGTAAACTTGAGTGAGTGCCGTGTAATACACAAGTACCGGAATTTTTCATGGATTTCCCAGTATTAGTTTATTTAAAAACGATCAGAAATTAAATTAAAAAAAAGTTTTTTCAACTGAAAGTAAGGAGCAACGTCAAAACGAACAGAAATTATTACGTATATGAAGCGGGCTGCCCCTTCCCCAAGACCTTGCTCTTCAGGCTAAAGTTTTGACTTTTTGTCCTAGTTCTTTAAGACCGATTCCTGAAACAAAATGGCCGTTTAGTTAGAACAATAAGCTTTGTTCTAAAATTCGATAACAAAGGAAAACTTTAGCATAAAGAGCGAGGTCCTCTGGAGGAGGAAACCCCTTTCATATACGTAATAATTTCAGTTCATTTTAAGGTTTGAGGTTGCTCCTTACTCTCAATTGAAAAACTTTTTGTTTTTTTATTTAATCACTTACAGATAGTATTTTTCCATGGGAAACATACGAAACAAATTATTTGGAAAAAAGTAAAGACCCTCATCAAACCAAAAATGAGTAGAAATAAAGTGAAATAATCTCCAAAGTAAAAATTATGGAGTCTAATAGAAAACTGAAAGGTGTAAAATATGTTTATCAATAAAAAATACTGTGTCAGTAAAAAATGAACAGAAATTAATTAAAAAAAACCTCTGCAAAACGAGTTTGCCAAAGAATAGTAAAGAGCCTCGTTAAGTCGAAAATGAGTAGAAATAAATTTTAATAATTTTCCAAGCGTAAAACTACCACAAATCACCACCAATAAAAGAATTAAACCCAAAAAGAACAGAAATAACAATAAATAACCGATTCAAACTCAAAACAAGCAACAATTAACACTCCTCAAGACGAGAACGTAATTTTGCACTTTACTGAAAACATTTTAAGTGTTCTCTAAAGATTTGGGACAAGTCAAACTTTGAAGTAATGGGCAATGTACTGAAGAGGCCCCCCCCCCCCACATGTACGGAATGATTTCTGTTCGTTTTATGTTTTATCGTTACTCCTTACTTTAGTTGAAAAATTTTTTTTAATTTCTAATGATTTTTCAAATAATGCCGGAAACCTGGCCCCCTCCATGAAACCCCACCCCAAACTAAAAATTCCCAGTTGAAGTATCTTTCCATGCAAAATAACCACATCGCCACGAAATTCCCTCTGAAAAACTCCATTCTCGCTGAAAATTCCCCCGTAAAATTTCTTGCGGACAAATTCGTCTGAAAAATTCTCCTTAACATACTTTCCTTTGAAAAAGACCTTAATTTCAAATCGTTTTTTAAAACAAAATGGAAATCCCCTTCCGTGTAAAAGGAGTATGGCTGACAACACCCATGTCTTTTCAAGATTAAATAAAAAAATCAAGTTTTTTTAAATGAAAGTAAGGAGCGACATTAAAACTTAAAACGAACAGAAATTAATTCGTATATGAAAGGGGCTGTTCCCTCTTCAACGCCCCGCTCTTTACGCTAAAGTTTAGCTCTTTCTCTCAAATCTACTTTTTAAAGAGTAAACAAGTTCATGAAAAATTCCGGTACTTGTATATTATACGCCACTCACTCAAGTTTACAATGTGAAAAACTCGAGGGCAAATCGGTTTCTTCGTTAGTTTTGTCGCTACTTTAGAACCAAAATTGGGCTATATACTTGCACATTAGGAGGGAGGGGGAGTACAGCGGGTCTGCCTGCAGAATGTGTTAGGTACAATTATTCTACATATTATAAAGTAAGAATTGTTTTCCGACTTCAAACTGTCCAAATACTTTACCTCCCCCTTCTTGTGTGCAAATATATAGCCCAAATTATATATTTCCCATCTATTTTGTCACTTGTGTTTGTCTTGTCTCATGCCAAGCTGAAAGAAACTAACAAAGAAACCGGTTTGTTCTTGAGGGTTACACAGCGTAAACTTGAGTGAGTGGTGTATAATACACAAGTACCAAAATTCCTTCGCCTACGGAAAAAAAAACTCAAACGAAATTCTCAAATTTGGAAAGCTTTATTTTCCACGAGAGGGAGGTATTTTCCGTTTTTCCCTCGGGGGGGGGGGGTATTTTCCGTGTGGGGGGGGGGGGTAAGCGCTTGGGGTTTAAACGCCTAGAACGAGTTTAGATTACGTATTTAATATAATGTGGTCTGGGCGGCCCCTTTCCATAATTCTTTGTTGTAGTTTTCATAATTTTGTTGATAAAGTATTATATTTTCATCATATTTGTTTTATTTCATAAGCATTAACCGAATTTCACATCTCGATAGAACTTGAATGTGGTGGCTATAAGACACAAGTACCAGAATTTTCAATTTGCAACCGAATCAGCTCTCCCCTAAGTTCTTACGACCATCTCTTCTATGCAAAGCACCCTGGGAAAATAAACAGCCAATTAATAGATGCAGACCATTCCCTCCTTGCTGAGGCAATGCTAGTGGTTTGATTCATAGGGGGCTGTAACCGTCAAATCATATTCTGATTTATTTTATTTCTTTCAACTGAAACTAACCAGATCAAAGGCCAAAGTTGTGGTATAGCGTGTACTTGCTTGATCGGACCTCTGTAGTCCTATCCGCTTGCGGCAAGAGCTACAATTTTTCATCCCCACACACTATGGCTACGTCTTTGAAGTCTCAGTTAGATTTGGCAGCGATTAATTAAATTACTATTAAAACTATAAATACATATGTTTACAAAAACTCATATCTTAGCGAGAAAAAGGAACCAATAGTTTTGACCTTTTCCGGGAATAATTAATTTTTAATTAGTAAATTAAACTAAATTTTAACAGCATTAACAATTTTCCTTCTACGAGCTGGATAGAAGTCCTTGTATAACCTAATACAAAGTCACTTTCGGGCAGGGTTATTCCCACTGAGCCATAGGTTTATGACTAGTGAAGTATGTCGGCAGAACATCTGCAATCATAACTTAACTTAATTTCTAATTCTACCGTGTTTCTATAAAACGAGATTGGAAGACATATTATATATTCTGGAGGAGAGGAGGTTCAGTTGCAGCAATTTGGCACCTAGAAAGTATATACACTGTCTTAATTTTAAATGCATTGCAAATTGTAGGCTATAACGAGCAATTTCTCATAGGTACAAATAGCTACTTCTACCTCTTTTATACCCAATTAATCGTTTTATTCTTTCACGAAGGAAAATGAGGCCATGTTTTCATACTGATTGACTTTCTAACCTAATTTTGTCTATTATATACCAAATTTGGGCACATTAGCATATTACCAAAACAAAATAACAGAAATGTAGTAGATTACTTTAGTTTCTCCCCATAAATAACTTGCAACAACCAAGCACTTTGACAAAAATAACATTCTCGTAGATTGCATTATTGGTCCGTTTGACTAATTTGAATGATGGGCTTTGTAGGTTTTGCTATATTTTCCCGCCTCATCCTAATGTTTAAAATTTCTACAGTTTCTTATGTAAAAGTTGTCTTTTCTAGGCCTGATAATTTAAAAGCACTTCCGTTGAACAATAGGGGACCCAAGTTCTTCATATTAATTTCTAGTGATCCAAATTTCCTGAATAAAGTGCAAGCTGGATAGAATAGAGCCTCCGGTTGAACCAGAATATTTTCTCTCTACTTGACAATTTGACATTTGAGCTGATTCGCTGGCTTCTAGTTTTCTTTGTTTTTTTTTTGTTTTTTGTTTTTTTTCCAAGCTACAAACTTTTCCCTAATACATTTTTTTCTTATTGCTCGTTATATCTGAAAAAAAAAAAATAAAACAGGGAATTTTGCGAATGAAGTTTCGCATGTGAAATTGTAGGAAACCAAGTTTTCAAAATTTTAAGCTGTTGTATTAGGTTTTAGTACAACGTCCGTAATTCCCTGTTGCGCTTGGGATAAAAGTTACAGCCGTTTCTTGTAGCCTTTTGCCTTGTCAGCAACAACTTTTCGTTAAAAAAAGAAAATAATTCCATCAAAGAACAAAGAAGATTAAGCAATACAGGAGAATTTTTGTTTTCGATTTTTTATTAGATACATTTATATCTGAACAATGTAAAAAATTTTGTTTTTATTATTCACGTTTCCCCTCTGCAAATTCTATATATAATATATATATATATATATATATATATATATATATATATATATATATATATTTGGTTGGAAAATAATAAATAATTTATGAGAATGACTATATTTCTTCCAATATAGTCATTGTATCAAGCGTCCTAGTCGATTGGTTAGCGTGCTAGACTTAAAATCCTGAGGACAGGGGTTCGATTCCTGGTGTTGCTGCTTATTTGGTTTAGAACGGGGGTCAATGGTGTGACTCTCAGCCAAAGTAGACCTAGCTCTAAATGGGTACCTGTAGAAATCTAGGGGGATTATATGGGAAGTGTCGGATGATTTACCGCCAATCGCGCGTTGCATTCCTGGCCGAGTCAGAAAATCAGAAGATCGGCACCTGTGCTACGCAGACCGTTGCTCAGCTTGCGAAAAAGTTTAAGTTTACTGTCAAACTACTTTTTTTTCAGGTTTTTTTTTAGGATCAAGGCTGAGGCTGTCAAAAATTGTGCAAGTCCGGTATATTTTTGTTCTATCCAAATAGATAAAGTTTGTGTTTGTGCGTTTTTGTGTCTTTGTGAATGTGTGCCGGGGAGGTGAAACTACCCGAGAGACGCGACTGCCAAAAGTCCAAACTGCTTACCATAACGAGCTAACTGGACGGAATAAGGTGAAAAAAGCCTGCGAATTTACTTGCAACTTCAACGGGCAAAGCAGACACTTCTACTAGTACAAATTTTTCGCGTGATTGTCTTCACACTTAGCAAAGAACTAAACAATACAAGCTAGAAACTCGAAATTGGGCTCAACTATTTTGGAACAGTGGATATTACTGTAAGTATAATGAAAGAAAGGTTGGAATGGCTAGACCACGTTCTACGGATGACAGATGACAGGTTGCCTAAGATTGTGCTTTCTGGCTAAGCATCTAGGGACAAACGAGAAGCAGTTCATTCACAAATGAGGTGGGAAGAGGTGCTAAGGAAGGATTGAAAGGAAATCAGAAATTCCTTGAAGGGGACACTAATAGTTAAAGTGCTGTTTACTTTAGTGCGATTAAGGTGATAAGCAATGTTGTAGTGCCTGATAAGCGTTTAAGGAAGAAAACGGAAAAACAAGGCCACATTAGTGATACAGAGGCTAAAATAGGGTTTTCCAGGTTTGCAAAAAGGGGGAATGGCTCAAAACATTTTTATTATTTTCAGGCATAAGACAATCAATCACTTGTCTTTTCAATCTGCAGCCGTTTTTGAAAGTTTTGAAGGTCTCCACAAATTGTCATGAATTCGTTTTACTCATTACTTTTTATGTTCAAGTTTAACGTGAGGCTAATATTTATCTTTTCTGTATATGTGTCAAATATCGAGATTTTTACACTTAAAAATTTATTTTAAAACGTTTTTGAAATATTTTATGCTTGTAAAGGGTTTATGTTTTCGTTTAATTTCTATTTGTTTATAATATCATACCCGAAGCAACACTAACTATGATTAGGGCTATCACCCCCTCAACTCCCACCCTGTAAATTAAAGTTTAATTTTTGAAAAAATAACGGTTGGAGAAAAAGAGTTCATTTACTGTATTTGCTTTTCAATGTGAAATATGATTCTCCAAAATAAACTGTCGTTCCGGCAGAATGACGTGGGCTTTCAGCACTCATACTCACTCTTTATGCTATTAAATAATAAAAAAAACAAGTATTTTTAACTGAAAGTAAGGAGCGACATTAAAACTTAAAACGAACAGAAATTACTCCCTATATGAAAGGGGCTTTTCCTCCTCAACGTCCCGCTCTTTACGCTAAAGTTTGACTCTTTCTCTTAACTCTACTTTTTAAAACAGTAAAAAGCTTTAGCGTAAAGAGCGGGCAGTTGAGGAGGATATATGGATATATATCCATATATGTATCCTATGCAATGAATGGTGGTCAGAGTTCAAATCCATATTCATCAGAGTATTCGTTAAATTTGTCTTAAACACTTCTCATTGAACGTTCAAAAATGTGCTCTTGCACAATTTTTAAATCTTGGGTACCCCCTCCCCCCGTTTTCCCATGCAAGATTCAACTCATATATATATATATATATATATATATATATATATATATATATATATATATATATATATATATATATATATATATATATATATATATATATATATCAAAATAAGATATATTTGCAGTGCAACGCTACCCTGCTTCATCAAGTTTTATTAATGCTGGTGCAATTAGACATATATTTAAACTACTAAATGCGAATGCAACAATTTATTTTTAGAGATATGATATTAAACAATAAATAAAAGTTCGGATAGGGATAAATCTTTTTATTAGACAGTGGTGACATTCATAAAGTATGCTGGATATTTCAATCACATGTAAAGTGGCCGTCATCAGCAGTTTTCTAATAAAGGAATTTATCCCTGTTCGAACTTAAATTTATCGTCATGGAAAGACAGTGTGGTCTTCGAAATTACCTAAGCCATGATATTTCCAGGGGAGATATAAATGCCACGAAAAGACAGGCAAAGTATTCGAAAATTCATAGTAATCTTGAGATTTAGCGGGACGTAGGGACTTAGGCCCTTTGTGTATATGCTTTATCAGACATGTATGCTGATATCTTTTTTGGCTTGAAGAGTAATGGGGGGAAGGGTACAACTTTCGATTAAAAGCAAAATAACCCGAATGAAACAGAAATTATGTGACTTTTTCGAGGTGGGCTTGAGGCATTTGGCCCGAGTGCCCTTTTTGTTTCCATTTTTAATAATATCTTCAAAAAAACGCTTGAAAATTTTACAATATAAATCTTTCAAGCCAAAAAAGGAAGATTTATATCTTGGGTCCTAATGAGACTCCGACCCTTCCAATTTACAATATATGTTCACATATATTAGTTCACCTCGTATACTTTTATTTTCTGTATGATTCAATTATTTCTGATTACGAATAAAGTAATTTTTGGGCAAATTGTTGGAGGAAGGGAGTAAGGTACCTGCAAACATTCGAATGTCATAATTGATACCAATTGCAGCGCCTTTGTAGTCACTTGCTGGAACTAAGCGAACTGATGGTGGAAGTTTCTTCACAATTTGTATACAGAAAGCTTGGCCAGAGCTTCCCAACTTTTGAAGAAGGAGATGCTGAAAGAAGAACCAGCGTGAATGGAGGATGATATTCTATCTCTAGATATCTTTCATGCATTTCAGACTGAATTTTTTGCCCCATGTGCTTAGGAAACGTGGGGAAGGTAATTAAAAATCCAAAAAAAAATTATTTACAGACGCCTTAGAGCAGCATCAGGAATTAACGGTATTATGATGGCTTGTATTTAATTTAACTGACAGTCAAAGTGCTTTAGTAAATTTGGATGCGTTATAAGGGTTATACAAATTCACCAGTATTCATTATCAAGAAACTGAAGTCATATTAAATTAAGTACGATAGGCCCCATAACCCTACTCAAAATTGAAACTTTGCACTAATGTTTGGTATCAAATTTTGATATTTTTCTGATCTAAGTTAACCAGAACACAAGCTGGTTTACGCATTCAATTCATATATTCAATAGTATATTTTTTGATTCGTCCCCTTTGCAGGCTGTTTGTATTGAAAAAAAAAGGCTGGTTAGCCGACCCAGTAAAAAAAAATACCTTCGGTTTATGCAAAGAATCGACTTGCCTTTGTTCGAACTGCGGGTTAGACGGTTAAAAACAGCTACAAAACATATTTTGTATAAGTAACCTCATAATAAATGAAACTCAAGAGGAACTAATGAACACGTCCAACCGAATGAATAAAATGTCTCGTGTCGGTATCAGACACAATGAAAGATCGCCGAGCTTCGGAAATTATATTCGGAAGTTGATTTTCTTTCAAACATGCTTGCCGAAGGAACTCTACCAACCACATCCATCCCCACACGAGTAACTAATGTTAAGGCTTCTTTGATTGACAATATCTTTTCTATGCTTAGCTTGAAGGAAAACTCAATTTTACTTAGTGATATCTCCGATCGTTTTCCGATATATTCTCGATTCAGCTATAAATAGGGAAAGAATAACCGGGCTCAAGTGTTTGATTCCTATTCTATTACGTTTGGTGAGAAAGAATTTTCTCTTTTTGGTCTAAATTGGTGGAAAATTCGTGGAGCTTACTTGATAATGATACGGATTTTTCTTGTTTATTTGAGTCCTTTTATGGAATCGTTGAAGAAGCTACTCTAAGCATTTATAAAGTACCACCTTCTAATCATAGGTCTAAAAGGATTGTTCCTCTAAACCAATGGATGACATCCCGGCTTCTCAAAAGCTGGAGAAGAAAAAATAATCTCTGGAGGGCTAATAAATGCGGTGCACTTTCAACGAGTCTATTTGTCTTTGTCAATTCAACATTTACCTGAATATATATAATTCCTTGTGTAAGAAAGCCAAATCTCTCTAGTATCTAAATAATTCTGCTACGTGTGGCAACGGCATTCGTAAAGCTTAAAAGGTAATAAATTCTGTGCTGAAACCCGGTTCTCAATCTTGCTCTTTACCTATGACTCTGGTCATTGCTGATGAAACTGTAGAGGGTGTGCTTAATGTCCAAGAGGCATTCACTTCTTTCTTCGCAAGTATTGGAAGAATATTGCTTCTACAGCTACTTTGTGTCGGTCTAAGCCGGACTTCAGATCCTACCTCGGGCCGTCTTGTGTAAGTCTATGTTTCTAGAATCAGTAACAGTAAGTGAAATTACTAAAATTGTTAACGGCTTGAAAAATCGTCCTTATCTGGGCCAGATTCTATTCCTATTAAGGTAGTTAAATCTATTCCTTCAATAGTTTTACCTCGAACAAAACTTGTTAATATTTCATTTAAATGTGTTTTTTTTTCGTATGCTCTCAAGCGTGCTCGGATTATTTTTCTGTATAAAGGTTGACCAATAAATGATCCAGCAAATTATCGACCAATTTCGGTTTTATCAGTATATATTAACTCTTCGAAAAGGCCATGCAGGGTTGTGTTCTATCCCCCTTTATATGGATCATTTTTATGAACTTCTTCTTAAGGAGCACAGGAAAGGCAATTGGAGACCATGGAATCAAATGGGGAGGAAAAACGCTCCTGGAATTAGATCATGCTGATGATTTAAGCATATTAGATGAAAGTGTGAGCAAAATGAATGAATTTTTAGAGGTTTTGCGAGTTCAGGGTGCTAGAATAGGCTTGAAAATTAATGTGAAGAAGACTAAGTCACTAAGGCTAGGAATAAGTGAAGTTGAAAAGGTGACGTTCGGTAATAAGAAGATTGATCAGGTTGGCGGCTTCATTTACCTTGGTAGTATTATTAGTAAAGATGTCGGGAGCAGTGAAGATGTTAAAAGTAGAATAGCTAAGGCTCAGGGTGTTTTTTCACAGTTAAAAGAGTTTGAAAGAACAGAAAGATAAGTCTGCAAACCAAGATTAGAATGTTGGAAGCTACAGTGATGACAGTGGTCAAATATGGCTCTGAAGCATAGGCGCTCCGAAAAGCAGATGAAAATTTACTAGGTGTTTTCCAGAGAAATTGCCTGCGGATTTTTCTGGGTACCCAGCTGACTGACCGTATTTCAAACAGTAGGTTGTACGAAAATTGTGGTTCAATCCCGCTTTCTAGGGCTATAATGAAAGAAAGGTTGAGATGGCTAGGCCACGTTCTGCGGATGAAGGATGACAGATTGCCAAAGATTGTCCTTTTTGGCCAACCGTCTGGGGCTACACGGAAAGCAGGTCGTCCTTGTCTGGGTTTGCAGGATGTCATAAATAAAGATTTAAAGGAAATGGGAACTTTCTGGGAGGGTGTACAGAGGGAGGCCTTGAATAAATTAGGTTGGAGGAGGAGCCTGCGTAGCTGTGTTGGCCTCAGGTGGCTTGGTGCTGCAGTGAGCTATTAGTCGTAGTAGTAGTAGCTATACTCCTGGATATTCGTAAGTCATTCGATTCATTAACCCATGAAAGTTTTCTATCGAAGATGTCTTATTTTGGCATTAGGGGTAATGTATTTTCTTGGTTTCAGTCTTATTTGAATGATAGGTTAATTTCTGTTCATCCAATTCCGTTCACATTCACAAGTGAATTTTGGTGTCCGTCAGGGATCAGTTTTAGGGCCTGTGCTATTTTTGATTTATGTAAATGATCTTTTTTTTTTTTAATTCATCCTAAGCCTTCTCTTGTCCATAGTGCCAACTACAGTTAGCCATCTTCTGATGTCCTTGTTAGTTTTGCTGATGACAGCACACTTGGCACTTCGGGAAACTGCGAATCAGAGCTTCGATTAAATTTGGAAAATTTCTTTGGGAGAGTATTTTATGGCTTGATACTAATTATCTTACCCTAAATTTTTCTAAATCCAGTTTTTTGATATTTTGCATATTTCTCACATTTATGCCCAGTTTCAGAAATTCATCAGCCAAATGGGATAATTCATAGATCTAAAGATTGATATGCTCGTTTTTGCATATTCTTGTGGATGAAAACTTGTCTTTCAAACGTCACATTGATTTGAAAAAAATGAAGATATTCAGGAGTCTCGGTATTTGAAGGAAACTTAAACATACTTTTCCTAGATCAATTTTGAAACTGTTTATTCCAATCTTACGTTTCTTATTTCCAATAGTATGGATGTCAACCTTTCCTTCACTGGTAAAACCACTTTCTAAGGCTTACAATAAAGCTAGAAATCTCATTAAGGAAACTAATCGTTCAGGAGTTATCCCATTACTTGATCTCGAGTCACTGTATATTCTTTCGTATGCATGTTTTATCTTTTTCAGCTTCATGGTGGCCTCCCCCATCCCTAGAGTCTTCCGCCATCTTTTACCTCTGATCAGAATAACTGTAATCTTTGCAATACCAAAAATCACGTTTAAGTTCCTTTTACTCCTTGTGTAAGGTCAGATTTTAATCCTTTCATTCCGAGTCATATTATGTGGAATAAGGTGCCCGAATCAGCTCTAAGGTGCCACTCATTCAGTTTGTTCAGAAAAATTATTAAGATTGTTCGGCTTCTAATATATATATATATATATATATATATATATATATATATATATATATATATATATATATATATATATATATATATATATATATATATATTTCATTTGAGTCTATTTAATCTACTAATCTACTTAATTAATTTTGTCTGCTCAATTTATTTAGTTTTGTTTTCTATAGTTTTTATTTTATTTATATTTGCTTTTCTTTTTCCTTCTTGCACGTCTCACTGTGACTAAGTGATCATTTTACTTGTTTTTTTTTTCCTTCTCTGAGTAAGTGACTCCTTTTTCTTCCCCTTCTTTACAGGCTTAAGAGCCTTTGGGGGAATAGTAAAATGTAATACTATATGCGTATTTCACGATGAATAAATCTTATCTTTTATCTTTATCTCTCCCTTTAAGAATAATTGTAATGGCTTGTCACCATTCGAACATGTACTTCGATTGTAGGAATGATAGGGTTATTGTCGAATTTTTGGTTTGTGTCGTTCTCTTCTCTTGTTAGCCATTTTGCCGAAGGACCGAAACCGGGATTTCATTCAAAGAGAGCTTTCTAATGTTTTTTGATTTGTAACATCTGATTGATAATTTATATAACCTTTTCTCATTCTCATGGTTTCAAGATGTTAAAAATAAGAATTAACCCAAATCTATACACTAGGTTTGGCAAGAGTAATTCCTTTTTGTTTATTATTTTATCTATTAAAAATTAATTGTCGTGGTTACATATGTGGTTACTAATTATAGGCAACTGATTAGTGGTTATTAATTATAGTGGCTACATAAACATCAAGAGTACTTTCTTATTCAGACAATATAATTCTTCATGACTGCAACACAAGCAAACAGAGAGCTTACTTGTCAAAAATGGTTTGAATCAAAAAGTATGCATTGTTTTTGGTGACTCAAAGTTTGGTATAACGGGTCAGACATTTTTGACGTGTATCAAAGAGAAATCACACGGATTATGTGATTGGCTATCAAAAATACATAAGAGATATACTGCTATTGCTACTACAACTCCCTGTAGCACTAATCCGTCTCAGGCCATCACAGCTACGCACGTTTCTCCTCCATCCCAGTCTACTTAAAACCCCCTCTTTGAACCCTGTCAAGAAGTTTCCGTTTCTCACATATTTCCTTCCGACCTCCTCCCATCCAAGTCGGGGATGACCTGCTTTCCGTTTAGCCCTAGATTGTTGGCTGAAAAGGACGATCTTTGGCAGTCTATCATTCTTCATCCGCAGAACATGCATTAGCCATCCGAACCTTTCTCTCATTAAATAAAAAAACAAACATTTTTTTTAACTGAAAGTAAGGAGCGACATTAAAATTTAAAACGAACAGAAATTATTCTGTATATGAAAGGGGATGTCCCCTCGTCAACGCCCCGCTCTTTACGCTAAAGGTTTTACTGTTTTAAAAAATGGAGTTGTGACAAAGAGTCATACTTTAGCGTAAAGAGCGGGGCGTTGACGAGGGGACAGCCCCTTTCATATACAGAATAATTTTTACTTTCGACGTCGCTCCTTACTTTCAGTTAAAAAATAATTGTTTCTTTATTTAATTTCTGAACGTTTTTGAATTAATGCAGGTTTTAAAATTGGCTCACTATACATGAACAAGTGAAACAAAATTTGTATATTAATTTTATTTATTTTTTAACTAATGATAATCTTATAATAACCTAAGTTTGATTTTTGTTCCAGTTATTTAAGAATGACTCCTGAATCACAAAGTCTGTTTAATTCGAATAATACCCTCTTTCAAAATTTAAAAAGAACTTTAGCGTGAGATCGAGCTATTGAGGAGAGGCAACCCTCTTTAAATACGTAATATTTTCTGTTCTTGTTAAGTTTTAATGTTGATCCTTACTTTAAGTTGAAAAAACTTTATTTTTTATTTAATTGCTCATCCTTTTTTAAATAATGTCGGGAAATTCTGTTCCCTCTCCATCGAAAATTCCCTCCCCCCACAAGAAATTTCTCCATCGAAGGATTCTCCCACGTAACATAAATTAGTGATATTTGCGGAACCAATCAAACAGTTCGTGGTAACGAACTGTAGTAAGGAGCGACCCGGCTCAATAGTAACCAAAACTCTAAAAAATTGAATTTTGATATCAATAGCTACATCAAAAGAATCGCAGTTTAATGCTGATTTTAAATATATAAGTTTCATCAAGTTTAGTCTTACCTATCAAAAGTTACGAGCCTGAGAAAATTTGCCTTATTTAGGAAAATAGGGGGAAACACCCCCTAAAAGTCGTAGATCTTAACGAAAATCACACCATCTATTCAGCGTATCAGAGAACCCTACTGTAGAAGTCTCAAGCTCCTATCTACAAAAATGTGGAATTTTGTATTTTTTGCCAGAACACAAATCACGGGTGCGTGTTTATTTGTTTGTTTGTTTGTTTTTTTTTCCCCAGGGGTCATCGTATCGACCAAGTGGTCCTAGAACGTCGCAAGAGGGCTCATTCTAACGGAAATGAAAAGTTCTAGTGCCCTTTTTAAGTGACCAAAAAATTGGAGGGCATCTAGGCCCCCTCCCACGCTCATTTTTTCCCAAAGTCAACGTATCAAAATTTTGAGATAGCCATTTTGTTCAGCATAGTCGAAAACCATAATAACTATGTCTTTGGGGATGACTTACTCCCCCACAATCCCTGGGGGAGGGGCTGCAAGTTACAAACTTTGACCAGTGTTTACATATAGTAATGGTTATTGGGAAGTGTACAGACGTTTTCATGGGGATTTTATTTTGTTTGGGGGTGGGGCTGAGGAGAGGGGGCTATGTTGGAGGATCTTTCCTCGGAGGAATCTGTCATGGGGGAAGAAAAATTCAATGACAAGGGCGCAGGATTCTCTAGCATTACTATAAGAAAACAATGAAAAATAAACATGAAAACGTTTTTTCAAATGAAAGGAAGAAGTAGCATTGAAACTTAAAACGAACAGATTATTACGTATATGAGGTGTTCTAAAAATACTTTAGCATAAAGAGCGAGGTATTTAGGAGGAGATAAATACTTTGCTCTTTATGCTAAAGTATTTTTAGTAATTTCAACTATTTATTCTACGGCCTTTCTGATTCAGGGGTCATTCTTAAAGAATTGGGACAAAACTTACGATTTAGTGTAAAGAGCGAGGTATTAACGAGGGTACAAACCCCCTCGTATACATAATAAAAATATAAGGTTATGAAAGTTTGTTACGTAAGTTACGTGTATTTTTTACTAATAAAAACGTTCGTTAAAAATTAAAAGTTCTAGTTGCCTTTTTAAGTAACCGAAAAATTGGAGGGCAACTAGGCCTCCTTCTCTACCCCTTATTTCTCAAAATCGTCTGATCAAAACTAAGAGAAAGCCATTTAGCCAAAAAAAGAATTAATATACAAATTTCATTTTAATAATTTATGTGCGGAGAGCCAGAACCAAACATGCATTAATTCAAAAACGTTCAGAAATTAAATAAAAAAAACTGACTTTTTTAGCTGAAAGTAAGGAGCGACCTTAAAACTTAAAACGAACAGAAATTACTCCGTATATGAAATGAGTTGTCCCCTCTGCAATCCCTCGCTCTTTACACTAAAGTTTGACTCTTTGCCACAATTCTACTTTTTAAAACAATTAAAAGCTTTAGCGTAAAGAGCGAGAGATTGCGGAGGGGACAACTCATTTTATATACGGAGTAATTTCTGTTCGTTTTAAGTTTTAATGTCGCTCCTTACTTTCAGCTAAAAAGATGTTTTTTTTTATATTTAATTTTGTAAGGCATGGTAAGAAAACGGCCAAAGAGGTCGAAACTGTTTTTTATGAAAATGAGAGTCACAAGTTATGTAATTCTCAAATGACTGAAACGAATAAAAGAAAAGACCTTTAAAAGATATACGTGATATATTATGTTCATTTTAAGTTTTAATGTTATTCCTTACTTTCATTTGGAAAAAAAACTTGTTTCTTTTTATTTAATAACAACCACAAACCGAACACATACAATATCTTTGGTTTATTATCACATAAAAATCATACTTATGAAAATGCTAAGATAAAATTAAATGCTAAGATTGGCCAGAAAATAACACAAACAAATTATTGCTTATATCGGCCATTGTTTTACAAATTCGAACTTTAGCGTACAGAGGGAGGTATCAGAGAGCGGGTGAACCTCCTCGTATATTTAATATGAGGGTGTTTACCCCCTCGTCAATACGTCGCTCTTTACGCTAAAGGCGAATTTTGTTCCAACTCTTTGAGAATGACCCCTGAATCACAAAGACCGTTTAATTAGAATAAATAGCTCTTTTGAAGTTACTAAAAATACTTTAGCGTAAACAGCGAGGTATTGACGATGGAACGAACCACCTCATATACGCAATAATTTCTATTCGTTTAAAGTTTCAATGTTATTCCTTACTTTCAATTGAAAAATTTTCTTTTATTTAATTTCTGATCGCTTTTAAATAATATTGGGATATCCAGCTCCCCCTCATAGAAATTATCTTCCCTCATTAAAAATTCATCCATGAAAAGATTCTCCCACGTAACCCAATCCTCCCGCCCGTCCCCCACGAGAAAAAATCCCTCTGAAAACGTCTGTATACCTACCAATAACAAATACTATATGTAAACAATGGGCAAAGTTCATAACTTGCAGCCCTTCCCCTAGGGACTGTGGAGGATTAAGTCGTCCTCAAAAACATAGTTATTAGAAATTTTTACTATGCTAAACAAAATGGATATCTCAAAATTTTGATCTGGTGACTTTTGGGAAAAAATGAGCGTGGGGGGGCCTGGTTCCCCTCAAATTTTTTGGTCACTTAAAAAGTGTGCTATAACTTTTAATTTCTTTCCAAATGAGCCCTCTCGCGAAATTCTAGGACTACTTGGTCGATACGATCACCCCTGGAAAAAAAACTAAACAAATAAACACACATCCATGATCTTTTTTCTGATAAAAAATACAAAAATTCCACATTTGTACAGATAGGAGCTTGAAACCTCTACATGAGGGTTTTCTGACACTCTGAATCTGATGGTGCGATTTTCATTAAGATTCTATTACTTTTAGGGGGTGTTTCCTCCTTTTTCAAAATTAAGGCAAATTTTCTAAGGCTCGTAACTTTTAATGGGTAGCACTAAACTTGATGAAACTAATTTATTTAAAATCAACAAAAAAAATACGATTCTTTCGATGTATCTATTGATATAAAAATTTCATTTTATAGAGTTTCGGTTACTACTGAGCCGGGTCGCTCCTTACTTACAGTTCGTTACCACAAACTGTTTGATTTTCATCCGTAGAAAGCGGGATAAAACCGCGTATGCCGTACTGCTTATAAGGGAAGAGAGGCCCTAAACCATCTCACGACTAAACTAATTGATTTGATTCTCACAACTAAAGTAAAATGATAGAATAAAAACACTTTAATGCTGAATTTTAGGACAGTCATTTATTTCTCTTTTTGATTGCCAAACCGCTGGGGCAACATCATGTGTTGTGGGAACCCTTTGTCGGCATCCGGAACACTTTGATTTTGTTCTTGCTCCAATGGTTTAAATGCCGTAGTTTTCGAACTTTAAAATGTTATGCCCTAAGAAAATTTTTTCTTTCGATTGTCGATTATCAAACTCCATGTTCTCAGTAATGCAATCATCAGTTATAATTACTAGATCATGGTAGGGCTTCAATTTGGCAAGACTCGCCGAATGAGTTAAAGTAAAGCATTATTTTGTTTTGCCGAAATCTCGTGAATTGTTTGAAGTGTATTGTATTGAAGTTCAGGAATTTGTGTGTTGTTCTTAGCCGTCAAAGTTGTGAATTCTCGTTGTTTTTGCGATGTTTAACTTTGGGTTTGTGTGTTTTTTTCTTTTGTGATTGGTTATTGAATTCTGGTCAAGCTTATTTCTTCTTTTTTCTTCCTCTTCTTTTCGTCTCTAACTCAATTGAATTGTTTTGGTAATGTTGTAAGATCTTTAGTTTCTTTCAGGCTATAGCCTCTGGGTACTGTAATTGATGTATGTTTTTTTTTTATAAATCAACCTATATACATTATTGCTAATTTATTTTGCTTTAAAGTATAAACCTAACCTTATTTGGGTCTATGCTACTAGGGCTATGTTACTTTCCCTTAAAATATAGCACATATTTATTGTTCCATATGTATTTGATTGTGAAAATGATTTGATTCTATTTTTATAAGTGAATGATCGCCTCACAAACAATGTACTAATAACTGCGTTCATATATTATTTTCTACCATCTTTGCGTATCCACTTGCATGACGGTAAATTTCTCTATCACAAAAATTTGATGTGTTGTCAGTGGCTGTATTTTACAAATACATCCGCCACTATCCCTCAAACGAGATATCTCTGGTTGCAATGCTGTTCGTCAAGCATATACGGTCAACACGGTACGGTTGGATTACCTATAGGAGGAGACACCTCACACGGAATACTTCCAGGACAGCTTTGTAAGACGTTGTACCTCTAATTAGAATGGTCTCTTCATGGACTTTATCCTTTAAAACCCGTCTGTCGATTCCTGAAGAAAGTTCAACTGACACATCTTTAGGGCAGACACATAAGATAATGATTGACTAGTGCAATAGCAGACGGAAAGTCAATGGTCAGATGGAAAGTCGTACAGCACGAGTTTTGAAATCCTACCATCAGTCTGTAAAGAGTATCCTAACCATCTTAATATTTTTTTTTACTATAGCCATAGAAAGTGGGATCCAGTCGTATTTTTCAAACAGATTATGAATGAGCAGCCTGTTCATAACTGTTATTAAGCAATTTCTCTGGTAATTACATCTGTCTTCTACATTGTGAAATTCTAAACTGATCAGTTTTCATGCAACCGTTCTTGAAATATTCATCTCAAATTTTTACCCTTGAGTCAACCAATGTCATAACTACCTAACAAGTATTTACCCTTGTTAATTTCCATTTTAAACTGACTTGGGAAACTGCTTGAGTGTGATCTTTACTTTTAACGTTAAGCAACAGCCTTTCTGTATATCTTAGTGTTGTCTATCGAGTCTGTCAGTCAAGGATTTACAATTACATAATCAACAAGGTTAGCCGTCTTACCCCCATACGAGATTTATTAAGATTGTCGCTGCTCGAGTGATGGCCTAAAAGAAACGAAAGCAAAATAAAAAGCTCAAAGAGTTTAAGCGAACGCAGAAACCGTGCCACCAGACTGTAAGAGAAGATACTGGTCTGTAATGCTGGAAAACTACTGCTGACAATATGCTAGCGGCGGCTTCATGCTCAGAGACAAGAAAGCTATATCTGCTACTCAGGGAAGAAGCAGGATGGTCAACCAAACCTGCAAGAGACTAATAAAGATTAATCTGATATATCTGATGACAAAAAATAAGGCTATAGAAAGACGGTAACAGAATTTTGACTATAGCTACCCATCCTTCTAGGGAATTTCCGAAAGCTCTTGACTTGAATCATCACAAAGCTCCTGGAATAGGTGCTATATCAGTCGGGCGTTCGACAAAAACAGAAAATACGAAGAAAATAAAATGATTCAGAAACCAAAGTCGAAATGAACGAACAACCAACGTCGCTCCGTAGCCTGCAGAAAATAGCAGAGTGGTCTATGAAGCTCCTTACCTTTTCACCAACTATGCTATCTATATCTTTTAGCATACAATTTAAATTCTTTTAAAAGCTCAAGAATAAAAGGAAATGTAATTTCAGCTGTTACAGAACTACTATATATTTTTGGGAATGCCTAGATTTTGACTTGTTGGGCAATTTGAGCATTGATTTTGTAATCTGGTCCGATGTATCTTTCTTGGATTTTAATTTGGATGTTAAAATAGAAGTTAATTATAATTTTTAAGCACAAACTAAGTATCACTTGAGTTAGGCGCATTTTGCCGTTTATTTATCAGACATCAAACAACTCATGAGCCTTTTTCATCAGACAACATGCTTGCAATCTCACAGAGGTTCCAATAAGTACAGATTACCAGTTGGAGGAAAATTCATTATTAATATAGTTTTCATACTTTCATTTATTTACAAATCAATAAAATTCCAGTTCATGTTTTGGGAGTGGTGCTGCTCGGATCCTTACAAGTTTGCAGCAAACAACTATTCTAGATATTTACAATAGAACTGCTAAGCTGTTCAGACTATGATTTGCTAGAAACGCAACACCTAGATAAAGATTCACTGTGATAATAATTACCTGAGCAGAATTCAAATTTTTTGAAATGACTGGTCCTTCTTCTGTCTCTCGCGGGAATATTTGTCGTCTGTATAATATTGATTCATTTGAAAGTCGTAAACCCATTACTTCTTCGTCATCTCTTCCGTATCGAAAGGTAATCGTAACTTGTATGAATACCTAAATAATGTAGATAAATTAGATTAAATAAATGTACACCATAAGCTTAGACTAAATAAATTACTTTGTAAACTGATTTGACTATTAATTTGACAATGTTTAAATTAATCAGTTAATATATTATATGCTATATCCCTTACCGGCTGCAACCTTTGGGAGGATGAGACGTTTTAAAGGGGTGGATGCACATCAGAGTATTTCTTTTACTCCACCTTATGTGCAGATAGTGCTGCTGTTGCTTGTGAAGTGACGCATACAATTCCTAGCAGTGTTGGAAGATACACTTTTTGTATGTTAAGTGAAATTCCAAAGTCTCATGGAACAGTTCTTGGTGACAAACTGTAAGTAAAGAGTAAGTTGAGCCATTAGTAGCCGAAACTCTAAAAAACTAAATTTTTATAGCAATAGATATATAAGAAAACTGGCTTTCATGTTGATTAAATATACAATCATTATATTGAATGTTGCCCATCAAAAATTCTGAACCTGACAAACTTTCCATTTAGAGAGGGGGATTTCCAAGGAAAAATTTTCCACGCAGCGGGGGATTTCCGTGGAAATTTTTCTCGAAGGGGAGGAGGGGGAGGATTTCTGGCATGGTTTGAAAAATTATTTTAAATTAAATAAAAAATATATTTTTTAATGAAAGCATAGAAAATGTTCCAGGCGGAATTAAATTTTCTAGGGAGGGGTCTTTAAACAAAGATAGAGTTGTCTGGGGAGATTTGGAGAGTAAGGGGAAATTTTCCATGGAGGCTGGAGGTAAATTTCCCGGCTATATTTGAAAAGCTATAAGAATTAAATGAAAAACCAAGTTTATTTCAACTGGAAGCAAGGAGCAACACTAAAACTTAAAACGAACAGAAATTATTCCGTATATGAGGCGGGCTGCCTCCTCCTCAGTACCCCGCTCTTTACGCTGAAGGTTGATTTTTGTCCAGGTTCTCTAAGAACGACTCCCGAAACAAATGGGCGTTTAATTAGAATAAGAAGTTTTTTTCTTAAAATACTAAAAAAAAATAGCATGAACAGCGAAGTATTGAGGAGGGGGAGGGGGCAATCTCCTTTTTATAGGCTATGGAATAGTTCGTTTAAAGTTTTAATGTCGCTCCTTACTTTCTGTTGAAAAAGAACTTGTTTTCTGGAATTTAGGAAATTCTGGAATTTAGCTTTTGGAGCTAAATTTTGGAATTATAAAAAAAATAATTGTCGGCTTTAAGATTTGATTAGATCAAAATATTCACCAGATTTTTCTATTGCTATTGACATAAAAACCACCGAAATCACTAATTCAGGAACGTCAGGAACTCCAAATGTTTAACATGGGAGGTATAGCAAGATTCCTTGAGAGTGCGTCCCGCCTTAAGTAAACTTGTATATTGTAAATTAATTGCAAAGTTTATCTGTCCTTTGAGAACAGCCTAGCAAACGGTTTTCGACAATTATTTCTGGGCTGCGAAAATGCTAGATACGACCTAATAGCGAGGAATTAACAGAATTACTGGCCTAATATAGTATCATGTCACAGTCAGTGAATTTCCACTTACTTCTAATTATTCTTTTACTATCACTGATCATTAATTATTACCAATGAGTGAAAAATTATTTATTCGTCAACTTCAATATCTTTTTTAGACCCAGTAGTATGTGATTTGATTCAATAAACAAATTGGCTTTTGCCTGAATTAAATTAAAAACTGGCGATATGAACTTGAAATGATAAGTGTCCTATGTGCAAGGGAGGTCACTGACCTCTACCCTATGCATTCTATCAAGAATGCATAGAATAAGCTAGATGGTGATTTAATGTATGGTACTTACCACTTACCTTTCAAAACAATTAAAAAAAAAAACAATTGCATTCTTTAATGCAAATATAACCAAAATAGCCCTTTCATTATGGTAGCATCGTGATAAAAAATATTAAATATTGCCGCACTGTTCTCGTGCACTTTCATTTATTGTTGAGGCACTGATTAAAAATTCAAACTGTAGCTTAGTGAGCGGGGGGGGGGGGATCGAGGGTGTTCGGAACCTCTCTTAATATGCATTTTTTATAATTTTATTACGTCCATTTTTATATAGTATTTAGGACAATCCTAATTATGACGGGTTGCTGCAAGCCGTTTTTTGGCCCCTTCCTATTTAGACTAAAATTGAACTTCGTGCCCTTTCATTCATTGTTAAGGAATTAATTAAAAATTCAAACTATAGATTAATGAGGGGGGAGTTGACGGTGTTTGCAACCCCTCTTAATATGAAATTGTTTTTTAAATTTTATTGCATCCATTTTTATATTATATTTAGGATAATCCAAATTATGACGGGGTGCTGCAAGCCCTTTTTTGGCCCCTTTCCATTTAGACTTTAAATTGAACTTCTTGAGGCTTTATACATTCTCTCCCCTCTCTACAAAAAGATCCACTGAACTTCTTTCCAATAACCAAAAGATTACAATGCAGTATCTTGATATTAAAACGGTTTAATAAGGGGCTGCTTCCTCATCAATGCCCCGCTCTTTACGCTAAAGTTTGACTCTTTCTCTTAACTCTACTTTTTAAAACAGTAAAAAACTTTAGCGTAAAGAGGTGGGGCGTTGATGAGGAAGCAGCCCCTTTCACATACGAAGTAATTTCTGTTCGTTTTAAGTTTTAATGTCGCTCCTTACTTTCCGTTAAAAAAACTTGTTTTTTAAAATTTAATTTCAGAACGTTTTTGAATCAATGCGTGTTTTGATTTTGGCTCTCCGCAGATCAATAATTAAAACGAAATTTGCATATTTATTTTTTGGGCTAAATGGCTTTAATGGATTAAAACGAAATTTGCATATTTATTTTTTGGGCTAAATGGCTTCCTCATAGTTTTGATCGAATGATTTTGATAAAAAAGGAGCGGGGGAGGAGGCCTAGTTGCCCTCCGATTTTTTGGTTACTTGGAAAGGAAGCTAGAACTTTTAATTTTTTTACGAATGTTCTTATTAGTAAAAGATATACGTAAAGTAATTAGCTTACGTGACGAACTTCTGTATTCTCACGTTTTTATTACGTATATGAGGGGGTTCACCCCCTCGTCAGTACCTCGCTCTTTACACTAAAGCTTAAATTTGTCCCAATTTCTTAAGAATGACCCTGAATCACAAAAGCCGTAGAATAAATAGTTGAAATTGCTAAAAATACTTTAGCGTAAGGAGCGAGGTATTAGGAGGAGGCGAGCCCATCATATGCATAATAGTTTCTGTTCGTTTTAAGTTTCAATTCTGCTTCTTACTTTCAGTTGAAAAAACTTTTTCATATTTACTTTTTCATTGTTTTTTTTTTTAAATAATGCTAGAAAATCCGGCGCTCCCTTCATGGAAATTTTCTTCCCCCATGATAAATTCCTCCAAGGAAAGTTCCCCTGGCATATCCCCCTCTTCTCAATCCTCCCCAACCAGAAAATCCCCCTGAAAACGTTTGTACACTTCCAAATAACCATTACTATATGTAAGCACTGATCAAAGTTTGTAACTTGTAGCCCCTCCCACAGGGACTGTGGGGCAGTAAGTCGTCCCCAAAGAGAAAGCTACAAGGTTTGCGACTACGCTGAATAAAATGGCTATCTCAGAATTTTGATCCTGTGACTTTGGGAAAATAATTAGCGTGGTAGGGGGCCTAGTTGCCCTCCAATTTTTTTGGCCACTTAAAAAGGGCACAAGAAATTTTCATTTCCGTCAGAATGAGCCCTTTCGCAAGATTCTTGGACCACTGGGTCGTTACGATCACCCCTGGGAAAAAGAAAAGAAAAACAAAACAAAAAGAAAACAAAAACAAAAAGAAAATTCCACATTTTGGTAGATAGGAGCTTGAAGCTCCTACAATAGGGTTCTCTGATACGCTGAATCTGATGGTGTTTCGTTAAGATTCTATGACTTTTAAGGGTTGTTTTCCCCTATTTTCTAAAATAGGTAAATTTTCTCAGGCTCGTAACTTTTGATGGGTAAAACTAAACTTGATGAAACTTATATATCTAAAATCAGAATTAAAATGCAATTCTTTGGACGTAGCTATTGGTATCAAAATTCCATTTTTTAGAGTTTTGGTTACTATTGAGCAGGGTCGCTCCTTACCTTACGTGGTTCGTTACCACGAACTGTCTGAAAACATATGTATCAAGAATGTGCTAATTACAGTACTCTTGTCCTTGGGCCTGTGTAGATTACGTAATTTGTGTGGCACTTGGTATCTACCAAGTGACATATAGCGGTTGCAAGTTCTGTCGGTCTGTCTGTTTGTCTGTCCCGGTTTTGCCACTTTAGGCACTTCCAGGTAAGCTAGGACGATGAAATTTGGCAGGCGTATCAGGAACCAGACCAGATTAAATTAGAAATTGTCGTTTCTCCGATTCGACCAACTGGGTGAGTGGGGGGACGGTTAAATCTGAAAAATTAGAAAAAGGAGGTATTTTTAACTTACGAACGGGTGATCGGATCTTAATGAAATTTGATGTTTGGAAGGATATCGTGTCTCAGAGCTCTTATTTTAAATCATGACCGGATCAGATGACATTGTGGGGGAGTTGGGGCGGGGAAACCTAAAGTCTTGGAAAACGTTAAGAGTGGAGGGATCGGGATGAAACTTAGTGGGAAAAAGAAGCACAAGTCATAGATACGTGTTTGACATAGCTGGAACAGATCCGCTCTCTTTGGGGGACTTGAGGGGGGGAGGGTTAACTCTGAAAAATTTGAAAAATAAGGTATTTTTAACTTATGAAGGAGTGATCGGATCTTATTGAAATTTGATTTTTGAAGGATATCGTGTCTCAGGTCTTTTATTTCAAATCCTGACCAGATCCGGTGACGTTAGGGGGGGGGGGGACCTAAAATCTTGTAAAACGTTTAGACTGGAGGGATCGGGATGAAACTTGGTGGGAGAAATAATCACAAGTCCTAGATACGTGATTGACATAACCGGAAAGGATCTGCTCTCTTTGGGGGAGTTGGGGGGTGGGTTAATTCTGAAAAATTAGAAAAAAAGATATATTTTTAACTTACGAAGAAGTGATCAGATCTTGATGAAATTTCATATTTAGAAGGACCTTGTAACTCAGATCTCTTATTTTAAATCCTGACTGGATCCAGTGTCATTGGAGGGGGGGGGGGCAGAAATCTTGGAAAACGCTTAAAGTGGAAAGATCAGGATGAAACTTGGTGGGAAGAATAAGCACAAGTCCAAGATAAGTGACTGACATAACCGGATCCGCTCTCTTTGGTGGAGTTGGGGGGGGGGGGGTTACTTCGGAAAAATTGGGAAAAATGAGGTATTTGTAACTTACGAACGGGTGATCAGATCTTAATGAAATTTGATATTTAGAAGGATCTTCTGCTTTAGAACTTTTTTTAAATCCCAACTAGATCCAGTGACATTGGGGGAGTTGGAGGGGGAAGCCGGAAATCTTAGAAACCGGAAATCTTGAAAAATCCTTAGAGTGGATAGTTCGGGATGAAACTTGATGGGAAGAATAAGCACAAGTTATAGACACGTGATTGACATTATTGGAACGGATCCGTTCTCTTTGGGGGAGCTTGGGGTTGTTAATTTGGAAAAATTAGAAAAATTGAGATGTTTTTAACTTAAAAACGGTAGACCGGATCTTAATGAAATTTGATATTTAGAAGGAACTCATGTCTCAGAGCTCTTATTTCAAATCCCGACCAGATCTGTTGACATGGGGGGGGGGTTGGAGGAGAAAACCGGAAATCTTCGAAAACGCTTATAAATGTCCTAGATTCATGATTGACGTAACCGGGCTGGATCCGCTTTCTTTGGGAGAGTTAGGAGGTGGGGTTCAGTGCTTTGGCGAGTTCGGTGCTTCTGGACGTGCTAGGACGATAAAAATTGGTAGGCGTGTCAGGAAGCTGCACAAATTGACTTTATAAATTCGTTTTCCCCGATTCAACCATCTGGGGGTCTGAAGGGAAAGGAAAAATTAGAAAAATTTAGATATTTTTAACTTACGAGTGGGTGATCGGATCTTAATGATTTTGATATTTAGAAGGACCTCGTGACTCAGAGCTCTTATTTTAAATCCCGACCGGCATTAAGCCTCTGATTTTCCTTTTAAAGCAATATACTGATTCTTAGAATTTTCCTAGAGTTCATACCAAATGAGCTCTTGGCTCTTCCGATCTCGTCACGAGTGCCATATGAGCTCTTAGGTCTTGTTTGAACCTTTATTGCATTCTGATGGAATTGGTTGTATCAAAATTTTGATCCGATGCCACAAGTGACCCGTGCTCAAAGGCAGAAAAAGGGGGTCTAATTGACTGTGTATTATTGTACAGTCATTTCCGGCCCTTTAAAGGAAAATTAGAACTTCTATTTTTTTTTATCGAATGAGTCTTTTTCAAATTTTTTGCGATCACCCTTCTATGAGTTACCCTTTCATCGTTACTTGGATGGGTCTTCCTATTTTAGTTTCAGTGCTTGTTTTAAGGTTTGGTTTTTATGTTATCCTTTGGACTTTTATCTGTATCTTTTTTTTTAATTATTATCCTGCGCTGAAGACAGTCAAGCGGAGGTCACGGCCGAAATGTTTGCTTAGCTCTCTTCGATTTTTCACTGGCTGTTATTATCCTGGTATCTCTCTTCTTTGTAATTTTTTCTTGTTGTCGTCATTAGCTAATGTGGTTTCAGAAATTAATTAATGTAGGTCAGGGAGACCAAATCTGGGATTTTTGATGAATTTTCGTAATGAAATGCTTTTCGAAAACAGCTTAGACGACATTTTTGGCAAATATATCAGAAACATGAAAATGTCATTTACGACCTTCAGATGTGACAGCCACAATTTGTCTTGACAGCTTAATATAACAGTTGAACTTAACAGCTGAGATGACGGTTTTTAGGAATTATATCAGAAGCATGTAAATATCAGTTACGACCCTTAGCTGCGACAGTGACAATTTGTCTGGATAGTTTAATTTTACAATTTGCCTTAACAGCTTCGATGACAGTTTTAGGGAATTATATCAGAAGCATAAAATCAGTACCTCATTAAGAACGAAGGAGGCTTTAGGTGTGACAGTGACAATTTAGAGCCTAGATGACCGTTATCAGGAATTACATAAGAAGCATTATATCAGTAACGCATTGAAGAAGAGGGAAGCTTTAGGTGTGACAGTGACAATTTGTCTTAATTTGTCTGGACAGCTTAATTTGACAATTTCGCCTTAACAGCTTAGATAATAGTTTTTGGGAATTATATCGAATGTATACAAATGTCAGTTACGACCTTTAGGTGTAACAGTGATAATTTGTCATAACTTGCCTTAACAGCTTAGATGACAAATTCTGGCAGTTATATCAGAACTATAAAAACGTCAGTTAGCTTTAGGTGTGACACCAACAATTTGGGTTTTAGATTTATGAATTGGTTTAAAATGTAATAAATCCTCTTACCTTCTTTGTTTTCATCTCTTCTTCATTTATTGTGAAAACACCATCAATTCTAAGAAGGTCATTTTCTGTTATAGCAAAATCCCTTTTGGGTAAATACAAAGCTAGGGCTCGACTTAAAGATACTTTCTTATATACCCTATAAATGAAAACAAATGGATGAATGAAGTAATGAAAACCAATTGCCTACAAAAAATATATGTTTCTTATGAACTATTTCCCCCATCAGTTAAAAGTCTAGTGGATAGACTTTTAAATAGTAAAACAGTAAAACATTTAAACAGTAAAATAAAATAAAGTAACGAGGCTAAACAAATAATTGAAACCTGAAAACGTAATTAAAGAAATCATAAAACATATAAGGAATCAGGATATTTTGTCTCAACTTTTTTCTCTCAAGGACCGGCTTACAGAGAAGTACATAATTTTACTTGTAAGATATGTTGGGAGTGGAGCATTTTTATGTTTTTACTTGCTTAAAATTTCATGTAATAATCTCTGTAATCTCTGTATCAATAATCTCTGTAATCAATAATCTCTGTAATTGAACCAAACGCTTTTTGCGTTCTTTTTGTAGGCTTTAAGTTCGATATAACAACAGTAACGCATTAAAAAAGAGGGAGGCTAGTTGACTTCCCTCTCTGAGATACGTGAGGAAATAACCTGGTTGATTAGCAATTAAAAAAAGAAAAAAAATGTGACCATTGATACCATAAAATAAACCTTTTTGTTTAAAGCACAGTTTCTAAAATCGGAATATAGTACAATAATCTCTGTTTTATTCTGTGATTGAGCTCTTCGAAGAAATATCTACAGTGCTTCTATTATATTTGAGCTGTGATCTTGTGATCTGTGACGAAAGGATGCAAAAAA